>NC_054467.1:222582029-222888871 GCF_017639515.1 Carcharodon carcharias | reverse complement strand
CAAGGCTCATTATCTGGAATTAATCTCAAAGACAATGCAATTCACTTGCTAAAAGCACTCGAATGAATCTTAAAGTTGCAGACTCCGACCATTCGGTGGGATTGTGGAGCAAATTCATCGATCTCTATCTGAAAAGTTTAAACTGCCAACATTTTAAATTAAATATCTAATTTACCAAAAAATTTAAACACTACATATTTCACATGATTAAATTTATCCATTAAACTGTCTTTTGACACTTTCGCTTTTCAGTTCAAAGCCATAGCCTTCTACTAATGCCTTTGAATGAGTTTGATATTTTTGCCCAGAGCTGTGATGGCATGAGTTGAATTTGAATTATTCAGCCTCAGGATGTGAAGTGTACCTAATTTCTCAGGACACATCAGTACAATTCAGTCAGTTGTATTGATGCAATATGCTTCTATTAGCTTCAAGCAGTTTCTGCCTGGGAGCTTTCTTTTGGTCCATATCTTGTGTCAGTAGTAGCACTCTGAGATAGAAGGTCGGGAATTCTAACCCGTCAGAGAACTCAACACATAATCTAAACTGGCACTCCAGTATAAGTGCTGCAATCTTTTGGATGAGACATTAAACCAAATCTGCCCCCTCAAATGGAATCAAAAGGTTTCTTGGCACTTTTTGAAGAAGTACAGGGCAGTTCTCCCCATGCCGGGGCTAACATTCATCGCTCAACATCACCAGAAGAGAATATCTGGTCAAACTGCTGTTTGGGGGAGTATGTTGTATTCACACTGGCTAGCATTTTTGCCACAATATGAAACAGTGGCTACAATTCAAAGTACTTCTGGCTGTGATGTGCTTTGGCTGCCCTGAAGGTTTGCAATGCTCCAGATAAATGCAAGTTCTTTAATTTTGTCTCAAAAATTTTGAAAACCAGAGTAAATTTCGAAAGCTTCATCGAGAGTAAGTTTGCTTGTGTCTGTTTTAAAATGGAGAGGTTAAAAGAGAGCATGAAGAAATAATATTAATCACATAACTGTTATAACTTCTGTTTTGTTTCTAAGTTAACCTAACAAGGGGAACAGGAGAGATACAAATGATTGAAGAGAGAATGTCTTCCTGTGTTATTTATTCAGTTTTCAAAATAGAACTTTGAAGCCAACTAATTATCTCACTAGTGTTTTGCTAACTAACAGAACAGATAATTGATCATTGCTTATAACCAAAACTGAGGTTTTAATTGTTTTATTTATTCATTCCTGGGGCGTGGGGATTGCTAGATAAGACAGCATTTGCCCATCCCTAATTGCCCTTGAGAAGCAGTGAGCTGCCTTCCTGAACCACTGGCAGTCCATGTGTTTTAGGAACACCCACAGTGTTGTTTGAAAGGGAGTACCAGGATTTTGATCCAGCAACTGTGAAGGAACAGCAATAAAGTTCCAAGTCAGTATGGTGTGAGACTTGGAGGGGAATTTGCAGGTGGTGGTGTTCCCATGCATCTGCTGCACTTGTCCTTCTGGCGGTAGAGGCTACGGATTTGGAAAGTGCTGCCAAAGGTGCCTTGGTAAGCTGCAGCAATACATTTTGTATATAATACATACGGCTGCCACTGTGCATTGATGGTGGAGGAAATGAATGTTTAGGTTGGTGGATGGGGTGCCAGTCATGTGGACTGCTTTATCCTGAGTGGTGTCAAGCTTCTTGAATGTTGTTGCAGCTGCACTTATCCAGGCAAGTGGAGCATATTCCATCACATTCCTGACTTATGCCTTGTAGATGGTAGAGAGGCTTTGGGAGTCAGGTGGTGAGTTACTCGTCACAGAATTCCCAACCTCTGACCTGCTCTTGTAACCACAGTATGGCTGGTTCAGTTCAGTTTCTGGTCAACGGTAACCCTCAGGATGTTGATAGTGGGGATTCAGCGGTGATAATGCCATTGAATATCAAGGGCAAATGGTTAGATTCTTTCTTGTTGGAGTTGGCCATTGCCTGGCACTTGTGTGGCACGTATGTCACTTGCCAGTTATCAGTCCAAGCCTGAATATTGCTGAGGTTTTGCTGCATATAAACACAGGCTACTTCAGTATCTGAGTCGTCGTCAATGGTACTGAACATAGTTTTATTTGTATTCATTCACAGGATGTGGGCTTCGCTGGCTGAACTAGTATTTATTTCCCATCCCTAGTTACCCTTGAGAAGGTGGTGGTGAGCTCCTTACTTGAACCACTGCAATCCATGTGGTGTAGGTACACCCACAGTGCTATTAGGAAGGGAGTTCCAGGATTTTGACCCAGTGACACTGAAGGAACAGCGATATATTTCCAAGTCAGGATAGTGAGTGACTTGAAGGGGAACTTCCAGGTGGTGGTGTTCCCATGTGTCTGCTGCCCTTCTCCTTCTAGGAGATAGTGGTCATGGTTTTGGAAGGTGCTATCTAAGGAGCCTTGGTGAATTACCGCAATGCATCTTGTAGATGGTACACAGTGCTGCTACTGTGCATTGGTGAAGGGAGTGAATGTTTGTGGATGTGGTGCCAATCAAGTGGGCTGCTTTGTCCCGAATGGTATCAAGCTTCTCGCGTGTTGTGGAAGCTGTACTCATCCAGGCAAGTGGGGAGTATCCACATTGTGCAATCATCAGTGATCATCCTCACTTCTGCCTTTATGATAGAGGGAAGGTCATTGATGAAGTAGCTGAAGATTGCTGGACCTAGGACACTACTTAAAGGAACTCCTGCAGTGATGTCCCGGGGCTGAGATGATTGACCTCCAACAACCATAACCATCCTCCTTTATGCTAGGTATGACAACAACCAGTGGAGAGTTTTCCCCATATTCCCACTGACTTCATTTTTGCTAGGGCTCCTTAATGCCACACTCAAGTCAAATCTTGCCTTGATGTTAAGGCAAGTCACTCTCACCTCACCCCAGCTCTTTTGTCAATGTATGAGCCAAGGATGTAATGAGATCAGGAGTTGAGTGTCCCTGGTGGAACCCAAACTGTGTGTCAGTGAGCAGGTTATTGGTAAGCAAGTGCCACTTCACAGCACTGTCGATGACACCTTCCAACACCTGGCCAATGATCGAGAAAAGTCTGATGGAACAGTAATTGAATTTGTCCTGCTTTGTGGGTACGACATACCTGGGCAATTATTCCACATTGCTGGGTATCTGCCAGTATTATAGCTGTACTGGAATATCTTGGCTAGGGCGGTGGCTATTTCTGGAGCACAAGACTCCAGTACTATTGCAGGAATGTTGTCAAGGCCTACAGCCTTTGCAGTATCCAGTGCCATTTCTTGATTTCATGTGGAGGGAATCGAATTGGCTGAAGACTGACATCTGGCATCAAGAGGACAAGATGGATCATCCTCCCTGCACTTCTGGCTGAAGATGGTTGCAAATCCTTCAGCCTTGTCTTTTAAACTGGTGTGCTGGGCTCCCCCATCATTGAGGATAGGGGTATTTGTGGAGCCGCTTCCTCCTGTTAGTGGTTGAAGTGCCCACCATCATTAATGACTGGATATGGCAGGACTGGAGAGCTTAGATCTGATCCATTGATTGTGGAATTGCTCAGCTTTGTCTATTGCATGCTGTTTTCACTGGTGGCATGCAAGTAGTCCCATGTTGTAGCTTCACCAGACTGACGCCTAATTTTTAGGTATGCCTGCTCCTGGCATGCCCTCCTGCACTCTTCCAGGCTTGTTGGTAATGGTAGAGTGAAGGATATGCCAGGACATGAGGTACAGCTTGTGGTTGAATACAATTTTGCTGCTGCTAATGGACCACAGAGCTTCATAAATGCCCAGCTTTGAGTTGCTAGATGTGTTTGAAATCTATCCCACTAGCACAGTGGTAGTGCCATACAGCAAGATGGAGGGTATCCTCAATGTAAAGGTGGGACTTGTTGTGTTTGTGTCCACATGTACATAAGCGCATGTACATGTGGCACTTGCAGAAGTATAATTATATAGAAGAGAGATTTAGGCTATTAAAAGCTTTTCTCCCATTCAAATTTGATTTTTTTTTCAACTCGTTAAATTTAGAAAGTAAACAGAGGCTCTAAAGCAAATAGTAGAGAAGGTAGGAGAGGAATAGGTTTGGGGTAAGGAGGACCTCCATGATTTTGAATACCTCTTGCAAAATGCTCTCCATCCTCTTTTCTCCAAGGAAAACAATCCTAACTTCTCCAATCTATCTTGATAACTGAAGTCCCTCATTCCTGGAACCATTCTCATGAATCCTTTCTGCACTTTCTCCAACATCTTCACATCCTTCATATGAACATACCAAATAGGAAGAGTGTACCATTCAGCCCCTCGAACCTGCTCTGCCATTCAATAAGATCATGGCTGATCCATTTGTATTTTGAATTCCACATTCCCATCTACCACCGATAACCTTTGTTTCCCTTGCCTAACAAGAATCTACCTACATCTGCCATAAAAATATTCAATGACACCGCCTCCTGGGGCAGAGTGGGAGGCAGTAGCGTGGTGGTTTTGTCACTGGACCAGTAATCTGGAGACCCGAGTTTGAATCCCAGCACCATGATGGTGGAATTTGAATTCAATAAAAATCTGGAATTGTCATAAAATTGTGTGGATGGTCATTAAAACCCTTTAGGGAAGGAAATCTGCCGTCCTCACCTGGTCTAACTTACATGTGACTCCAGGTCCATGGTAATGAAGCTGACTCTTAAATGCCCTCTGAAATGGCCTAAATGGCGCTGAAAAGCCAATAAAAAAATAATGAAACTGGATGGACCACCCGGCATCAACATATGCACCAGAAACAAAAATGGGAAAACCCAGCCCTGTCGACCCTGCAAAGTCCTCCTTACTAACATCTGGGGGCTTGTGCCAAAATTGGGAACGCTGTCTCACAGACTAGTCAAGCAACAGCCTGACATAGTCATCCTTACGGAATCATACCTTAAAGATAATATCTCAGACATCACCATTGTGCATCCCTTGGTATGTCCTGTCCCACTGGCAAGTTAGACTCAGAAGATATGGCAGCATAGTGGTATACAGTCAGGAGGGAGTTGCCGTGGAAGTCCTCAACATCAGTTCCCGATGGCATTATGGCATTGCGTCAAACTAGGCAAGGAAACCTCCTGCAGGTTACCACGCAGCACACCCCCGCACCCCGTCCTCCCCCCACCAGCTGATGAATCAGTAATCCTCCATGCTGAACACCACTTCGAGGAAGCACTGAGGGTTGCAAGGGCCAGACTGTACTCATGGTGAGACTGGCTCGGAAGCACCACCACAGACCAAGCTGGCCAAGTCCTAAAGGACCTAGCTGCTAAACTGGATCTGCAGTAGGTGGCAAGGGAACCAACAGGGAAAAATATACTTGACCTCATTCTCACCACCCTGCAAGCCACAGAGGCATCTGTCCATAGCAGTATCAGTGGGAGTGACCACCTCACAGTCATTATCGAGACGAAGTCCCGTCTTCATACTGAGGATACCTTCCATTGTGTTGTGTGGCACTACCACAGTGCTAAATGTGATGGACTTCAAACAGATCTGGCAGCTCAAGATTGGGCACCCATGAGGCAATGTGGGCCATCAGCAGCAGCAGAAATGGACTCAACCACAATCTGTAACCTTATGGCCCGGCATGTCTCCCACCCTACCATAACTACCAAAGTTAAGGGATCAACCCTGCAAAAGTTAAGGCTGAAACATTAACAATCTTCAGCCAGAAGTACCGAGTGGATGATCCATCTTGGCCTCCTCTGGAGGTCCCGAACCTCCTGACAGATGCCAGTCTTCAATCAATTTGATTCACTCCATGTGATATTAAGTTGAAGGCACTGGATACTGGAAAGGCTATGAGCCATAACAATATTCTAGCAACAGTACTGAAGACTTGTGCTCCAGAACCTGCCGCGCCCCTATCCAAGCTGTTCCAGTACAGGTACAACACTGGCATCTACCCGGCTATGTGGAAAATTGCCCAGGTATGTCCTGTACACCAAAAGCAGGACAAATCCAGTCTGGCCAATTACTGCCCCATCAGTCTACTCTCCATCATCAGTAAAGTGACAGAAGGAGTCAACAACAGTCCTATCAAGCAGCACTTGCTTAGCAATAACCTGCTCACTGATGCTCAGTTTGGCTGGCGCCAGGGTCACTCAGCTTCTGACCTCATCACAGCCTTGGATCAAACATGGAGAAAAGAGCTGATCTCCAGAGGTGAGGTGAGAGTGATTGACTTTGACATCAAGGCCACATTTGACCAAGTGTGGCATTAAAGAGCTCGAGCAAAACTGCAGTCAATGGGAATCCGGGGGAAAACTCTCCTTTGGTTGGAGTCATACCTAGCACAAAGGAAGATGGTTATGGTTGTTGGAGGTCAATCATCTCAGTTCCAAGACATCACTGCAGAAGTTCCTCAGGGTAGTGTCCTAGGCCCAGCCATCTTCAACTGCTTCATCAATAACCTACTTTCCATCATTAGGTCAGAAGCGGGCATATTTGCTCATGATTGCACAATGTTCAATACCATTCGTGACTCCTCAGATACTGAAGCAGTCCATGTCCAAATGCAGTAAGACCTGGACAATATCCAGGCTTGGGCTGACAAGTGGCAAGGAATATTCATGCCACATAAGTGCCAGGCAATGACCATCTCCAACAAGAGAGAATCTAACCATTGCCCTAACATTCAATGGCATTACCATCACTGAATCCCCCACTATCAACATCCTGGAGGTTATCATCGAATAGAAACTGAACTGGACTAGCCATATAAATAACATGGCTACAAGAGCAGGTCAGGAGCTAGGCATCCTGCGACAAGTAACTCACCTCTGACTCCCCAAAGCCTGTCCGCCAGATGGAAGGCTCAAGTCAAGAGTGTGATGGAATACTCCCAACTTGCCTGGATGAGTGCAACTCCAACAACACTCAAGAGGCTTGACATCATCCAGGACAAAGCAGCCCGCTTGATTAGCACCACATCCATAAACATTCACTCCCTCCACCAATGACAAACAGTGGCAGAAGTATGTACCATCTACAGATTCACTGCAGAAACTCACCAAGCCACCGTGGGCAGCATCTTCCAAACCCACAACCGCTACCATCTAGAAGAACAAGAGCAGTAGAATAATGGGAATACCACCACCTGGAAGTTCCCCTCCAAGCCACTCACCATCCTGACTTGGAAATATCCATTCCTTCACTGTCAATGGATCAAAATCCTGGAACACCCTCTCCAACAGCTTTATGGGTGTACCCACATCACATGGACTGCAGCAGTTCAAGAAGGTGGCTCACCACCACCTTCTCAAGGACAACTAGGTATGGGCAATAAATGCTAGCCTAGCCTGCGAAGCCCACATTCTGTAAATGAATAAAGAAAGTAGTTCCAAAGTCGCACAGCCCTCAGAAAAAAAAATCTCTTCATTTTTTCCTAAAAGGTCAATCCCTAATTTTAAAACAGTGGCCCCTAGTTCTGGACTCACCCACCAGATGAAACGTCCTTTCCACTTCCACCTTGTCAATGCCATTCAGGATCTTATATACTTTAATCAAGTCACCCTTACTCTTCTAAACTCCAGTAGAAACAAGCTTAGTCTGTCTAACCTTTCCTCATAAGACGACCCACTTTTTCCAGGTGTCAATCCAGTAAACCTCCTGAGCCGCCTCCAACACATTTACATCCTTCTGTAAATAAGGAGACCAAAACTGCACACAATATTCAACGTGTGATTTCACCAATGCCTTGTATAGCTGAAGCATAACATCCTTACTTTTATGTTCAATCCCTCTCGCAATAAAGGATAGCATTCCAATAGCTTTCTTATTTACTTACTGTACCTGAATACTAACCTTTTGTGACTCATGCACTAGAACACCCCGATCCCTCTGCAGCTCGGAATTCTGCAGCCGGTCTCTGTTTAAGTAATACTCTGCCAAATCGAACAACTTCACATTTTCCCACATTATACTTCATCTGCCAGATTTTTGCCCACTCACTCAACCTATGTCTGTCTTCAACCTCCTTATGTCCTCTTCAAAACATACTTTCCTAACTACCTTTATGTCATCTGGAAATTTAGCTACCATGTTTTCACTCCCCTCATCTAAGCACTTGATATAAGTTGTAAAAAGTTGAGACCTCAGCACAGATCCCTGTGGGACTCCACTAATCACATCCTACAAATCTGAAAAAGACCCATTTATGCATACTCTGTTTTCTGCCAGCTAGCCATTCTTCTATCCATGCTAATATGAGCCTTTATTTTCTGCAATAACCTCGGATGTGGCACCTTTTCAAATGCTTTCTGGAAATCCAAGTACAGCGATCTACAGGCTCCCCTTTATCCACAGCACAGAACGCCAATAAATTGGTTAAACCATGATTTCCCTTTCACAAAACCATGCTGGCTCTTCCCAATTACCTTCAGTTTCTCCAAGTGCCCAGCCAAAACCTCCTCCATGATCAATTCTAAACCCTTCCCCACAACAGACGTCTATAGTTGCCTGTTTCCTGCCTCCCTCTCTTCTTGAATAGAGGGGTTATATTTTCAGTCTGATGGAATCTTTCCAGGATCTAGTGAATTTTGGAAAATTAACACCAACGCATCTGCTAGTGCAGTGCCCAAAACTGGATGCAATACTCCAGCTGAGGATGAACCCGCGTTACTTACAGGTTCAACATAACCTCCCTGCTCTTGTACTTTGTGCCTCCATTAATATTAATAAAGCCAGGATACTGTATGTTTTATTAACTGCTCTCTCAACCTGTCCTGCCGCCTTCAATGGCTTATGCACTTATCCACCCAGATTCCTTTGTTCCCGCACCCCCTTTAGAGTTGCACCCTTCATTTTATATTGTCTCTCCATGTACTTCCTACCAAAGTGAGTCACACTACATTTTTCAACATTGAACTTCATCAACCACCTGTGCACCCCATTCCATCAACTTGTCTACGCCCCTTTGAAGCTCTACACTATTTCCTCACAGGTCAGAATGCTTTTAATTTTTAATCAGCAAATTCTGAAATTCCGCCCTGTACGCCAAAGTTTAGGTCATTAATATACATCAGGAAAAGCCCCCACACTGAACCCGGGTAACTCCACTAAAAACCTACCCCAAGCCTGAAAAACATCCATTAACAACTACCCGTCATTCAACCAATTTTTTATCCATATTGCTACTCTTCCTTTTATTCCATAAGCTATAATTTTGCTCACAAGCCTATGAGTGGGTGTTACATTTGTAATTCTCCAGTCCTCTGACAACACTTGAGCCTAAGGTTGAATGAAAAATTATGCTTCCACTATTTCCAACCTCACTTCCCTCAGTACTCTTGGATGCATCTCATCCAGTCCTGATGCCTTATCAACTTTAATTACAAACAGCCTATCCAATATGTCAATTTTGAAACTATCAAGTGTTTGAATTACCTTCTCTTTCACCGTGGCCTGGGTAGCAACTTCTTCCCTGGCAAAGACAGGTGCATTGTATTCATTTAAAACCTCAGCTATGTCTTTTGCCTCCATGCGTAAATCTCCTTTTTGGTCCCTAATCTTCCCTACTCCTCCTTTGACCACCCTTTTACAATTTATACGCCTATAAAAGACTTTGGGATTTCCTTTTATATTAGGTACAAGTCTCTTTTCGTACTCCCTCTTTGTTTCTCTTATTTGCTTTATCACCTTCCCTCTGAACCTTACATATTCAGCCTGGTTTTCAATTGTATTTTCTACCTGACATCTGTCATAAGTATACTTTTTCTTCCTGGTCTTAATTTCTATCTCTTGTCGTCCAGAAAGCTCTGATTGTTTGCCCTACCTTTCCCTTTCAAGGAATGTACTTTGACTGTCCCTGAACTCTCTCTTCTTTGAAGGTCACCCACTGTTCAGCTACCATTTTCCCTGCCAACTTTTGACTGCGGCTTATCCAGTCCAGAACCATTCTTACCCCATTGAAGTTGGCAATCCCCCAGTTAATTACTTTTACTCTAGATTGTTCTTTGTCCTTTTCCATAATTAGCCTAAACCTCATGATACAATGGTCGGTGTTCCCGAAATGTTTTTAGAATATGGTAGTGGGCAAGCAGTAGGCGAGGAGTTGATCATGAACTGAATGAAGAGGGAAAGAGAGTTGCCAAATTTTTGCACAGAAAAATAGAGGTAACTTTGATTTAATAAAAGTATTATACTAGTTTTAAAAACAGTATCTTTCTAGACAAGGGTGGTCAATATAATAAATAGAAGTTTTGTCCTGGACACTAAACATTTAGCAAATCATTAGCTTATCTGGATAATTGAAGAACATTTGTGTTGGAAACCCCTTTGATTTCAGTTGGTCTGTAAAGGGAGAAAGCACATCAGGTTTTTTGGAAAATGAAAAGTCATCTACAAAAGCAGTCAAGTTTTGGTCAAGAGATGACAATGAGACGAATTTCTGTCCTAGGCCATAAACAAAAATGCAGGGGATTAGTCTGTTAAATAAGATCCGCTGATGCTGTCGTGAGGAAGCACAGCGTGTTTATCATTTTATTTGGGAAAACTAGTTGCATTGATTGAAATATAAAATTAATCATAGCTGCTAATTTATATGTTCACCTGTGTTTACCTACATTCCACTTTGAACATCCTGCAAAACTCCAGCACAATTTCATCATTCCCAGTTTCTAACTTAAAACACTGCAGTACTAAAGGCCTTTTTTAAATCATAAAAACAGAAAATGCAGCAAATGCTCAGCAGGTCAGGCAGCATCTGTTGAGAGGGAAACAGGTTTAATGTTTCAGGTCAGAATTCCAGATCTGCGATATTTCGCTTTTGTACTAAAGACCTATTTTTAACCTCTTTCTTTGTTATTCCAATTACTGGTGGGTTATGGTCCACGTAGAGGCTGCTATGGTGGGTGTGTGAGGATAGCGCAAGATAAATAAGCACGACATACCATGACAGCAGATCTCCTGGCAGGAGTAGCTACAAGTAGCAGCAGAGACTGATAGCTTTTTTAAAAGGTATTTGAATTTCCAGTGACTTGACTAAAAGGATCACAGAACATGATTTCAAGTTTTAAGACTTCTACAGTAACGAACTAAAAGCAACATTGTCTAAACACTATTCAACAGGCAACTTATATTCTAATCTAAGGAAATTAAATTCCCTATTTAGCTTTTAATACAAACGAAAATCTCCTGATACAATTATATTTCACACTGCCCCTTAAGTGGACATTTTACTCTCCTGAAACCAGTTTAAAGTTATTCTCAGCTCCCAAGGGACTGCTTTGTTTTTCCTTTCCCATTCAGCTAACTCCTAATCCCAGAATTTACTTTCACGGTGAGGGTTACAATGGAGGTTCCTCGCCTCCAGCTCAAGCTAGGTGAATCTTCCAGCCTCCGTTAAATCCTCATAAACTCAGTCTCTTTAATCTGAGTGCAAGCCCTCACCTACATTGTGTGTGCTAAACCATAGTCAGCATTTCCTCTGCTTCAGGTGCAAGGCTGGCTGCCTCTATCTCCTACCCACTGTCTCTCATATGGCTGCAGATTGACTTGTGTCTTAGAATTTCATGGATATCTTAGAAAACCCGCAACCCAATACTACAATGGCTTTCTATTAACTTTTCCCCTCACAAAGCTCATCTCCAAGGCAATGTAATTTTTTTATTCTTTCATGGGAGGTGGGCATCAATGGCAAGGCCTAATTACTCACCCCTTGAACTGAGTGGCTTCCTAGGCCATTTCAGAGGGCAGTTAAGGGTCAACCACATTGTTTTGGGTCTGGAGTCACATGTAGCACAAACCAGGTAAGGAAGGCAGATTTCCTTCCCTGAAGGGCATTAGTGAGCCAGATGGGTTTTATGACAATCGATGAGTTTCATGGTCACCATTACAGAAACTAGCTTTCAATTCTGGATTTTATTAATTGAATAAATTCCACCAGCTGTATGTCCCTGGATTATTAATCCAGTGACATTACCACTAAGCCACCATCTCCCCTTAAAACACATGGGCCTTGCATCAATGCAGAAATTCTAATTAGCTATCCTCTAGATCCCTAACTCGATTTTATCTTGGAATTGAACAGACTGCTAAAAGTATAACTTGTTTATAAAATCTGACATTCCTAACATCTCCCTGAGAATCTTGGAAGCTACTAGTCTACCACAGTCAGCACAACTGCTCTTACTATTGTCTACAGGTCTGAACATCTTGCACCTTCTTTTAAGTGTCAACCTGGACCCCAATATTCCCATCGCAACCAAGCCACTGAGGCTTGTTGTCAGGCAGAATTCAGAGCAGGAGGAATTCATTCCTCCAACTCATTTAAGTCCCAACACAACAATCTCATAAACTTCGTATTTGTAACAGATCATACAATACAGATGTTGCTGCCAATGACATTCTGAGCGCTCTAAAAGGACCTGGTGAGGATCGCACCCAAAGTTTTCTGGAGATAAGTAAAACAAATTGCAAAAAGAAATGGGAGGATGAAAGCAACTTCCACATTTAAAACAGGCCAAGATAAAATTCAGCTAATTTGTATAAAACTGTAGTGCTTATATAAAAAAAAGACTCTGCACCCTCTAATAATCCGCCTTCCCTTCATTTGTAACCCTGAATGGAGTTCCTGAGCTGGGTCTCAAGTCTCACCCTGACTTCCATGTTGATCAAAATAGGATGGAGTGATATTTCCTATTTTCTTCAGTTCTCCAGTAAATGAAGTAAAAAAAAAACATTAACACACAGGGTTACATTCCAGTGCCACATAGCAATTAAAAGGGATAGTTTCAATGGAAGTATATAATTTTTTTTATAGTTCCAATAGGTTTCTCCCCTCCTGCAGAGGAATGGCTGGCATCCACTTCAGGCAATCCTTCTTGGGATAAATTTTACAGTCAGCACCTTATTGAGTTGATCTGTAAACCAAATGAGTACAATTTTGACAGCTCATTGCCCACTTATCACCTATAACCATCCAACATCTCTAACATTGAAGCAAACAGGATGCCTTGCCCAATCATGCCATAAATGTGGTTAATAACTTTAGTCTTCATTTACTCAAGAAAACTAATTAGAAGATAAGTTGTTGTCTTTTTTCCACAGTTCTCCTATTGTGGATCATAATCCTTTTCCCATATTGGAGTCTAATTAGAAGTATCAAAGCATTAAGGGGGCTAAAGTTCTCCTGGGAGCCATTTCCAATTTACTGTTTGACTTGTTTTCAAAGACAAGGGAATTTCCCCTGGTATTTCACAAAGCAGGGCAGGGGATAGGCTGCTTTATGAAGGATAGCACCATTATACCATGTAATGTCTAGAACGTATTATTCTGCAGTAAAATAAAACTGTATATGATTGCTCCTCTTTCCAGTTGAAATTCAATTGTTCTTAGATAAGTTCTCAGGTTAGTTAAATGCCAGCCTGGTTTTTCTTAGAATATGTATACTTAAAATAACATAACTTGTTTTTTTTATGCAGTGTCTTTAACATAATAAAACATCCCAAGCCACTTCACAGGAGCATTGGAAAGCAAAATTTGACACCGAGCCATATAAGGGGATATGAGGGCAGATGGAAATCAGCCTGGTCAAAGAAGTAGATTTTAAAGAGTGTCTTAAAGGAGGAAAGAGGTAGAGTGGCAGAGAGGATTAGGTAAGGAATCCCAGAGCTTAGTGCCAAGGCAACTGAAGGAATGGCCACAGCAATAAAGTTAGGGATGCTTGAGAGGCAGAGAGAATTAAAGGAGCACAGATACCTTGGAGGGATGTGGGGCTGGAAGAGATTATGGAGGTAGGGAGGAGTAAGGCCAAGGAGGAATTTGAATACAGGGCGAGAATTTTAAAATCAAGATGTAGCTTCAACGGGGGCCAATATAGCACAGTGCTGAAGAATGAACAGAACTTAGATGCGAGTTAAGAACACAGGCAACGGGGTGACCTCAAGTTTACATAAGAACATAAGAAATATGAGCATGAGTAGATCATACTGACCCTTGAGCCTGCTCCACGATTCAATATGATCATGGCTGATTATTAGCCTTAACTCCACTTTACCTCCTGCTCCCCATAGCCCTCAATTCCCTTTGACCTCAAAAATCTGTCAATCCCAGCCTTAAATATATTCGACAATGGAGTATCCACAACTCTCTGGGGCAGAGAATTCCAAAGATTCACAACCCTTTGAGTAAATAAATTTCTCATCTCAGTCCTAAACAATCAGCCCCTTACTCTGAAAGCCTAGAACCCCTAGTCAAGGGAAACAACCTCTTAGTATCTACCCCATAAAGCCTCTACAGAATTTTGTATATTTCAATGAGATTACCTCTCATTTTTCTAAACTCCAAGAAGAGTATAGGCCCAATGTACTCAGCCTCTCATCCCAGGACCCAACTCTTGTGAACCTTCACTGCATCACCTCCAATGCAAGAACATCCTTCCTTAAATATAGAGGCCAAAAGTGTGCAATATCCTCCACATGTATCCCATACAACTGTAGCAAGCCTTCTTTCTTTCTTCTACTCCAATCCCTTTGCAATAAAGGCCAACATGTCATTTTCCTTTCTAATTGTTTGCTGAATTTGCATGTGCTCTTTGTGAGTACACCCAAATCCCTCTGAATATCAACATTTACAAATTTCACACCTTTTAAAAAATATTCTGCTTTTCCATTCTTATTGCAAAAGTGAATAACCTCACATTTGTTCACAATTATACTCCCTCTAGCCCAGTGAGTTAATCTATTAACCTGTCCAACTTTCTTTGAGACTCTTTATGAATTCCTCACAACGTACATTCCTACCCAGCTTTGTACTGTCAGAAATTTAAATAACATTACTCTTTGTTTAAGTCATTAATATAGATTGTACATACCACAGATCATAACATACAATCGACTTTTGAAGCTTCGAAAAATCCTTCCAAAAACAGGGGTTGACTTACATATGGAGTATAAAATGTGAACCAACAATGTTGGTGTAAGTAGTCACCATTTTGAAATGTGAAAAAAATGCCCTCCAAACCCACAAACTCTGCCACCTAGGAGGACAATTGCAGCATTGCATGGGAACACCACCATCTGCAAGTTCCCCTCCAAGCTACACACCATCCAGATTTCAAACTATATTGCTGTTCCTTCACTGTCACTGCATCAGAATCCTGGAACTCTCTCCCTAACAGCACTGTGGGTGTACCTACACCGCATGGGCTACAGCGGTTTAAGGCAGCCGCTCAACAACATCTTCTCAAGGGCAATTAGGGTGAGCCATAAATGTTGACCTAGCCAGCGATGCCCACATCCCATGAAAGAATTTTTTAAAAGCCAAATTAAATAAAATGTGATACATTGATTTAATGAAATAATGCTACAAGGATGCAAGTTTGAACCGGAATCATAATGTTTCAAAAGCAATCAAGTTCATCATCTTCGGCATCTGACACAAAGAGTTCATTGAATTCATCCCGAGTCATTCTGTTTGTGACATCATTGTAAGGATTCCACTCTGGATCAGATGTGGCGCTTTTACTTAGAATATAGGATTTAGGAGAGAAAAAATTTCTTCTCATCTTTTGTTTTTCAGAATCATTGCTCCACAACAAATCATTTTCCTCTCCATCCATTTGATTTGGATAGTCCTCATTTTTTGAACAATTTGATGCAATTTGTGCATAAATAGCAATTTGATGACAAAAGCACACAAAACATAAAACAGGAAGCAGCATTCGCACTTCCACACTTTGTGAAGGCTTTTTTATCATCAACCATCCACCTACTCCATTCAACACGAACATGATCCTTGAATTACTTGTTGGGGCACAAAACCAAAGGCTGAACTATGAATGTTAGACGCCCTGGTATAACAGCAATTTGGATGTTATATTTTTGCAGGCAGCTCTTGATCTCATCAGTTATACGGGATCTGAACATGTCCCACACTAACAAACGCATTCTTTGCATAGGCCACTGAGATGTCTTTTCCACAGATTATCAATCTACAACTTCACTCCATTCTCATCGATGCAACTGTTGTCATGGACATGCACAAAAGCTCCTGCAGGGAATTTGATTTCTGGTACGGTTTTTGTTTGAAAATTACTGTAAGCTTTAATTTTATTCTGTCAGCCACGCAGGCTAGCATCACTGTGAATCTAGTCTTCTCATATCCTGTGGTTTTCACTAGAACTGTTTTCAAATGTTTCCACTCCACAGTTTGGTTACTGGGCATGCTGAAATTCATGAGCAAAATCCATGTTCCACATGTGATATTATGGGGACTCGTGTTTTTGCAACTGTCTGATGACGAATCAGTGGAAACTGGTAATTTTGGCATCAAAATCTTTTGATAGTCTGAGCAACCATGGTCTAGACACTAGACACTTTTGTTCTATAAAGCAACTACACCAACTAGCTGTTGCTCTGAAATCTTTGTTGGACGCAGGGTTTGATTTGGCCTATTTATGTGCAAATGCACCCAATGCATTTCTGATGATCATGTAAACATTCCGACGACTTTCTAGGACCCAGTCCAACACATGTATTTCTGAGGTGAAAAAGTGAGGCCACTCAATATCCCAAACATGCATTTATTAGCTAAAAAAATGACAATAGACTTAAACACTGAGTATAAGTCTAAACATGCATTTTGGCACTGAAAAACTGAGGTTAGTTTGTAAGTCTTTTACACCACGATCTATAGTGAGGCCGCAGCACTCATATTAAAGGCATTTAATTGTAACAGCCCACCATCTTGAAAACGCCACAACTCTCTTTTTGTCCATTAACCAAAACTCTATCTTCACTAATATATTACCACTAATGATAGGCATCCTTATCTTGCATATTAACCTTTTGTGTGGTACCTTGTCGAATGCCTTTCAGAAACTCAAGAATACTACAACTACTGGTTCCCATTTATCTACCCTTCTAATTACATCCTCAAAAAACAAATTTGTCAAAAAGGATTTCTCTTTTGTAGAACTATGCTGACTTAGACCATAATACGTAGGGGCAGAAGTGGGCCATTTGGCCCATCAAGTCTGCTCTGTCATTCAATGAGATCATGGCTGATCTGATAATCCTCAACTTCACTTTCCTGCCTTTTCCCCATAACCCTTGATTCCCTTACTGATTAAAAATCTATGTATCTCAACCTTGTATATACTTAATAACCCGCCTCTACAGCCCTCTGTGGTAAAGAAGTCCACAGGTTCACTACCCTCAGAAAAAATTCTTCCTCATCTCTGTCTTAAATGGGTGACCCCTTACTCTGAGATTATGCCCAATGGTCCTAGACACTCCCACAGGGGAAAACAACCTCTCAGCATCTACCCTGTTAAGCCCCCTAAGAATCTTATATGTTTCAATGAGGTTGCCTTTCATTCTTCTATACTCCAGTTAGCAACTACTCAACCTCTCCTCATAAAAAAATCCTTCCATACCCAGGATCAACCAAGTGAACCTTGTTTGGACTACCTCCAATGCGAGTACATCTTTCCTTAGAAAAGGGCACCAAAACTGTTCACAGTATTCTAGGTGTGGTCTAACTAGTGCCTTGTATAGTTTTAGCAAGACTTCCCTTTTCTTATACTCCATTCCCTTTGAAATAAAGGCCAACATTCCATTTGCCCTCCTTATTACCTGTTGAACTTGTACAGTAGCTTTTTTGGGATTCATGCACAAGGACCTCCAAATCCCTGTGCTGCAGTTTTCTGCAGTCTTTCTCCATTGAAATAATATTCAGCTCTTCTATTCGTCCTGCCAAAGTGTATAACCTCACATTTTCCCACCTAAAATTCAATCTGCCAAGTCTTTGACCACTCATTCAACCTATCTATATCCCTCTGCAGGCTCTTTGTGTCATCCTCACCACTTGCCTTCCACCTATTTTTGTGTCATCCGCAAACTTGATGATAGTACATCCATTTCCCTCATCCAACTCATTAACACATATTGTAAATAATTGTGCCCCAGCACCGATCCCTGTGGTACTCCAGTAGTTACAGGTTGCCACACTGAAAATTTCCCCCTTATTTCTGCTCTCTGTCTCCTATCAGTTAGCAAATCCTCTATCCATGCTAATATACTACCCCTAACGCCATGGGCCATCTTATTAAACAGCCTTATGTGCGGTACCTTATCAAAAGCCTTTTGGAAATCCAAATATATTACATCTACTAGTTCCCCGTTATCTATCCTGCATGCTCTCTCCTCAAAGAATTTAAATAAATTTGTCAGGCATGATTTCCAGTTCATGAAGCCATGCTGGGTCTGCTTGATTAAATTATGTATTTCCATTATATCCTTTACAATAAACTTTAATATTTTGCCAATGATGGAGGTTAAGCTAACTGGCCCATAGTTACCTGTTTTTTGTCTCCCTCTCTTTTTGAATAAGGGTGTTACATTGGCAGTTTTCCAATCTTTTGGGACTTTTCCAGAATCTAAGTATTCTTGGAAGATTACTATCAATGCATTCACTATCTCTACAGCTATTTCCTTTAATATCCTTGAATGCAACCCATCAGGTCCAGGGGACTTATCAGCCTTTAGCCCCATTAGTTTCCCTAGAACTTTTTGGCTAGTGATAGTTATTTTTATTTCCTCTCCCCTTTTGCCCCTTGATTATTTTGTATTTTTGGAATACTATTATTGTCTTCTACAGTGAAGACTGATGCAAAGTATTTATTCAACTCCTCTATCATTTCCTGGTTCCCCATTATTATTTCCCCAGCCTCATTTGCCAAGGGGCCTATGCTCAATTTGGTCTCTCTCTTCTGTTTTATATACTTAAAGAAGCCCTTACTGTCCATTTTTATATTACTTGCTAGTTTACCCTCAAAGTTTATTTTCTCCCTCTATTATTTTTTTGGTCAACTTCTGTTGGTTCTTAAAATGTTCCCAATCCTCTGGCTTACCACTAATCTTTGCCACATCATATGTTTTTTCTTTCAATTTGATACTATCTTTAACTTCCTTGGTTAACCCTGGTTGGTTTATCCCCTTCCTTGAATTTTTCTTCCTCACTGGGACATATCTTTGTTGTGAGTCATGAACTATTGTATTAAACATCTGCCATTGCTCATCAACCGTCTTTTCTGCTAAACCCCTTTCCCAGTCCACCCCAGCCAACTCTACCTTAACTCTTTTGTAATTATCCTTGCTTAAGTTTAGCACAGTTGCTTCCAAGCCAAGTTTCTCACGCTCAAATAGAATGCTAAGTTGTACCATGTTTTGGTCACTGTTTTCCAGGGGATCTTTTACTCAGATCAATTATTAAACCTGCCTCATTACACATTACCAGACCCAAAATAGCCTGCTCTCTGGTTGGATCCACAACATGTTGTTCTAGGAAACTTTCCCGAATACATTCTGAATTCTTCCTGGTGGCTACCTCTGCCAATTTTATTTTCCCAATCTACAAGAAGATTAAAGTCACCAGCGATTAACGTACTGCCTTTTTTACATGCCCTCATTATCTGCTGATTTATTCTCTGTCTTACAGCATAGCTACTGTTAGGGGGCCTAAAGACAATGTCCACCAGTGTCTTCTTCCCCTTGTTATTTCTTACCTCCACCCATATGGATTCTACATCCTCCGATCCAAGATCATTTCTTGTTAGTACAAGATGGAATAAGTACGATAGCAAGGCTATCCCCATCACTCTTTTCTTTCTGCCTGCCCTTTTGAAAAGTCACATACCCCTGAATATTTATTTACCTGCTTTTATCTCCTTGTAACCATGTCTCCGTAATGGCTATAAGATCATACCCATTAACCTCTATTTGTGCCGTTAATTCATTTATTTTGTTCTGAATACTATGTTCATTTAAGTAAAGAGCCATGAATTTTGCCTTATCATTATTTTTTCCTCCTTTGACCCTATTTGCTGCTTTTTGTTTTATGCTTGAACATTCTGTGCCTTCCTGTCACACTCTGGGTATCATGGCCTAAATAGCTGCCCTGCAATGCTGCCAAATCTTTTTGCTTTGAAAGCATACGTATCCCCACTCCAAAACCCTCCCCCTTCTACTTAGTTTAAAGCCCTCTTTAAAGCCCTAGTTATTCAATTAGCCACCAGGACACTGGTCCCAGCATAGTTCAAATGAAGCCCGTCGCACAGAAACAGCTCCCTTCTACCCCAGCACTGTTGCCAGTGTCCCATGAATTGAAACCCATTCCTCCCCCACCAATATTTGAACCATATTTAACTCCTTGACTTTTATTAACCCTATGCCAGTTTGCCCGTGGCTCGGGTAGCAATCCCGAGATTACCACCTTGGAGCTTCTGCTTTTTAATTTAGCTCCTAACTGTTCAAATTCTTTCAGCAGAACCTCCTTTCTAGTCCTATCAGTGACATTGGTAACAATGTGGATGACAACAACTGGATCCCTCCCCTCCCACTCCAAGTCCCTCTCCAGCCCTGATGGGATGCCCTTAACCCTGGTACCGGACAGGGAACACAGACTTCAGGGCTCTCGGCTGCAGAGAACAGTATCTATTCCCCTAATTATACTGTCTCCTACCACTACTATGTTCTTATTGCCTCCCCCCATTTGAATGGCTCCCTGTACTATGGTGCCATGGTCAGTTCACTCATCCTCCCTGAAGCCCCTGCTCTCATCCACACAGCTTGCAAGACCCTCATAATTATTGGACAATTGGAGGGGTTGTGGCTCCTTGAACACTACCCCCTGGGTCCCCAAATGCCTCACCTGCCGTCACACCCTCCTGTCCCTGATCACAGACCAAATCTGAATTACCTAATCTGAGGAATGTGATTGCCTCCTGGAGCAAAGTGTCTAGGTAACTCTCCCCCTCCTTGGTGTGGCACAATGTCTGCAGCTCAGATTCCAACTCCTCAACTCTGATCCGAAGTACCTGAAGCTGCAAACGCTTACTACAGATGTGTTTGCTCTGGATCATCTTGGTGTCCAGCAGATCCCAAATGCTGCAGCACTGTCCTGCCATTGCTAACTTATTTTAATTTATTGATTAATTCCTCTAATATCCCCGCTGTTCACACTTTATAGTAATTACTTTTTACACCCATATCGATCTTATACTTAAGCAATTTTTAGGAGAAAATAAAGACTAGAGGCCTAAACAGAAAATATATACCTTAATTTTACTTTAAAGGCTAGAAATGCTCACCAATCCAACTCACCAATCAGCTGCTCTTCCCACTCTTTTTAAGTGAAATCTCCCTGCACTTTGTTTAAAATTAAGTTTCTACACTCACCGCACTCGGTTTTTAAAGTGAACTCTGCACACTCACCACGCCCAGTTTATAAAATAGAGTCTCCACACTCACTATGCTCAGATGACACTTGTTCTAATCACACCATAATTTTTAAAAATGTATTCTTTCATGGGATGTGGGCGTTGCTGGCTAGGCCTGAATTTATTACCCATCCCTAATTGTCCTTGCAAATGTTCATACATAAAAAGATACAAATTAGGAGTAGACCACTCAACTCTTTCAGTCTGCTCTGCCATTCAATAAGATCATGGCGGATCTAATTTTAACCTCAAATCCACATTCCTACCTACCCCCAATAATCTTCCACCCCCTTGATTATCAAGAATCTATCTATCTCTGACTTAAAAATATTCAAAGATTCTGCCTCCACCACCTTTTGAGGAAGAGAGTTACAAAGATTCTCAACTCTCAGACAAAAAATTTAATCATCTTGGTCTTAACGGAGCGGGCCCTTATTTTTAAGCAGTGATCTGTAAAACTAGATTCTCCCACGAGAGGAAACATCTTCTCCCCATCTTGCGCTATCCTCACACACCCACCATAGCAGCCTCTCCCCATCCACCCTGTCAAGTCCCTTTGGGATCTTGCATATTTCAGTCAAGCCTAGCCTTTCCTCATAAGACAGCCCGCCCACTCCTGGTATTAGTTTAGTAAATTTTCTCTGGACTGCTTCCAATGCATTTACATCCTTCTTTAAATAAGGAGGCCAAATACTGTACACAGTACTCCAGATGTGGTTTCACCAATGCCCTGTATAAATGAAGCATAACACCCCTACTCTTGCATCCAATTCCCCTTGCAATAAATGATAACATCCTACTTTCTTTCCTAATTACTTGCTGTACCTGCATACTAACCATTTGCAATTCATGCACTGGGACACCCAGATCTTTCCGCAACTCAGAGTTCTGCAATCTCTCATCATTTAGGTAATGTGGTTTTTTTTATTCTTCCTGCCAAAATGGACAATTTCACATTTTCCCACATTATACTACATTTGCCGGGCCTTTCCCCACTCACCTAACCTATCTATACCTTTCTGTAGAATTATGTCCTCTTCACAACTTACTTTCCTACACAGCTTTGCGCAATCAGCAAATTTACCAACCATACCTCAGGTCCCTTTAACCAAATCATTTGTATAAATTATAAAGAGTTGAGGCCCCAGCACTGATCCTTGTGGCACATCGCTCATTACATCTTGACAAGCAGAAAATGACCCATTTATGCCTACCCTCTGTTTCCTGTTAGCTAGCCAATCCTCTATCCATGCCAATATTACCCCCTTCATAAGGTCAGATGTGGGGATGTTCACTGATGATTGCACAA
Organism: Carcharodon carcharias; assembly: GCF_017639515.1. Lineage (NCBI taxonomy): Eukaryota > Metazoa > Chordata > Chondrichthyes > Lamniformes > Lamnidae > Carcharodon > Carcharodon carcharias. The sequence goes on along the minus strand of NC_054467.1, from coordinate 222,866,335 downwards.
TGTTCTGCACCATTCACGACTCCTCAGATACTGAAGCAGTCCATGTCCAATTGCGGCAAGACCTGGACAATATCCAGGCTTGGACTGACAAGTACAAGTAACATTCGTGCCACACAAGTGCCAGGCAATGGCCATGTCCAACAAGAGAAAACATAACCATCACCCTTTGACAGTCAATGGCTTTACCATCCCCCATTATCAATATCCTGGGGGTTATCATTGACCAGAAACTGAACTGGACTAGCTACATAAAAACCATGGCTACAAGAGCAGGTCAGAGGCTAGCAATCCTGCGGTGAGTGACTTTCTACAAGACACAAGTCAGGAGTGTGATAGAATGCTCTCCACTTGCCTGGATGAGTGCAGCTCCAACAACATTCAAGAAGCTTGATATCATCCAGGACAAAGCAGCCTACTTGATTGGAACCCCTTCCACAAACATTCACTTCTTCCACCACCAGCGAACGATGGCAGCAATGTGTACCATCTACAAGATGAACCACAGGAATTCACGAAGGATCCTTAGGCAACACCTTCCAAACCCACGACCACTACCATCTAGAAGGACAAAGGCAGCAGATACATGGGAACGCTACCGCCTGGAAGTTTCCCTCCAAGCCCTCACCATCATGACTTGGAAATATACCACCGGTCCTTCACTGTCGCTGGGTCAAAATCCTGGAACTCCTTCCCTAACAGCACTGTGGGCGTACCTACACCACGTGGTCTGCAGCAGTTCAAGGAGGCAGCTCACCATCATCACCACAAGGGCAACTAGGGATAAGCAATACATAGTGGCCGAGCCAGCAAAGCCCACATCCCGTAAATGAATAAATAAGCCATTTCCCTGGCAACTGTAATTTTCTTGAGTTCGTCCTTCCCTTCCAATTCCTGATTTACAGCTATTTCTAGGATGTTATTTGCAACCTCTGTAGTGACGGCCAATGCAACATACCGGTTCAATTCATCTGCCATCTCATCATTTTGCATTATCAATTGACCCAGGCTCACTTTCTCTTTGTTAACTCTTATAAATATCTGTAGAAACTTTTACTGTCTGTCTTTATATTTCTCGCTAGCTTTCTCTCATACTCTAGATACAAAGCCTTAAGTTTTGCCCTCTTATTATTTTTGTAACCTCTAGCCTTATCTGCTGATTTACTCTTAGAATTGTACTCTGCCCCTTCCTGTCATGGTCTGTTTATCATTTCGAACATTAACACCTTCCTCTTGTACCTTGTTCTCTACTCTGATTTAATACATCTTCCCAAATTTGATCCCTTGCCCCGACTATTTAATTTAAAACCCTTTCTATTTCCCTAGTTATGCAGCTTGCAAGAACACCAATCCCAGCATGTTTCAGGTGCAGACCATCCCAAAGGTACAACCCCCACTTTCCCCAGCACTGATGCCAGTGCCTCACGAATCAGAACTCACTTCTCCCACGCTAATCTTTAAGCCATGTATTCCTTTCCCTAAACTTATTTGCCCTAAACATGCATAGATGAGGGTTTCAGCAGATGAGCTAAGGTAGGGGCAGAATTCAATGTTAAGGAAGCCGAAATATATCTTTTTTTTAATTCATTCATGGGATGCGGGCTTTGCTGGCTGGGCCATTATATATTGTCCATCTCCAGTTGCCCTTGAGCAGGTGGTGGTGATGTGACTTCTTGAACCATTACAGTCCATGTGGTGTATGTGCACCCATAGTGCTTTTAGGAAGAGAGTTCCAAGATTTTGACCCAGTGACAATGAAGGAACAGGGATATATTTCTAAGTCAGGATGGTGAGTGACTTGGAGGGGAACCTCCAGGTGGTGGTGTTCCCATTTATCTGCTGCCCTTGTCCTTCTAGATGGAGGTGGTTATGGGTTTGGAAGATGCTGGCAAAGGAGCCTTGGTGAATTCCTGCAGTGCATCTTGTAGATGGCGCACACTGCTGCTAATGTGCATCGGTGGTGGAAGAAGTGAATGTTTGTGAATGTGGTGCCAATCAAGTGGGCTGCTTTGTCCTGGATGGTGTCAAGCTTCCTAAGTGTTGTAGGAGCTGCACACATCCAGGCAAGTGGGGGATATTCCATCGTACTCTGACTTGTGCCTTGTAGATGGTGTACAGGCTTTGGGGAGTCAGGAGACTAGTTACCCGTCATAGGATTCCTAGCTTCTAGCCTGTTCTTGTCACCACAGTATTTACATGGCTAGTCCAATTCAGTTTCTGGTCAATGGTAACCCCCAGAATGGTGGTTGTGGGGGATTCATGGATGGCAATGCCATTGAACATCATGGGGCGATGGTTGGATTCTCTCTTGTTGGAGATGATCATTGCCTAACATGCACGGCGTGAATGTTACTTGCCACTTGTCAGCCCAAGCCTGAATATTGACCAAGTCTTGATGCATTTGGACATGGACTGCTTCAGTATCTGAGGAGTTGTGATTGGCGAAAATTGTGCAATCATCAGCAAACATCCCCATATCCAACCTTAAGAGGGAAGGAAGGTCATAGATGAAGCAGCTGAAGGTGGTTAGGCCGAGGACACTACCCTGAGGAACTCCTGCAGTGATGACCTGGAGCCGAGATGTCTGACCTCCAACTACCACAGCCATTTTCCTTTGTGCTGGGTATGACTCAAAACAGTGGACAGTTTTCCCCGATTCCCATTGGCTCAAGCATTGCTAGGGCTGCTTGATGCCACACTCGGTCAAATGCGGCCTTGATATAAAGGGCAGTCACTCTCACCTCACCTCGGGAGTTCAGCTCTTTTGTCCAGGTTTTAACCAAGGCTGTAATGAGGTCAGGAGCTGAGAATCCTGACGGAACCCAAACTGGGCATCAGTGAGCAGGTTATTGCTAAGCAAGTGCAGCTTCGCAGCATTGTTGATGACCCCTTCCATTACTATACTGATGATGGAGAGTGGACTGGTGGGGCTGTAATTGGCCAGATTGGATTTGTCCTGCTTTTTGTCTACAGGACATATCTGGGCAATTTTCCACATAGCCGGGTAGATGCCGGTGTTGTAGCTGTACTGGAACAGCTTGGCTAGAGGCAAGGCAAGTTCTAGAGCACATGTTTTCAGTACTACTGCCGGAATATTGTCAGGGCCCATAGCCTTGGCAGTATCCAGTGCCTTCAGCCGTTTCTTGATATCACGTGGAGTGCATCGAATTGGCTGAAGGCTGGTACCTGTGATGCTGGGGACCTCCAGACGAGGCCAAGATGGATCATCCACTTGGCATTTCTGGCTGAAGATTGTAGCAAATGCTTCAGCCTTACCTTTTGCACTGCTCTGCTGGGGTCCTCCATTATTGAGGATGAGGATATTTATGGAGCCTCCTCCTCGAGTGAGTTAAGTGTCCACCATTCACGACTGGATGTGGCAGGACTGCAGGCCTTAGATCTGATCCATTGGTTGTGGGATCGCTTAGCTCTGTTATCACTTGTTGCTTATGCTGTTTGGCACCCAAGTAGTCCCGTGTTATAGCTTCATCATGTTGACACCTCATTTTTAGGTATGCCTGCTGCTGCTCCTGGCATTTCCTCCTGCACCCTTCATTGAACCAGGGTTGATCCCCTGGCTTGATGGGAATAGTAGATTGGGAGATATGTTGGGCCATGAGGTTACAGATTGTGTTTGAGTACAATTCTGCTGCTGATGACCCACAGCGCCTCATGGATGCCCAGTCTTGAGTTGGTAGATCTGTTCAAAATCTATCCCATTTAGCACTGTGGTAATGCCACACAAGATGAATGGTATGGTCAATGTGAAGACGTGGCTTTGTCTCCACAATGTGCGGTGGTCACTCCTACCGATACTGTCATGGACAGAAGCATCATCTGCGGCAGGCAAGTTGGTGAAGTTTTTCCCTCTTGTTCGTTCCCTCACCACCTGCCACAGACCCAATCTAGGCCAGCTCGGTCAGTAATGGTGCTACCAAGCCACTCTAGGTGATGGACATAGAAGTCCCCCACCCAGAGTACATTCTGTAGCCTTTCCACCATCAAGCGGTGTTCAACATGGAGGAGCACTGACTCATCAGCTGAGGGAGGGCAGTATGTGCTAATCAGCAGGAGCTTTCCTTGCCAATGTTTCACCTGATGCCACGAGACGTCATGGGGTCCAGAGTCAACGTTGAGGGCTCCCAGGGCAACTCCCTCTCAACTGTATGCCAGTAGGACAGAACATACCCAGGGATGGTGGTGTCTGGGACATTATTTGTAGGATACGATTCTGAGAGAGTGACTATGTCAGGCTGTTGCTTGACTTGTCTGTGTGAGACAGCTCTCCCAATTTTGGCACTAGCCCCAGGTGTTACTAAAGAGGACTTCACAGGGTTGACAGGGCTGAGATTGCCATTGTCATTTCCAGTGCCTAGGTCCGCCTGATTTCATTCTTTTTTTGTGACTTTGTAGCATTTTGATAGCCACTGAGTGGCTTGCTAGGCCATTTCAAGGGCATTTTAAGAGTCAACCGTGTAGGCTAGACCAGGTAAGAACATTAGTGAACCAGATGGGTTTTTACAACAATTGACAATGGTTTCATGATCTTCATTAGGCTTTTAATTCCAAATTTTTATTGAATTCAAATTCCACTAACTGCCGTGGCGAGATTCGAACCCGGGACCCCAGAGCACTATCCTGGGTCTCTGGACTACTATGCCATCACCTCCCCTTATTCTTAGTGATATGGATTATTTTAAAAATGCACATAGAGCCTACTGAAAAACCAAGCAGGCCATTTGGGCCACCTGGTATATACCTGCCTTGACCCAGCCCCCAAATCCCTTTATTCCTCTCTCTCATGTATGCATCAAACCTCTCTTTAAATGAGTCAATGCTATCTGCTTCAACCACTCAATGTTGCAGTGAGTTCCACATTCTCACCATACACTAATCTACACTTGGAGGGCCGGGATTAATCAAGGACAGTCAGCATGGTTTTGTTAAGGGGAGGTCATGTCTGACCAATTTAATTGAATTTTTCAAAGAGGTGACCAGGTGTGTAGATGAGGGCAATGCATTTGACGTAGACTACTTGGACTTCAGCAAGACTTTTGATAAGGTCCCGCATGGGAGACTGATAACGAAGGTAAGAGCCCATGGGATCCAAGGCAATTTGGCAAATTGGATCCAGAATTGGTTAAGTGTCAGGAAGCACAGGTGATGGTCTGGGGCTGTTTTTATCACTGGATGCCTGTGTCCAGTGGGGTTCCACAGGGATTGGTATTGGGTCCCTTGCTGTTAGTGATATATAAACGATTTAGACTTGAATGTAGGAGCGTTGATCAGTAAGTTCGTGGATGACATGAAAATTGGTGGGTTGGTAAATAGTGAGGAGGATAGCCCTAGATTACAGGAGGATATACTCGGGCTGCTCAGAGGGGCTGATCAATGGCAAATGGAATTTAATCCGGATAAGAGTGAGGTGATGCACTTGGGCAGGAAAAACAAGGCACGGGAATACATGATGAATGGTAAGACCCTGGGAAGTACTGAGGATCAGAGGGACCTTGGCGTGCATGTCCACCTGTCCCTTAAGGTAAGAGGACAGGTGGTTAAGGCGACATATGGGATACTTGCCTTTATTAGCCGAGGCATAGAATATAAAAGAGCAGGGAGGCTATGATGGAAAGGTATAAAATGCTGGTTAGGCCACAGGTGGAGTATTGCGTACAGTTCTGGAGTCCACATTATAGGAAGGATGTGATTGCACTAGAGAGTGCGCAGAGGAGATATACTCTGGAAAGATATGGGCTGGAAAGTTTTAGTTTCGAGGAGAGATTAGGGTTATTTTCACTGGAGCAGTGGAGATTGAGGGGGGACATGATTGAGGCGTATAAAATTATGAGGGGCATAAAGTAGACAGGAAAGAACTTTTCCCCTTGGTGGAGGGATCAATAACCAGGGGCGATAGATTTAAGGTAATGAGCAGAAGGTTTAGAGGGAGTGAGAAGAAGAATTTTTTCACCTGGAGGGTGGTGGGAATCTGAAACTCTCTGCTGAAAGGGTGGTAGAGGCATTACATTTAAGAAGTATTTGGATGTGCACTTGCAATGCCATGGCATACAAAGCTATGGGCCTAGTGCTGGAAAATGTGATTAGAATAGTTAGGTGCTTGTTTGACCGACACAGGTTTGATGGGCCGAAAGGCCTTTTTCTGTGCTGTAGACCTCTATGACTCTATTATAAACAAACTCCTCCTACATTCTTCATCTGGCTTGTTGGTGGTTATCTTATATTTTCCCTCCTTTGCTCTTGACTCACTTAAAATATTTTTAAAATTCACTCTAAAAGTCCATTTTTTGTCCATTCCTAGTCACCTTGAGAAGTTGCTGGTGGATCTGGATGCTGAGAACACGTTTTTCCCTTGTGGGAATCTATAACTGTGTTTGGGGAGAGGGGGGGCAGTGGCAGTGCACAGCTTTAGGATAAGGCAGTGATAAGGGGGGCCCTCTCTCAGGCGTTCGTTAATATTTGCAATTCTCTATCCCAGAAAGCTGTTGAGGTTAGGTCATTCAATATATCCAAGGCTAAGTTAGACAGATTTTTGACCTACAATGGAGTCCAGAGTTATGGGGGGCCAGCAGGAAAGTGAAGTTGAGGTCACGATCAGACCACATCTTACTGAATAGCAAAGCAGGCTCAAAAGGCCAAATGGACCGTTCCTGTTCTTATTTCTTATTCATCAGTTTGTTGTAACTACTAAGCCAGTTCAGAGGGCAGTTAAGAGTCAACCACATTAGGAATCCAGATATGTTTGTAGATTTTGTTCTCTAAAAGGCATTAATAAATTGGATAAGTTTTCACAACAATTTGACAGCTTCATTATTGCTTTAACTCATACCAGCTTTCTAAATCTAGATCTTTTAAAAAAAGTAAAGGTAGGATTTGAACACAGGATTACGAGTCCGGACCTCTAAATTCCTGGTTCAATAACATGACCATTACACAACTGTACCCACTTAATGGACCCAATTAAATGGAAACAATTCTCCACATATGCACTACAGAAATCCTTCATGATTTAGAGACCTCCATCAGATCTCTTTTTAGTCCTTTCCAAAGAAAGCAACACAAGCCTGGCTCAATTCTTCCAGGTAGCTACATCCTCTCAATTCTATAACATCATCCTCTCAATTCTAGTAACATCAATGTAAAAAATTCTGCACTTCTACAATTGAAGACATAATATAAGGCATAATTCAGTACAGTAGTGAGAGTGCTGCAGTGTCAGAGGGACCATTTCTCAGATGAGACATTAAGCCGAATACCAGCTTGCCCTCTCAGGTGGATATAAAAGATCTATGAGAAATATATGAGAGAAGGAAGGAAGGGAGCAGAGGGGCACATCAGGCTCATGGGCAGGTATTTCTGGAAATACCAAGGCAGCTTAATTTAAAAGCATGACCTTATTAGAATTTTTTAAACTCAGTCTCACATTGGACAGATTAGCAAATTATGCAGTTGACCAGGTGCCTGTGGTACAAAACAGTAACTGGGAGCAGTCCTAAAAAAGTGAGATTAGATGGTGCGCTCAAAGTGCAGCATCAACGGTGAGGTGGTGGGGAGGAAGGGAGGAAGGCAAGAGATGGCAAATGGGATGAGGGGAAGAAAGGATCACAGATGGAAATGGGAGGAGGTAAGAGATTACAAATGGCGGCAGTGGGTGAAGAAGGGATTGCAAATGGCTAGGGATTGAAAGATGGGAACACAAATGGCTCGGGGAAGAAAAGATTGCAAACAGCTGGGGGAGTGGGTGTGGGAGAAGGGAATGCAAATAGTTGGAGGAGGGGAGAAGAGATCACAAATGGCTGGTGGGTGGGGCCGGAGAGGAAGTGAAGAAGGAATCGCAAATGCCAGTGGGTGGGGTGGGAGGTTGATGAGAAGAGAGTGCAAATTGAGGGATGGGAAGCGATTGCAACTGAGGGACAACAGTGAATACTTACCTCCAGTCAGAAAAACAGCTATTCTCTACTGCTTTCTGTTTTCTGTCTTGTGGATTTTGTATCCACAGCTTCACCATCTCTTTAATCCTATGGGCTTCAATTTTGCGAACAAGTCTATTATTTCACTAGATGGATCTGTCTGTAGTGGAAGAGGCATTCTCTTCTTGCTGAAGGTGAAATAGTTAAATTGGACATGGTTAAATTTAGATCTGGCACAGTGCTAATTCTTTTCCAATTTCTGTAATGTCCTCCAGACCGAGAACCTTCCAAGATCTTACTTCTCCTCCAATTCTGGTCTCTTGCGTACCCCAATTTTACTTATTGCACTTCAAAAGTTGTGCCTTCAGCTACCTGGGTCCGAAGCTCTGGAATTTCCTCCCTAAGCCTCTCTGCCTCTCTTAAGATGTTCCTTAAAATCTATCCCTAGCCAAGCTTTTGGTCATCTGTACTAACATCTCCTTATGTGGTTCAGTGTCAAAGTGCCTTGGTATATTAACTACTTACAAATGCAAGATGTTGTTTGTCATTGTTATGGGGGTTGCTTAAAGATGAGACTGATATCCAAATAGTCACGTTTAAGTAAAGTGCTCTTTTATAAGGTCTAGGGTCAATGTCCTGACACTCAACAGGACAGCAAAGATGACATTAAAGACTTATGCCATTTAAACTGATAGGGACATGATCTTTAAATTGTTTATTCTCTATGCACATTTGTGTTCCTCTCAGTTGCAAGCTCAGTTACATTTTACTTGTATGAATCTTTTATCCAAATGCAAACTGTGGCTGGAACACAACCTTATTTGTAAACAAGTTTAAATGGCATATATTTCATTTCTCAATCTTCTCCTCTCTGCCCCCATGACACACAACAATTGCACATAAAATGAGGGAATTTCAACTGTTAAGTTTCAATTGAGAAATACAATTAAAGTAATAGCTACAACAGTAAGATTGCCAGTGCTGAACCTAATTATTCACTTGCAAACCTGAACACTGATCCTGACTTACTTACACATACACACTTACAGTGCATGGATCCCATCATCAAGCCCATTCACTCCTCTGGAACCTATTCCTTTGAGTATCTCACCTTTAACCACCTGCACAAAAGCTCCTTTAATGTCCACCTCAACTTCCTAGCTAAATGCTCCACCTTCCTCCTCTCTTGAGTGCAGCAAACATGTCAATGTGGGTAGAGGTCCAGAAAAGGGAAACTTGGAAGTTTGGTTCGGTGTTGGAAAGACAGCTGCTGATTCCTTTCTTCCTGGAGTGGAGAACTATCGTAGAGAAGTTTGGTGCTGTCAAAGCGATATAAATAGGCAGTCTGCACTGAGCAGCAACTAATCTTCAATTAATTCAAACTTCAGCTCCTTTTCTCTCTGTTGTCAATCCCTCAAATACATATATACCCCCTCAATATCAGAGAATCTTTTCCACCAAGTTTTATACTTTATAACCCTGAACATTTCCTCATTTCCCATGGCATCGGTCTTCCCCAATTCTCTTCTGCTTCCCCAACCTTAATATGGTACACAAAATGTGAGATTATTTATTTCATTGTCCCAAAGACAAAGATCATCTGCTGAGCTGCCTCCTATCCAAACTCTATCACCCCCACAGCTTTGGGTGTGCTAGTAGCCTTGATACATGGCTCCCTTCTTTTCCTGATCTACATACTGCCTCTCAACATTTTTCATGTGTATGGAATTAACATACACATGGATATCAATGGTTACAAGCTTAATCTTCCTGCCAACACCCTTAACTACCATATTTAATGACTATATGGCCAACATCAAATTCTGGATGAGCAAAACCTCCTTTCAACTCAACATTAGTAACCATCCCTTTTGACTTCCACCAAAGCTCAACATCTTGGCCTCCAACTCCATCCCTTAACCTAGTTGTACACTCAAGCTATTTGACCATGAATAGTGCTTCTTAGCCCACGCGCTATCCACCAATACTGTCAATTTTCACCTCCACAACACATTCCAGGTACCAATGAAACATTCTGCAATATCTTGGTCATCTCCCAACCTGGTTAATCCAACATTCTCATCAGCCTACTAATCTCTGCTTTTCACAGACGGCAATGCATCCACAACTCCACTACCCATTAAGCTATCCCACACTAATCCAGACACATTCCATCACTCCTCTGCACATCAGCCTTCATAGGCTCGCAATCCCCCAAAACATGAATTTCAAAATACTTTGCTTCATCTACTAGTCCCTCCATAGCTTTCCCTCCCTCAGCAACCTCTTTCAGCCCTCCTTACCTGCAGGCACCTTCTACCCTTTAGCTTCTTTTTCATCTTCTCTAGCTCCACTCCACCTCCAGGTCCAAAGCCTCCAGGTTTTTTGGCCCCATTCTCTACAATGCCCTCCCTAAACCTCAATTATGCTACTTCCTTCCACTCCTGAAGATCTCTCCTTGGCCACATTCACTCTGGTTGTGTCCACCACTGTGAAACACTTTGCTAAGTTTCGTTAAGTTAAAAGGCAGACTGAAATATGTAGTTATTACTTCGGGGGTCATTGTCGGGTGCTGGAATGAAGAGGATTCTTACATTTATTTTTTCCAGAAGTACTATTTCAGGTACTGACACACCTCACCATTATTTATCAAAAATGAACCTTTTTAAATCTTTCACTTTCATAAGCGATATGTTTTACTACCAGAGACGTTCCATGTAGAATCAGGAAAATGAACCCATTTAACAGCAAGTATAAATGCATATAACTAGTCAACTAATATGCCGAGAATTCTTGGGAAGTAGTTAATTTCTTGTTTAAGTGGAAGGCCAACATATATTTTGGGAGGAGTGGAGTGGAAGAGAAATGGCACCTATGATGGCAATACAGACAATCGCCTCATTAAAAGCAATATATGATTTTTAAACAAATAGTTAAGCCCTACATAATTTCTACTTCCCAGAAATACTGACTTCACTGATAATTTTTCTTCCTTTCCCCAAAATCCTTCAAACTTAACAATATGAAAATGCAATTAAAACCTTTCCACATGAATAATAAGATGGGTACAAGTGAGAGCATATTACCAAACTTGCATATCATATATGCATGCATACTTCACAGAGATGATAAGCAAGAAGGTGAAAGGTTGTCTGGGGTAGGCAGGAATGTGAAGTTGAGGTTACAATCAAATCAATCACGATCTTATTGAATGACAGAGCAGGCTTGAGGGCTCCTTATTCATATGTACTAAGCTACACCTAGCAAGAAGCAAAAACAAGATGGTCATAATGGAACATTTCAATTTTCTCACAGATTGAGATGCAGAAAAAGGCAATGAATTTCTAGAGGGTATTAAGGGCAGTTTTGTGTTTTAGAACCAAAAGGGAAATATGCCAAAGTGGATTTATTCATGAATAACAAACCAGAATTAGTTAAGGATCTGCTACCTTTGTAAATAATGATTATACTATAACTAAATTAGATATTGGGCTCAGGGGGTCAGGGGGTGTCCCAATTTAAGTTTTGCAAACTTCAAAGCAACGAGATATGAAAAGACCACTGACTCCAAATATGCAGGTAAGTAATGGTGGTCAACAAATGAGGTAAGAGAATCAAGCTAACAAAAAAGGAAACGGCAGGCACGTACTTTCTAATGTTTTTGTAGTGAAGGAAGAGAACAAAACATCAGTAGTACAAGGGAACCTAAAATAAATCATGGAGAGGAGCTCTGGAGCAGTACTAGCAAAAAAGGGAGTGAGGAAAATTATAGGTGAGGAGATTAGAACATAAGAACATAAGAAATAGGAACAGGAGTAGACCATTCGGCCCATCAATCTTGCTCCACCATTCAATAAGATCTTGGCTGATCTTCGTGTGTTTCAATTTCCACAATCCCATCTAACCCCGCTAACCTTTGATTCACTTGCCTAATAAGAGTCTATCAACCTCTGCCTTAAAAATATTCAATGAGCCCACCTCCACAACCTTCTGAGGCAGAGAATTCCAAAGTCGCACAGGCCTCAGAAAAAATTTCTCCTCATCTCTGTCCTAAAAAGGCAACCCCTAATTTTAAAACAGTGCCCCCAAGTTCTGGACTCACCCACAAGAGGAAACATCCTTTCATCGTCCACCTTGTCAAGGCTATTCAGGATCTTGTGTATTTCAATCAAATCACCCCTATTCGAAACTCCAGTGGAAACAAGCCAAGTCTGTCCAATCTTTTCTCATAAGACAACCCACTCATTCCAGGTATCAATCTAGTAAACCTCCTCTGAGCTACCTCCAGTGCACTTACATCCTTCCTTAAATAAGGAGGCTCCGGGTCTGCATACAGTAGTTGAGGTGCGGTCTCACCAATGCCCTGTATAACTGAAGCATAACATCCTTACCTTTATGTTCAATCCCTCTCGTAATAAAGGATAGCATTCCATTAGCCGCCTAAATTACTTGCTGTGCCTGCATACTAACTTTTTGTGACTCATGTACCAGAACACCTAGACAGCTCTGCACCTCAGAATTATGCAGCTGTTCTCCATTTAAGTAATGTTATGCTTTTTTGTTCTTCCTACCAAAGTGAAAAACTTCGCATTTTCCCACATTAAACTCCATTTGCCAGGTCTTTGCCCATTTACTCAACCTATCGATATCCATCTGCGACCTCATGTCCTCTTCACAACATACTTTCCTACCTATCTTTGTGTGATCTGCAAATTTAGCTATCATATCATCACTCTCCCTATCTAAGTCATTGATGTTAATCGCACAACGTTGAGGCCCCTCGGGGACTTTACTCGTCACATCATGCCAATCCAAAAAAGACCCATTTATGCATACTTTCTGCAAACCAGCCAATTTTCTATCCATGCTAATATGCACTTTTATTTTCCTTAATAACCTTTGATGTGGTACCTTATCAAATGCCTTCTGGAAATCCAAGTACAGTACGCCTACAGGCTTCTCTTTATCCACTGCACATGTTACTCCTTCAAAAAACTCCAATAAATTGGTTAAACATGATTTTCCTTTCACAAAACCATGCTGACTCTTCCTTATTACCTTGAGCTCTTCTAAGTGCCCAGCTATAACCTCCCTAATGATCGATTCTAACAACGTCCCCATGATAAACGTCAAACTAACTGGCCTAAAGTTTCCTATTCTCTGCCTCCCTCCCTTCTTGAATAGAGGGTTTAAATTTACCATTTTCCAGTCTGGTAGAACCTTTCCAGAATCTAGCGAAATTTGGAAAATTAACACCAACACATCTACTACCTCGTTAGCCATCTCTTTTAACATCCTAGGATGTAGTCCATCAGAACCCGGAGACTTGCCAGCCCACCGCTCCATCAATTTGCTCAGTACCGTTTCCCTAGTGATTTCAATTTCACCAAGTTCCTCTCTCCCTTTCACCTCCTGATTTGCAGCTATTACTGGAATGTTTTCATATTCTCTATGGTGAACACACAAGCAAAATATTTGTTAATTTCTTCTTCCATTCCCTTATTATCTACTATTAACCCTCCACTGTCACTTTCCAGAGGACCGACACTCACTTTACTTTACTCTTTTCCTTTTTAAATACCTGCAGAAACTCATGCTATCCGTTTTACATATCTAGCTAGCTTCCTCTCATACACTAATTTCTTTCACCTGATTAACCTTTTAGTCATTCTCTGCTGTTCTTTATATTCTGTCTAATCATCTGTCCTGCCACTCATCTTTGCGGAGTTGTATGTTTTTCCCTTAAGCTTGATGCTTTCCTTAACTTCTTTAATTAGCCACAGATGGTGGGTCCTCCCTTTAGAATTTTTCTTTATAATAGGAATGTACTTATTCTGAATACTCAAATATCCCCTTAAATGTTTGCCACTGCTTCTCTATTGATCTATCCTCTAGCTTAGTTTCCCAGCTCACTTCAGCAAGCTCAGCTTTCATTCCCACATAGTTGCCCTTATTTAAGTTTAAGATACTAGTCTTAGACCCACACTTTTCCCTTTCAAACTGGATGTAAAATTCAATCATACTGTGGTCACTGCTACCTAGGGGTGTCTTCACTCTGAGGTCATTAATTAATCCTGTCAAGTTACACAATACCAAGTCTGATATAACTTGCTTTCCGGCTGGTTCCAGAACATGCTGCTCTAAGAAACTATCCTGAAAGCATTCTAAGGACTCCCCATCCAGGCTACTACTGCTAATCTGATTTTTCCAGTTTATGTGTAAATTAAAATCACCCATGATTATCGCTGTCCCTTTATTTTCTCTTGAATATGTTGTCCTACACTGTGGCTATTGTTAGGGGGCTGTCAATCACTCCCACTAATGACTTATTTCCCCTACTATTCCTTATCTCCACCCAAACCGATTCTACATCCTGATCTCCTGAACCAAGGTCATCTCTAACCATAGCACCAATGCCTTATTCTATTAACAGTGTTACCCCTCCAACTTTACCTAGCTTCCTATTCTTCTTGAATGTCATGTACCCCTCAATATTAGGGACCCAATCTGTGTCATCCTGTAGCCATGTCTCTGTAATTGCTATGAGATCATATCTATTTACTTCAATGTGGACCATCAAATCACTTTGTTATGAATGCTATGTGCATTCAGATAGAGAGCCTTCAGTGTTGACTTGTTATCTTTGTAACATCTAGTCTTGACTGTTGATGTATTCTTTGTTTTTTTTTCCCTCTCTGTCCCTTCCTGCCATTCTATGACCCTCATTGCTCATATTACTATTTTGCTCTCCTGACCTTGAATTGCTACCTCTACCAAAGTTTGATTCCTTGCCCCTCTTTCCTAACTTCCCTAGTTATACGATTTGCGAAGACACTCATCCCAGCACGGTTCAGGCGTAAACCATGCCAACGGTACAGCGCCCACTTTCCCCAGTGATTCCAGTGCCCCACAAACCAGAACCTACCTCTCCAGCATCAGTCTTTGAGCCACGCATTCTCTCCCTAATTTTATTTGCCCTATACCAATTTGTATGTGGCTCAAGTAATAATCCAGAGATTATTACCTTTGAGGTTCTGTTTATTAATTGGTTCCTAGCTCCTGATACCGACTTTGCAGAACCTCTTTCCTAGTTCTACCTATGCCATTTGTACCTACATGGACCATGACAACTGGATTCTCCTCCACCCACTGCAAGATTGCAGCTGCATTAGTCACTATTTTCCAAAACTCTTTAGATTTAGGAATTGTGCCTTTGGATTGGAAAATTGAAATTGTTACTTCATTCTTAAAGGAAGAGAAGGAGGGAAAACCCAAGTAACTATAAAACTGTCAATTTAACATGCAAAAGGTACTGGAATCTATCAGAGACTGGGTGGCAGGGCAATTCACCTGGAGAAGTATTGACTGATCAAAGGGAATCAGCATGGACTTATGAAGGATAGATCATGACTAATCTAGTTTAATTTTCTTTTGAGGAAGTTACTAATGTGGTGGATAGGAAAGTGCCTAAGGATGTTCTCTACATGGACTTCAAGAAGGAATATGATAGGGAACCAAACACAGATTATTCTTGAAAATGAGAGCGTACAGAAGTGAAAGTAACCTTGTGCTCGTTCTTAATCATGAAACTCAAGGAGCGAAGTTGTTGTATTTTCATATTAATTTCCCATTAATTTATAGTGCAAGTACCCTTTTGACAATGTAAGAATTATTAATGACAACTATTCAACTTCTCTTGCCCAGAAAGGGAACAATCAGAAGTGTGAAGTCTAATTCCTTTGGGTTGTACTTTGTTGCGGATCTTAGAGATACATATTAACTTGTTTAAAATTTATTTTCTTTCTTTTCTTTTTTCTCTTTAATCCACTCTTCCTTTCCTTCTCTAATACTCCTTCCGTACTTGATTTAGGCATTTAATTCACCCACTAAATCAACCTACTACTCAGCCCTTCCTCTGTTTTTATTTCCTCAATCGTTTAAACTCATTGGTTCAGGAGATACATTATTTCATTGTTTCCAAGGTCCCTGATGCCTTGTTGCTGTCACCACATCACCATCTTCCACTTGCAACAACTTGGGGGAATTTTTTTTAAAACCTAATTGTGCAAAAGCAAGTCTAACAGGGTTCACCACAAATTGCCACTCTCCAACGAAATCTGAGCCATTTTATGATATGAGTTTTGTTTTACTCTATTTACCCTTGTTGGGAGATGTTACATAACAATCTTTATTTGCTTAAATTTTACGTACCAGGCCAGCCTTGATTTTCAACAAAATACTGCAGATGCTGGAAATCTGAAACAAAAATAAAAAATGCTGGAAAAACTCAGCAGGTCTGACAGCATCTGTGTGAGTTAATGTTTCGAGTCTGTATAACTCTTCTTCAGAGCTCAGAAGAGTCATACGGACTCAAAACGTTAACTCTGTCTTTCTCTCCACAGATGCTGTCAAAACCAGCTGAGTTTTTCCAGCATTTTTTGTTTTTGTTTCAGCCTTGATTTTCATTGTTTCCAGCTTTATAGGAAATTCCTCTTTTTTAAAAATAATTTACAAACTTGCTCCAAATGGTTGTAGTTAAGCAAGTTCCACTATGCCTCATATTAAAACTTATCATGTAACATGTAACTCTACAATGAAAGTGTTAGTGGTGGTCTTCACTCTCAAATTACCCTGTATCAGATTAGCAAAGAAATTGCAAATAGTCAGAGTATAAACTTAATTCAAAAGCAATAGCCCACAAACAATATTGCTGTTCAAGTTTTAAACTGGTAGTACAGAACTTGAGTATTGCTGAAAAAAAGCGTTTTGTTGAAGCTTTACCTCTTTGCACTCATCAGGACAATTGCAAGAATACCAATGCTGGGAGAGCAACAACTTAATACTGTATAAAGAAAAAAGTGCTGTTTGGTTTGCAATTGGTAGAAGCGTTGCCATATAGAATACACTAATGATGGTGACTGACAGTTAACTGCCAAGCATTGTTTGAAATTTAAATCAGGCAGCTTGATTCTGATTGGTCAAGGCATTGTCCTGAGGAATGAATCAGCAAATGGCTAGCACTTACTTTGTTTAGCTGAAACAGGTGCAATGTGTGTGCATGTTCTTTCTGTCTGCAAAGAATAACGCTCTCTGTATTAATACATGTAGTGTAAAGAACATATCCTTTTATTTCTGTTGGACTGGGAATTAAAATTACAGTGGCTGAAGTTTGAAAGACCTGTCTACTGGAACAGTGTGAGGGATATATACAATGTTGCAGTCCTGGAACAGAGTGTGCCATGAAAGACAGGGCGGTGCCAAGGGGGAGTCCAGTCTCAAGAAGAACTGCCTGGCAACAACATTTTAACTGGCTCCTAACCAGGTGGCCAGGGTTTGTGAGAGAGCAGTGCAGCAGGAGGAAAAAAAGCTCCTAGCCTGAAAAGGGAAAAGACCTAAACCCTCTTTCTCCTATGTGCGTAAGATTCCAGTAATTCTACAATAATATCTTGCTGGTTTTTTTTCCCCATGTCTCTATAACCTGCTCTCTCTCTGAAAAACCCCTGTCAAGAGGAAAAGGGGAAATTCATCGTTAGAGACACTGAAAAGCAAGTGCTCAACCAGTAAACTAAAGACTGAAAAGTGCTGGGAAGGCCACCTCATGTCATCAACAAAGGAATCTGGAAGACATCATTCAAAATCAACCCATCAGATCCTGTACTCCGGAATTAGTGCTATTGAACTGTTTTATCCCTTCCTAAAATCTATGATTTTGTGTGTCTTATGCATCTTATTTGTGTGTATATAGGGGTTTAAGGAGGGGTAGAGTTTAGAGTTAGAAATTAGCAGTTCATATTTCTTTCTTTTGCCATTGGTTAAAGACAATTTGTTCAATAAACAGTTATATAAACTTATTAAGTTTACAAACCTGGTGCTTGTAATCTGTTAACCTAAATTAAACAATTAGGTGGTTTGATCAAACTCTTCACATTTGTCACGGCTCGGGGAGCAGTGGGGCTTGATATTGCAGCACACTATCCCTAGTGACTTGTGACAGTAGCTTCCAGCTACTGTGCCACACCGCGAGCCTGAGTTGTTACTTTAAATTGATTTCAGCGTATTTTTTAGCACAGAATTTTTTAGCAAATGTTGTCCAATTGTGGAATTACATTTAATTTTGGACACTGTTTTGCAAGCACGGACTGGTCGGGTACGGTCTACACCTTGCCAGTTGCAAACAGCAGGAGGGAAATTCTGTTTGATGCGATCCAAAAGTCTTTGGAACATACAGCCTACACACCACACAGGCACTGAAATCCATAAACCACATTACTCATTTGTGTGATAGGTAGAATATCCTTTTGGCTTGGCAGCAGCAGCCTATTAGTGGCAAATACTACTCGTGTTGCTACTGCAGATCAGCAGTGTGAAACAGCTAGCTTTACCTGTTGCTCAAATTTTTGAGATACCTTGCCCTACGGCCTTAGGCCCGTTCATGAGTGCGCAACATAGAACCACAGAAAGGTTACAGTGCAGAAAAATGCCAATCAGCCCAAGGTGTCTATGTCGACCAAAAAGAGACAAAAGAAACTAGCCTCTCATTTTAATCCCACTTTCCAGCACCTCATCCGTAGCCTTGCTACACTTCAAATGCAGGTCCAGGTACCCTTTGAATAAGTTGAGCATTTCAGCCTCAACCATCAAATTGGGCAGTGAATTCCAGACTCCCACCACCCTCTGGGTGCAAACATTTTTCCTCATATCCCCTCTAATCCTTCTACCAATCACCTTAAATCTATGTCCCCTGGTAACTGACCCCTCAGCTAGGGGAAACAAGTCTTTCCTATCCACGCCCTTAATTTTGTACACTTAATTAAGTGACCCCTTAGCCTCCTCTGTTCTAGGGAAAACAACCCCAGCGTATCCAATCTATCCTCATAGCTGCAATTTTCAAGTCCTGGTAACATTCTTGCAAAACTCCTCTGTACTCTCTCAGGGGCAACTCTTCCCTTCCTGTAATGTGGTGACCAGAACTGTACACAAAATTCCAGCTGTGGCCTAACCAACATTTTATACAGTTCATTACTATCATTAGATAATATCACCACCTTCAACACCTCTTTGTCCTATTGTCAATGACATCTTTTGTCTATCTCCACCTACCACTGGCCCTCTATCCAGCTCTAACTGTCCCACCCTCCCTTAAACCAGCTTATATTTCACCTCTTTTCTATTTTACCTTAGTTCTGTTGAAGAGTCATATGGACTCGAAACGTTAACTGTGTTCCTCTTTGCAGATATTGTCAGACCTGCTGAGTTTTTCCAGGTATTTTTATTTTTGTTTTGGATTTCCAGCATCCACAGTTTTTTGCTTTTATCCATCATTATTTCCCTGCCTTTGCATTCAATACCTCGCCCAATAAAGGAAAGCATTCCATATGCTTTCTTGACCACCTTGTCGACCTGTCCCACTACCTTCAAGGACCTGTGGACATGCACTCCAAGGTCTCTCACTTCCTCAAACCCTCTAAGTAACTTCCTATTTATTGAGTATTCCCTTGCTTTCTTTGCCCTCCCCAAATGCATTACCTCACATTTCTTCGGATTTAATTCCATTTGCCACTTCTCCACCCACTCAAGCAAACCATGATATCATTCTGGAGTCGACAGCTATCCTCTTCACTATCAACTACACGGCCAAGTTTTGTGTCATCTGCAAATTTCCCAATCATGCCTCCCACATTTACATCTAAATTATTAATATATATAACAACCAACAAGGCCTCCAACACTGAGCCCTGTAGAACACCACTGGAAACCATCTTCCATTCGCAAAAACATCCATCGAACATTACCCTTTGTTTCCTGTCACTGAGCCAATTTTGGATCCAACCTGCCACGTTCCCCTGTATTCCCATGAGATCTCACTTGCCTGACCAGTCTGCCATGTGGGACCTTGTCAAATGCCTTAATGAAATCCATGTGGATATCACCCATTGCACTACCCTCATAAATCCTCCTCGTTACTTGCTCAAAAATTCCATTAAGTTAGTAAGACACGATCTTCCCCTATCAAAACCATGCTGACTATCCCAAATCAATCCACACCTTTCTAAAAGAGAGTTTATCCTATCTGAGTTGTTTTCAATAATTTGCCCACCAGCCTATAATTTTCTGACCTATCCCTCACACCATTTTTAAATAATGGTACAACTTTCACAGGACTCCAATCCTCTGGGACCTCACCTGTATCCAATGAGGATTGGAAAATGATCTTCAGAGGTTCTGCAATTTCCTCCCTGGCTTCCTTCAACAGCTTAGGATACAATCCATCTGGCCTTGCTGATTTATCCACCTGCAAGGATGTCAGTTCCTCCAGTGCTTCCCCTCTCCCTATGCTTATTTCATCTAATATTTCATGCTCCTCCTCCTCTTCACCGGCGAGCCGGTGTAGAAACGATGGGCTGAATGGCCCCCTTCTGTGCCGTTAAAATTCTCTGATTCTGTGATGCTTTAACTAGAATGATTGCATCAGCTCCCTCCTTAGTGAGGGCAGAGACAAGTACTCATCGAGAACCCTGCCCACGTCTGCATCAATCACAGAATCTCACAATGCAGAAGAGGCCCATCAAGTCTGCACCAACACATGAGAAACACCTGACCTACCTACCTAATTCCATTTACCAGCACTTGGCCCATAGCCTTGAATGTTATGACGTGCCAAGTGCTCATCCAGGTACTTTTTAAAGGATGTGAGGCAACCCGCTTCCACCACACTCCCAGGCAGCACATTCCAGACAGTCACCACCCTCAGGGTAAAAAAGTTTTTCTTTACATCCCCCCTAAACCTCCTGCCCCTCACCTTGAACTTATGTCCCCTCGTGACTGACCCTTCATCTAAGGGAAACAAATGCTCCCTATCCACCATGTCCATGCCCCTCATAATCTTGAACACCTTGATCAGGTCACCCCTCAGTCTTCTCTGCTCCAATGAAAACAACCCAAGTCTATCCAACATCTCTTCATAACTTAAATGTTTCATCCCAGGCAACATCCTGGTGAATCTCCTCTGCAGCCTCTCCAGTGTAATCACATCCTTCCTATAATGTGGCGACCAGATCTGCACACAGTACTCCAGCTGTGGCCTCACTAAGGTTCTAAACAACTCCAACATGATCTCCCTATTTTTGTAATCTATGCCTCAATTGATAAAGCAAATGTCCCATGTGCCTTTATCACCACCCCACTAACGTGCCCCTCCGCCTTCAGAGATCTATGGACACACACGCCAAGGTCTTTGTTCCTCAGAACTTCCTAATGTCATGCCGTTCATTGAATACTTCCTTGTCAAATTACTCCTTCCATAGTGTATCACCTCACACTTTTCAGGGTTAAATTCCAGCTGCCACTTATCTGCCCATTTGACCATCCCATCTATATCTTCCTGTAGCCCAACACACTCAACCCCACTGTTAACCACCCGATCAATCTTTGTGTCATCCACAAACTTACTGATCCTGCCCCGTGCATAGTCATCTATGTTGTTTATATAAATGACAAATAATAGGGGACCCAGCACAGATCCCTGTGGTACACCACTGGACACTGGTTTCTAGTCACTAAAGTAGCCTTCTGTCACCACCCTCTGTCTTCTACAACTAAGCCAATTTTGAATCCACCTTACCAAGTTACCCTGTATCCCATGTGCATTTGCCTTCTTTGTAAGTCTCCCATGTGGGACCTTGTCAAAGACTTTACTGAAATCTATATTAACTACATCAACTACACTACCCTCATCTACACACCTGGTCACCTCCTCAAAAAATTCAATCAAATTTTTTAGGCATGACCTTCCTCTGACCAAGCCATGCTGACTATCCCTGATCAAACCTTGCCTCTCCAAGTAGAGATAGATTCTCTCCCTCAGAATTTTCTCCAATTGTTTCCCTAACACTGACGTGAGACTCACTGGTCTGTAGTTCCCTGGCTTATCTCTACAACTCTTCTTAAATAGTGGAACCACATTAGCTGATCTCCAGTCCTCTGGCACCTCCCCCATGGCCAGAGAGGAATTAAAAATTTGGGTCAGAACCCCTGTGATCTCCTCTCTTGTGTCCTTCAGCAGTCTGGGACACAAATCATCCAGACCTGGAGATTTGTCCACTTTTAAGCCTGCCAACACCTCCAATACCTTGTCACTCCCTATATCAATTTGCTCAAGAACCTCGCCATCTCTCTCCCAGAGATCGATACCTTCCTCCTCATTCTCTTGGGTGAAGATAGATGTGAAGTATTCGTTCAACACTCTACCGATGTCCTCTGGCTCCACCCATAGATTACCATGTATATCTCTGATCGGCCCTACCTTTTCCTTATCCTCTTGCTTTCAATGTGCTGGTGAAACATCTTCAGATTTCCTCTGATCTTACCTGCCAATATTCTTCGTATTCTCTCTTTGCTTTTCTAATTTCCTTTTTTACTTCACCCCTGTACTTTCTACACTCCTCTAGGTTTGCTACAGTATTAAGTATTTTGTGAGTGTCATAAGCTTTCTTTTTCTGCCTTATCTTGGCCTGTTTGCTTCTGGATAACCAAGGGGCTCTAGCTTTGGCAGTACCACCCTTTTTCTTTGTGGGGATACGTCCACACTGTGCCCACAGAATCTTACTTTTAAATGCCTCTCATTGATTTGACACAGTTTCTCCTAATAGCTGCATCCAGTACACTCT
Source organism: Carcharodon carcharias (assembly GCF_017639515.1). Taxonomy (NCBI): domain Eukaryota; kingdom Metazoa; phylum Chordata; class Chondrichthyes; order Lamniformes; family Lamnidae; genus Carcharodon; species Carcharodon carcharias. The sequence continues at coordinate 222,843,747 of NC_054467.1, read as the reverse complement.
CACCAGCTCACCTCTCAGCTTTGTAATTACAAATTTGTCTACCCCCAATTTAGAGCCTTTACTCCTGTTCTGTCTTCATCTTTTCCATGATGATACCAAATCTCACTATATTATGGTCACTCTCTCAAAAATGCTCCCACACTGCCACTGCATCCAGTTGCCCTGCTTCATTTCCTAATACTGAATCTAGAATTGTGCCTCGTCTCATTGGGCTTGTTACATGCTGGCTAAAAAATGTTCCCTTGCTAGTTCAATAATTTTGCGCCTTCTGTGACCTTCACACTGTTTGCATCCCAAATGATATTAGGGTAGTTGAAGTCACCAACGATTATTGCCTTATTATTTTTGCACTCAGAAATCTGTCTTCATATTTACTCTTCTAACTCCCTTCCACTATTTGGGGGTCTATAATACACTCCTAGCAGGGTGGCTTTTTTTTTAATTCTGAGCTCAACTCATATGGCCTTGTCTGATGCTTCATTTAGTATAACTGCCCTCCTCACAGCTGTAATTGATTCTTTAACCAATAATGCTACATCCCAATCTTTTTAATGCCCTTCCCTCTCCTGCCTGGAAACTCTATCCAGGAATGCTGAGCTACCATTTCTGCCCCTCCTTAAGCCAAATTTCTTTTACAGTGATGATATCATGCTGCCACATGTCTATCTATGCCCTCAGCTCATCGGCTTTATTTACTATGCTCCTTGCAATTACAATTATACCTTTAAATATGCCAAATTCCTGTGCTGCTTCTGCCTTTCAATCACTCACTAATTCTCCATCTTCCATTCTCTGCTCTGAATTTGCCCTCATAACATAAGAACATAAGAACTAAGAAATAGGAACAGGAGTAGACCATTCGGCCCCTCGAACCTGCTCTGCCATTCACTAAGATCTTGTGTTTCAATTTCCACATTGCCATCTAACTCCGATAACCTTTGATTCCCTTGCCTAACAAGAATATATCTACTTCTGCCTTAAAAATATTCAATGACCCCACTTCCACCACCTTGAGGCAGACAGTTCCAAAGTCGCACAATCCTCAGAGAAAAAATTTCTCCTCATCTCTGTCCTAAAAGGGCGACCCCTAAATTTAAACATGTGCCCCCAAGTTCCGGACTCATCCACTAGAGGAAACATCCTTTCAACGTCTCCCTTGTCAAGGCCGTTCAGGTTCGCATCCCCCTAACAAAAGCACTAGCAAATCTGCCTGCGAGGATATTCGTCCCAGTCCTGTTCAGGTATAGACCGTCTAGTTTATAGAGGTCCCACCTTCCCCAGAACCACTCCCAATGCCTCAGAAATCCGTTGCCCTCCCTCCTACACCAGTTTTCCAGCCACTTGTTCAATCGTTCAATTCTCCTATTTCTATACTTGCTTGGGACTGGGAGCAATCCTGAGAGGTCCTGCTTTTCAATCTCCTTCCTCGCACCCTAAAGTCTGCTTTCAGGACCTCATCCCCTTTCCTACCTAAGTCATTCGTATCAATGTGGACCATGACCTCTGGCTGATCAACCTCCCCAGAAGAATGTCCTGCAGCCACTCTGTGACATCCATGACTTTGGCACCAGGGAGGTAACATACCATCCTAGAGTTCCATCTACGGCCACAGAAACGCCTGTCTTTTTCCCGACCTCCGAATCCCTTATTACTGCTGCTCTTCCTCTCTTCTTTCTCCCCTCCTGTACAGCAGAGCTGCCTGTGTTGCCACAAACATGGCTGTGACTGCACTCCGAGGAACTAACGCTCTCACCGGTATCCAAAATGGGAAACCGACTGGTGAGTGGGACCCCAGAGGACTCCTGCACTACCTGCCTAATTTTCTTAGACTGTCTGGCAGGTCACCCATTCCCATTCTGCCTCCAGGCTCCTAAGCTGCAGTGTGACCACCTCTCTGAACGTGCTATCCACGTAGCCCTCAGCCTCACAGATGGGCCTCTGCTTGAGCTCCGAAACCCAGAGCTCAAGGTTCTGCAGCTGGTGGCATTTCCTGAACATGTGGTCAGTTAGGACACTGGTAGGTAGCATCCACAACTTCTCACGTATTACAGGAAATGCATTCCACATGACCAAGCTATCCTGCATGGCTTCAATTTACATCCCTTGCGTTAAGTAAACGAAAGTAAAATAAAGTTATGCAACTTTATTTTACCTGGCCTTGATTTAACTTAATTTCCCTATTGCTTGTGCTTCTTACTAAATGCAAGCCACCCCTTCTTTTCAAAAGAATGTGCTTTTCTAGTTCTCAGCTACTTGATGACACTCCCTAACAGCAGTTTCTCACCAACCAATGAACTTATATTTCTCCTGTGATGTTAGGTATTGTTGACTGCCTGGCTCAGGGTCCCCCTCTCACAGTCTCCACTAGGCGCTGTTGACTGCCTGTCACAGGGTCCTCGTGTCTCACTATTCTCTAGGTGCTGCTCTCCTCTAGGGGAGGCAATGGCAAGGTGGTGCCGTTGCTGGACTAGTAATCCAGAGACCCAGGGTAATGCTCTGAGGACCTGGCTTTGAAGAGCAGGTGGTGGAATTTGAATTCAATAAAAATATGGACTTAAAAGTCTAATGATGACCATGAAACCGTTGTTGATTGTTGTAAAAACCTATCTGGTTCACTAATGTCCTTCAGGGAAGGAAATCTGCCATCCTTACCTGGTCGGGCCTACATGTGATTCCAGGCCCGCAGCAATGTGGCTGACTCTTAAATGCCCTCTGAAATGGCCTAGCAAGCCACTCAGTTGTATCAAGCCGCTACAAAGTCACAAAGGAGGAATGAAACCGGACGGACCACCCAGCGTCAACCTAGGCAATGGAAACGACAATGGCAATCTCAGCCCTGTCAACCCTGGAAAGTTATCCTTACTAACATCTGGGGAGCCTGACATAGTTATACTCATGAAATCATACCTTACAGGAAATGTCCCAGGCTCCACCATCACCAAATCCGGGTATGTCCTGTCCCACCAGCAGGACAGGCCCAGCAGAGGTGGCAGCACAGTGGTATACAGTCCAGAGGGAGTTGCCTTGGGAATCCTCAACATTGACTCCGGACCACGTGAAGTCTCATGGCATCAAGTCAAACATGAGCAAGGAAACCTCCTGCTGATTACCACATAGCGCCCTCCCTCAGCTGATGAATCAATGTTCCTCCATGTTGAAAATCACTTGGAGGAAGCACTGAGGGTGGCAAGGGCACAGAATGTACTCTGGATGAAGGACTTCAACATCCATCACCAAGACTGGCTCAGTAGCACCACTACTGACCGAGCTGGCCGAGTCCCAAATGACATGGCTGCAAGGCTGGGTCTGTGGCAGATGGTGAGGGAACCAAGAGAGAAAAATATACTTGACCTCATCCTCACCAACCTGCCTGCTGCAGATGCATCTGTCTGTGACAGTATTGGTAGGAGTGACCTCCACACAGTCATTGTGGAGACGAAGTCCTGCCTTCACATTTGGGATGCCCTCCATCGTGTTGTGTGGCACTACCACAGTACTAAATGGGATAGATTTTGAACAGATCTAGCAACCCAACACTGGGCACCCATGAGGCGCTGTGGGCCATCATCAGCAGCAGAACTGTACACAAACATAATCTGTAACCCCATTGTCCGGCATATCCCCCAATCTACCATTACCATCAAGCCAGGGGATTAACCCTGGTTCAATGAAGGGTGCAGGAGGACATGCCAGGAGCAGCAGCAGGCATACCTAAAAATGAGGCGTCAACCTGGTGAAGCTATAACACAGGACCACTTGCATGCCAAACAGCAGAAGCAGCGATACATAGAGCTATGCGATCCCACAACCAGCGAATCACATCTAAGCTCTACAGTCCTGCCACATCCAGTCGTGAATGGTGGTGGATAATTAAACAACTCACTGGAGTAGGAGGCTCCAAAAATATCCTCATATCACAGAATCACAGTGCAGAAGAGGCCCTTCGGCCCATCGAGTCTGCACCAACACGTAAAAACACCCAACCTACCTATTCCCATTTACCAGCACTTGGCCCATAGCCTTGAATACTATGATATGCCAAGTGCTCATCCAGGTACTTTTTAAAGGATGTGAAGCAACCCGCCTCCACCACCCTCCCAGGCAGCGCATTCCAGACCGTCACCACGCTCTGGGTAAAAACATTTTTCCTCACATCCCCCCTCTCATCCTCAATGGTGGAGGAGCCCAGTACAGCAGTGCAAAAGATAAGGCTGCTGCATTTGCAACAATCTTCAGTCAGAAGTGCCAAGTGGATGATCCAACTCGGTCTCCTCTGGAGGAATTGCCTGTCTTCAGCCAATTCGATTCACTCCTCGTAATATCAAGAAACGGCTGAAGGCACTGGATACAGCAAAGACTATGGGCCCTGACAATATTCCAGCAATAGTACTGAAGACTTGTGCTCCAGAACTTGCCACGCCCCTAGCCAACACTGGCATCTACCAAGCTATGTGGAAAATTGCCCAGGTATATCCTGTATGCAAAAAGCAGAACAAATCCAACCCGACCAATTACCGCCCATCAGTCTACTCTCCCATCATCAGTAAAGTAATGGAATGGGTCATCAACAGTGTGATCAAGTGGCACGTGCTCACTGATGCCCAGTTTGGGTTCCGCTGGGGCCACTCAGCTCCTGACCTCGTTACAGCCTTGGTTCAAACATGGGCAAAAGAGCTGAACTCCCGAGGTGAGATGAGAGACTCCCTTTGACATCAAGGCAGCACTTGACTGAATGTGGCATCAAGGAGCCCTAGCAAAGCTGGAGTCAATGGGAATTGGGGGAAAACTCTCCGCTGGTTGGAGTCATAACTAGTGCAAAGGAAGATAGTTGTGGTAGTTGGAGGTCAGTCATCTCAGCTCCAGGACATCGTTGCAGGAGTTCCTCAGGCTAGTGCAATCGGCCTAACCATCTTCAGCTGCTTCATTAATGACCTTCCTTCCATCATAAGGTCAGAAGTGGGGATGTTTGCTGACGATTGCACAATGTTCAGCACCATTCACGACTCCCCAGATACTAAAGCAGTCCATGTTCAAATGCAGCAAGACCTGGACAACATCCAGGCTTGAGCTGACAAGTGGCAAGTAACATTCACATCACACAAGTCAGGCAATGAACATCGCCCCATGATGTTCAATGGCATTACCATCAATGAATCCCCTACTATCAACAGCCTGGGGGCTACCATTGACCAGAAACTGAACTGGACTAGCCATTTAAATACTGTGGCTACAAGAGCAGGTCAGAGGCTAGGAATGGTACGACAAGTACCTCCTGACTCCCCAAGGCCTGTCCACCATCTACAAGGCACAAATCAGGAGTGTGATGGAATACTTCCCTCTTGCCTGGATGAGTGCGGCTCCCACAACACTCAAGAAGCTAGACACCATCCAGGTCAAAGCAGTCCGCTTGATTGGCACCACATCCACAAACATTCACTCCCTCCACCACCAACGCACAGCTGCTGCAGTGTGTACCATCTATAAGATGCACTGCAGGAAATCACCAAGGCTCCTTCAGCAGTACCTTTGAAACCACAGCCGCTAGCACCTAGAAGAGCAAGGGCAGCAGATAGATGGGAACACCCACCAAATGGAGGTTTCCCTCTAAGTCGCTCACTATTCTGACTTAAAAATATATTGCTTTCCTTCACTGTCGCTAGGTCAAAATCCTGGAACTCCCTTCCTAACAGCACTGTGGGTGTACCTACACCACATGGACCTACACATGGGAGTACCTACAACACAGTTCAAAAAGGCAGCTCGCCACCACCTTCTCAAGGCCAACTAGGGATGGGCAATAAATGGTGGCCTAGCCAGCGAAGCCCACATTATGTGAATTAATAAAAAAAAACTGCCTGTTCCAGGGTCTTCCTCTCACACTCTCCTCTAGGTGTTCCTGGCTGTCTGGCTCGGGGTCCTCCTCTCACACTCTCCTCTAGATATACAGCATGAATGATCTGATCACGGTAGCCATTATCCCGCAGGATGTCTTCAATGTATCCTACTTCAGCATCAAGCTTGCATGGTGAACAAATGGCTTGGGCTCTATTTACAAGGTTGCCTATAAGGCTAATCTTATAGTACATGGAACTGTAAGAATCCCAAAGCATGTAAATGACCAGTGAAGGTAGGCTTGCAGTAAACCATGGTAGAGAACACCCGGCAAGGAAGAGGAGCGCATTTGACTGCTCCACTTCAAAGGTGAATTTGAGCACAGGATGCAGCCCATTAAGACATACAAGGAAATTATTACATGCTGTTATGGATTTAAATATAGCAAACATATCATCTACATAATGAAAATATTCAAGTAGTAGGAGGTTTTGTGTCATTCTATCGAAGATACATTTCTCATGACATACAGAAAGAACATGTGTACACATTGTATCCGTTCCAGCTAAACAAATTGCCATTCGCTGGTTCATTCCTCAGAGCAATGCCCTGACCAGTGTCAAGCTGCCTGGTTTAAAATTTCAAACAATGCTTGGCAGTTAACTTTCAGCCACTATTAACTGGTGCATTCTCCATGGCAACACCTCCACCATACCACTTGCCAATCAATCAGCACTCTCTATTAATAACCTGGAATCAGGTGTATGGCACACAATTTCAAAATTTGCAGATGACACAAAACTTGGAAGCACTGTGAACTGTGAGGATAACAATAGATTTCAAGAGGAAATAGACAGGCTGGAGGAATGGGCAGACATGTAGCAGATTAAATTTAATGCAGAGAAACGTGAAGGCATATATTTTGGCAGGGAGGAAGAGAGACAATCTAAACTTAAGGATACAATTCTAAAGGGAGTACAGGGAGTAAAGGGAGTGACCTGGGATGTGTGTGTAGTGGCAGTACAGATTGAGAAAGTAGTTAAAAAGGCATACAGCACCCTGGGCTTTATAAATAGAGGTATAAAGTGCAAAAGCAAGAAGGTTCTGGTGAACTTTTATAACACACCAGTTCGGCCTCAATGGAACATTATATCCAATCCTGGGAACCGCAATTTTGGAAGAACGTAAAGACCTTAAAGAGGGTGCAGAAAAGATTCACAATAATGGTTCAGCGGTGAGGGACAGCAATAATGTGGATAAATTGAAGAAGCTGGGGTTGTTCTCATTCGTGGAGAAGGTGAGAGGAAATTTGATAGAGGTGTTCAAAATGATGATGAAGTCCAGTCAGGGTAAATAGGTAGAACTTGTTCCCATTGGCAGAACGATTGAGAATCAGAGGACAGAGATTGAAGGTGATTAGCAAAAGGACTGAGACATCAAGTGGTTAGGATCTGGAACACAGCCTAAGAGTGTGGTGGAGGCATATTCAACTGTAGCTTTTAAAGGAGAATTGAAAAATTATAGGAAGAAAAAAATTTGCAGGGCTACACCGATAGGACAGGGGAGTGGGACTAGGGGAGTGGGGCTAGCTAAATTGCTCTTGAAAAGAGCAGGCATGGACTCAGGTGCCAAATGGCCACTTTCTGAGCTATAACCATTCTATGATTTTATTCTATTAAAAAAAATATGTACTTATAACTCAGTAATCAAATACAACATACTTACATGCCACACCAGATGCTAAGCCATATAGCAAGCCACTTCCTTCAGATGTCTGCTCAAAAACCTGAGTCCCCGGAGGTGGACACTTCTCTTGCCTAATGAAGTTGTAAAGTAATGTTTTTACAATTCTGCTAGTATACTGGAGGCTGTGAAAAGAAGAAAAAATAAAAACTCATATGTATCACTGGTAATTCCCATCTAATCCTACCTTAAAACAGTGGTCTAGAGTTTCCACTAGTGTGCACTCAAAATTAGCTAACATACTGCAAAAGATCAAGGAATTTCAAGTGAAAATTACGTCCATCAGAAATCAAATTTCCATGATCATTTCAGCCAGTTTAAAAACATCATGCTGGAACCAGGCCATACCCACAAAACTAGCCACACCTTGAGATCAAATTAATCACCATGGTGAGTTTCTGCTAATTTCATCTATTTGAGGAGGCTCTTAAAATGAATAGGCATCCTTTAAAAAGCTATTTTTAATAAATTTACTAATAAAGTAACTACAGTACACCAATGTAACTTGTTAATGGTTTTGTATGAATCGTTTTCAGTTATTTAAAATCTTGTTACTCTTGAAAATGCTTAGTTTTTGTAATATAACCTTTTTCAGCTGCATGGACAAAACAGCACATTTCCACTCTTAAAAACACCCAGGAATATTTTTAATCCAATTCTTTGAAAAGTCTGCCCAATTGCACTTCTTCATGTAAGATTTTACATTCAGCAATAAGCAAGTGAGTTTGAGCAGAAACCTGAGCAAAAAATTTGCTTTGCAAAACTATCACAAGTTTGAGTACAATTCACGCCTGGATCATCAAGCATCTCCAAAGAAGAAACTCTTGGCCAGTATGTCAACACTGTACATTACACAAATTATACAATGCAAATTGCTCTATCACACCTAGGTGATAAATTTAGCGAGTGTAACTGCAGCTTCTTAACTGACTTTCCCACAAAAGTATCCAGTGTTCTAGTCTGAAATCTGACCAGTAACCTCTCAAACATTAACCTAAGAATGCAGAGCAACTATACCTTGCAACAATAAAGCCATATTTTAACATTGTTATCAAACAACCCATTCTCTGACATTGATGATCAGTGTAGTTTAAATTAAAATTTTTCAGTAATTACAAGAGTGTGAGCCAGAGTGCATGTTCACATGCAGCGTCCTCTTTTAGGAAGTACAGGTCCTTATTGTTGCCTGACAAAGCTCAAGTGAGCAATAGCGGATAAATGTCTGAAGTGTTGACTTTTTTTGATTAAGAACTACACTCATTTCTTCAAAGGGAAAGCAACCTAGGCCCAAGCCTCTGGAAATGCCACTCTATAACTAGCTGTTCTGAGTTCAGCAATTGCAGTCTGGAATGAATGGTTTCACTCTTCTTTCCCTTTTACACACATCATTTTTCTAACCCTCCTTGTAAGAAAATAATTAATCTCTACTTTGTTACTCACAAAACGGCACCGTTGAGATCAAGAACCTACTGCAGAGGAAACCACCAATATGCTGTGTTACTCTCATGTTGACTTTTTGTATATATGATGCTGCCCACCATGATCTTTAGTGGACAACACATTACGACACATGGTCTCTCAGTGAAGATTCATTGCCCTTCTTTTAAGAAAATAATTCATATATGTTTTAGAATATAAATTTTAATTTTAGGAATTAAAGTTTTAACTGTAGAAAATAGGGGTACCTGATTTAAAAACTGGTAAAGAAACCCTGAAGTAAAAGCAATTCAAACAAGCTTCGAGTTTATTACAATTAAAAGATTGGGGCTGTGTTAGGTTAACAGCTAGAAAAGTAAGGTTATAAATAGCAGGTGGGATTACTTAGCTAAAGAAATGGAGATATTCCAGTAAAAGCTATATGGTTTCCCAGAATTAAGGAAAGCTTTGGAATTAAAAGGTAATTAATTTGTATTTCTACCTGGGAAGAGGCTGTGTGCGTCACATTGCCATGGAGATGGGTGGGGTTTAATGAAATTTTTGGTTTTCAGGTTATCTCAATCTTCCAAGAATCCTTAGATTCTGGAGAAGTCTCAGGGGTAGAGGCAGAAACTTTAAACTCTTTTAAAAAGTACCTGGATCTGCACCTAAAGTGCTGTAAATTGCAGGGCTATGGGCCGGGTGCAGGAAGGTGGGATTAGAAAGGGCACCTGGGTGTCCTTGGGCTGGCATGGACAACGTGGGCCGAATGGCCTCCTTCTGTGCTGTAACTTTTCTATGGTTCTATGGGATTGGAAAACTGCCAATTCAAAAAGGGAGGGAGACAAAAACAGTTAACTATAAACCAATTAGCTTAACATCCGTCATTGGGAAAATGTTAGAATCGCAGAACTTTAACATCACAGGGGGCTGCCATTTGACCCATCGTGCCTGCACCGGCTCTCCAAATTAGCATTATGACCTAGTGCCATAGCCCTGCCTTTTCCCCATACCCTTGCACATTGTTTCTATTCAAATAATCATCTAATGCCGTCTTGAATGTTTCGATTGAACCTGCCTCCACCACACTTCCAGGCAGTGGGTTCCAGACCCAACCACTTGTTGTGTGAAAAAGTTTTTCTCACGTCATATTTGCTTCTTTTATAAATCACTTTAAATCTGTGCCCTCTCATTCTTGATCCTTTTGTGGGCAGGAACAGCTTCTCATTATCTATTCTGTCCAGCACCCTCATGATTTTGAAGATCTCTATCAAATTTCCAATTAGCCTTCTTCTCTCCAAGGAGAATAGCCCCAAGAGTCTATTATCAAGGATGTAATTGCACAGCATTTAGAAATGCATAATACAATCAAGAAGAGTCAGCATGGCTTCATTAAGGAGCCTTATGTGCGGTACCTTATTGAACGCCTTTTGGAAATCCAAATATATTACATCTGCTGGTTCCCCTTTATCTATCCTGCTTGTTACCTCCTCAAAGAATTCTAATAAATTTGTCAGACATGAAGAGGAAATCATGCCTGATGATTTTTATTAGAATTCTTTAAGGAGGTAACAAGCAGGATAGATAAAGGGGAACCAGTAGATGTAATATATTTGGACTTCCAAAAGGCATTCAGTAAGGTATCACACATAAGGCTACTTAATAAGATAAGAGCCCATGGTGTTGGGGATGGTATATTAGCATGGATAGAGAATTGGCTAACTAATAGAAGGCAAAGAGTTGGGATAAGGGAGGCATTTTCAGGATGGCAACCTGTAACTAGTGGAGTGCCACAGGGATCCATGCTGGGGCCACAATTATTTACAATATATACTGATGAGCGAAATGAATGTATTATTGCCAAGTTTGTGGATGACATAAAAATAGTTGGGAAGGCAAGTGGTGAGGATGACACAAAGACGCTACAGAGGGATATAGACAGGTTAAGTGAGTAGACAAACACTTGTCAGATGGAATATAATGTGGGAAAATGTGAGGTTATGCATTTTGGCAGGAAGAACAGGAGTGCTGAATATTATTTAAATAGAGAAAGACTGCAGAAGGCTGCAACATAGAGGGATTTGGGGTCCTCGTACATGAATCACAAAAAGCTAGCATACAAGTTCAGCAGATAATAAGGAAGACGAATGGAATGTTGGCCTTTATTTCAAAGGGAATGGAAAATTAAAAAAAGGCTTGCCAAAATTATACAAGGCACTAGTTAGACCACACCTAGAATACTGTGAACAGTTTTGGTCCCCTTATCTAAGGGGAGATAAACTGGCTTTGGAGGCAGTCAGAAAAGGTTCAACTAGGTCGATTGGAGGGATTTTGTCATGAGGACAGGTTGAGTAGGTTGGGCCTTTCTCATTGGAGTTTAGAAGAATGGGAGGCAACCTTAGTAAAACATAGAAGATTCTTAGGAGGCTTGACAGGGTAGATGCTGAGAGTTGTTTCCCCTTGTGGAAGAGTCTAGGACAAGAGGGCATAATCTCATAGTAAGGGGTCACCCATTCAAGACAGAGATGAGAAGGAATTTTTTCTGAGGGTAGTGAATCTGTGGAATTCTTTACCACAGAGAGCTGTAGAGGCTGGGTCAATAAGTATATTCAAGGCTGAGATAGACAGATTTTTAATCAGTAAGGAAATCAAGGGTTATGGGGAAAAGGCAGGAAAGTGGAGTTGAGGCTTATCAGCTCAGCCATGATCTATTTGAATGGTGGAGCAGACTCGATGGGCCGAATGGCCTATTTCTGTTCCTACATCTTATGGTCTTAAACGGGTTAACCAGAGAAGTAGCAGATTCTGCTGGGGCTTGGAAGTGATTTGATATTGTAATAATGTTAACTTTTAACCTTTTAGTGGATAAGATTCTTGAATTGTAATATCGTAAAATAATTAAATTGATGTTATAATTGTACAGCTATACAGCAAGCCTAAAATTCAAACAGCGTTTGATCTGAGGACCGACCCTAACATTTTAATGTTTATGTGAAGTAATCACCTGGTAGAGAATGTGCCTTAATGGCACAGGCTAAATAAAAATATGCCACTACGTAATGACACCCAAGGTTGAGGAACTATGATTACTAATATACGTTTGCAAAGATGCCAGTTAGCCCTGCAGAAGAGAAACATTTGTAAAAACGTTGAGCGGAATTTAAAACTTTACCCGGTGGGTGAGTTTGGTGGTGTGATGCATTTAATCAGGCAGGATGGCTAGAGGGTGGCTAGTGGGGCGCCCGCGCATTCCCACACTGCCCAATGAAGTCAGTGTCAGATGTTATGATATCACTGTAAGAGAATATAAAAACAGTGTACAGGTGTCATCCTGGAACGAGTATGTATAACAGTATATAACCAGCAGGCTGTTTGTGTGTTGAATCCCAAGAGTAGACATGTTTTCTGAGCTCTCCTTGTATATATTAGTACCAGTCTGCAAATAAAGGAACCTACTTACAGTTTACCATTCATGCGTGTGATTGATGAGTTTGCATGAAGCAAGTAATGCAACATGGGGACAGGGGTGTAAATTTGTAGACCAGGGCCACATTAGAGATAAAACTGAACATCATCAGACTATCACAGGAGGAGCCACAGAGAAGATTTTGTTCAGTACAGGATGCCTGCAGAAAAGATAGAAGCTATATGTACAGTGAAACCTCGGGAGGCAGAGTCCTCTGCAAACAATATTCAGAGTGTACCTGATTTCAAGGGTAGCCAAATCGGTGGTGAGTGGGCGCAACAAATTGGTTCAGAGTTGCACTCTGCAGTTGGTCTTGGGTCAGACAGGAAAGCTGAAGAGCCATTAAGGTGTCCTCAGGTGCCATTCCCGTTCAAAATTGCTTTGTGAGCAGGAAGAAGGATGTGAAACGTGCAAAACAGGGTAACAGCACCACTAAACTAAGTATGGCAAAGATCTGAACTTGTGGACACGAGTGGACTGGCAGCTGCAAGGTTACCGGTGTTTACGTAACTAAACATTGTGGCCATACATGAGGTCGCCAATACACTTTACAACAAAGTGCTTTTGAAGTGTGGTTCATTACTGTTGTACCGTAGGAAATATAGCAGCCAATTTGCGCACGACAAGCCCTGACAAATAGCAACCTAACAAATCAGCAAAAGTAACCATGGAAAATTTAAGCTTTAATAGAGTAAGCTGCTTTAGTTCTAATTTGAAACATCACATTATTAACATCTGTAAATACCTATATAGTGATCATTTTCTGTTGCTATGGCAAACAATGATAAACATAAGAGGGGACCATATTAGATCATGCTTTTCAAGTTCGTCCTACTCGTCCATCAAACTGTGGAAATTTCATAACTGGAAATATCTAAAATTCAGTATGATCAGTCCTAAAAAATCATTGAAGTAATAACTCATGTCTTTTTTTGGGAGGATTTTTTTTGTCAGTTGTGAAACTGTTTGACTGTTGATCTAGTTACCTTTCCTTTCAATGAATTAATTCCACATGACTGATACAGTCAGGAGACAGGCAATGCCAAATGCTTCCATTCTATGCTTTGTTGATCCACTGCAGCTTGCAAAGTAAGTTTTGTTGGTGTACCTCGCAAACTTGAGCTGATGAACGCAGCAAACATTGAACATCCTTCCAAATGCTTCCATTTTCTTGGTCACAAATTATCAAGCAGTATTTGTTTAAGGGATGTCTACTGCTCTTATCAAGCAACAACTTGTATTTATATCGCATTTTAATGTAATAAAGTGTCCCAAGGCACTTCACAGAAGCACTATAAAAGAAAATTTGACTGAGCCACACTAGGTGATATTAAAGCAGATTAGCCAAAAAGCTTGGTCAAAGAAGTAGACTTTTAAGGAGCATCTCAAAGGAGGGAAGTGAGGTAGACTGGCAGAGAGGTTTAAGGAGAGAGTTCCAGAGTTTAGGGCCCAGGCATCTGAAGGCACAGTCACCAATGACTGTACAATTGAAACTGGGGGTGGTCATGAAACCAGAATTAGATTAGCAAAGATACTTGAGAAGTAGCATACTGAAAGTAGCATAATGAAAGGGTTAGCAAGATTTCAGGCAATAGACCAATATTAACATATAGTTAATGATTCCTATGTCAAAAGTATCTGTCTTCACAGCTGAGCCATAACCAATTCTGATGCCATACACAGTGGTATATAGCAGCAAAGAGATCGGATGCCTAGCTGGCCTGTTGGAGAGAAAAGAAAAAAGGAAAGAGGGAACTTGCATTTATATATTCATGATGTTCCAAACCATTTTGAACTACTTTATAGCCAATTGTTTTGTAGGCAAACGTGCGACCAATTTGCATACCGAAAGGTCCCACAAACAATAAGACGATTGACAATTAATCTGCTTTCAGTGCTTGATTGATGGATACATTTTTACTGGGACACTGCCTCTTCCTTCAATTGTGCCATCAGATCTATTACATCCAGGGAAGACAAAGCTATGGAATAACATTGCACCACCCGTGTCTTTTGAATGAGACCAAAACAACTCTTCGATTCACATCCATGGTAATGCTGTTGTCTTGATTAGTCGTGATTGAAATTGCAACACCATCATAGATTAAGATGGCATCCATCCTGCATTAGGTCAGCTAACTCCTATCTTCACCTCCCTACCCCCAAAAATAAAATCAATGGACATCTTTATCAATAGTTCCAACTTCTGCTCTCAAGAAATGTGCATTGCCAAATAAAAATTGTTGCCACTGGTTACTCTGTCTTGTCTGTCATATTAATAGTCTAATTAATTAAATTGACAGGTCAAGCTCATACTTTTAATGGAACAAACTACAGCAGAGAAAAGGAAAGTCTATGATGGGATGATACTCAAATCATGCAACTGATTTTTTTTTAAACTCCCTTCCTTCACATAGTATTGACCAAAACATTAGTGTTTTCTCAGGGTGGGGCTTCAAGTAATTCTTCAATTTTATTAAATTGTACTGTGTTTCCCCCAATGTGTTCACATTTATTAAAACAGGATCAGTATAAATAATAGCTTTAGAAAATTTCAGTTAAGTTCATCTCAGTGGTTAAACAGTAAAAGAATCAGACCAAAAAATGAACAGAACAATCTGTACTTATTGCCAAGGATACCAGCTTCCTGTATTATGGAAAAAATGAATGGAATTGCAGAATGCAATCCCAGAAGAAATGGGAAAATCATGAAAGCCACCATATAAAAAAACCAAATTTGTCTTTCTCAATGACAGCAAATCAGTGACCTAGTCACTGTCCATAAATGGAATATTGTTGAAATAAACCAATATAGGTTCATGCCCTCTCCCTGACCGACAAAAGATTTTTATCATCTTATATTGCATCTGCAGCAAAGAAACTGGCTTCTCAGTCCAACTCAACAAAATCAAAACACTGTGGATGTTGAAGTCCAACGAAAGGTTATCAACATGAAACATTAACTATTTCTCTCTCTGCAGGTGCTGCTGGACCTGCTGTGTACTTCTAGCTTTTTCAGTTTTTATTCAGTCCAACTAATCTAGGCAGAGGAAAAACTTTTCAATACTGACACTGAGCAAAAATAGCAAAAATGCAATCTGTCAATTCAGGCCAAACTCCATACATATCATGCAGGCACCTAAAAATTTGATAAAAATCACTCTTCTCACATGGGTTAAGGGTGAGTGTTTGATAACAGGGCAACATGTAACCTATTTCAAAAGGCACTTATGATATTGATACGCCCATTCATCATTATTGTAACGCAAGGTGGACATAGCTCTAAAAACTGCCATCAAAATTGATATGTTTATTGTGTTACAAGGTAGTCAGAGATGCACTCAAAATTTTATCAATATCAACTATATTTACTGTCCATAGTTCTATTTTCAGATTCCAGCTTTTTCATTATTTTCACAACAAAACCAGATTTTCACATAGAAACTGCGACATACAGCAAATTATGTTTATCTTAATCTCAATGCTAATGGTCAAGTGGTATCGTACATTTTTTTCCCATCGAATAAGTATCACATTGCAATCATGTCAACTATTTCATTAACAGCATACTAAATTTCACAAATGGGTAATTCTTAGATTATATTGGATTCAGTGCAATTTTATTTCAGTAACAAGATATCCAAGTGATGACAAAATCAACTGTAATTGTGATCACATTGGAAGACTCAAAGGCTAAGCTTAAAACACACAGCTTTTGTACTGTAATTTGGTTTTCTAAAAATGATAGTTTTTCAAAACTTTGCATTGCCACTGTGGGGTCTGAACTAATATAATATTCCCATATGTTGGTCCTCTAGAGAGTGACAGTGGGGAGTTAATAGTAGATAATAAGGAAATGGTGGAAGAAATAAACAAATATTTTGCTTGTGTTCACTAAAGAGGATAGAAAAGACATTCCAGTAATAGCTGCAAATCAGGAGGTGAACAGGAGAAAGGAAGTTGGTGAAATTGAAATCACTAGAGAAACAATCCTGAGCAAAATAACGGAGCTGCACTCTGGCAAGTCTCTGGGTCTCGACGGGTTACATCCTAGGGTCTTAAAAATGGTGGCTAATGAGATAGTCGATGCGCTGGTGTTAATTTTCCAAAAGTCGCTAGATTCTGGAAAGGTTCCATCAGATTGGAAAGTAGCAAATATATACCCTCTGGCCAAGGGAGGCAGAAAACAGGTAACTATAGGCCAGTTAGCTTGACATCTGTCATGGGGAAGTTATTAGAATTGATCATTAAGGAGGTTATAGCTGGGCGCTTAGAAGAACTCAAGGCAACATGGAAGAGGCAGCATGGTTTTGTGAAAGAAAAATCATGTTTAACCAATTTATTGGAGTTTTTTGAAGGAGTAACATGCGCAGTGGATAAAGGGAAGCCTGTAGATGTACTGTACTTGGATTTCCAGAAGGCATTTGATAAGGTGCTACATCAAAGATTATTATGGAAAATAAAAGCACATGGTGTAGGGGGTAACATATTAGCATGGATAGAAGATTGGCTGGCTGGCAGAAAGAATGCATAAATGGGTCTTTTTCGGATTGGCAGGATGTGACAAGTGGAGTCCCACAGGGGTCTGTACTGGGGCTTCAACTTCTTACAATATACATCAATGACTTAGATGGGGGCAGAGAAGACATGGTAGTTAAATTTGAAGATGACACAAAGATAGGTAGGAAAGCATGTTGTGAAGAGGACATGAGGAGGTTGCAAATGGATATAGATTGGCTGAGTGAGTAGGCAAAGATCTGGCAAATGGAGTTTAATGTGGGAAAGTATGAAGTTGTTCACTCTGGCAGGAAGAATAAAAGAGCAGAGTATTACTTAAATGGAGAACGGCTGCATAATTCTGAGGTGCACAGGGATCTAGGTGTTCTAGTACGTAAGTCACAAAAAGTTAATATGCAGATACACAGCAAGTAATTAAGGCTGCTAATGGAATGTTATCCTTTACTACAAGAGGGATTGAACATGAAGGTAAGCATGTTATGCTTCAATTATACAGGGCATTGGTGAGATTGCACCTTGAATACAGTGTGCAGTTTTGGTCTCCTTATTTAAGGAAGGATGTCAATGCATTGCAGGCAGTTCAAAGGAGGTTTACTAGATTGACACCTGGAATGAGTGGGTTGTCTTATGAGGAAAGGTTGGGCAGACTGGGCTTGTTTCCATTGGAGTTTAGAAGAGTGAGGGGTGATTTGATTGAAGTGTACAAGATCCTGAACAGACTTGACAAGGTAGACATCGAAAGAATGTTTCCTCTTATGGGTGAGTCCATAACTAGGGGGCACTGTTTTAAAATTAGGGGTTGCCCTTTTAGGAGAGAGATGAGGAGAAATTTTTCTCTCAGAAGGCTGTTAAATTTGGAATTCTCTGCCTCAGAAGGTGATGGATGTGGGGGGGTCATTGAATATTTTTAAGGCAGAGGTAGACAGATTGTTAGGCAAGGAAATCAAAGGTTATCTGGGGTTAGATGGGAAGGTGGAAATCGGCCATGATCTTATTGAATGGTGTGCTCAAGGGGCCTAATGGTCTACTCCTGTTCCTATTTCTTATCTTATGTTCTTATTTTCAAAAATTATCCAGCAGAGTTTGAATCAGTGATCATATTGTCTCACAATCATTAATTTAAACTGTTAATGTGAAGCGTTGTTGGGTCCCTATATAGTTCAGAGTTTCATTAGCAGGATGTTAGGCATCTTGAAATAAATCTGCTACACTGGATATCAGCTGTAAATGTATGAGGTCGATATTGGTCATACAGAAAGGTTGATTTCAGCAGCAAGAGTCTTTCTTCCAAAAAAAAGGCTATTATTGCTATTAGTGAGACTTGGTGCAGGTGGGGCAGGACTGGCAGCTCAATGTTCCGGGGTTCTGTTGTTTCAGACGAGATAGAGGGGGAGGGATGAAAGGGGGAGGAGTGGCATTACTAGTCAGGGAAAATATCACAGCTGTGTGTAGACAGGACAGCCCGGAGGGCTCTTCTACAGAGGCCATATGGGTGGAGATGAGGAATGGGAAAGGTGTGACCACAATAATAGGTTTGTTTTATAGACTGCCCAATGGTCAGAGAGAATTGGAGGAACAAATCTGTAGAGAGATAGCAGACCAATGTAAGAAACAGAAAGTTGTGATAGTAAGAGATTTTAACTTTCCACATATTGACTGGGATTCCCATATTGTAAAAGGGCTGGATGGCTTGGAGTTTGTAAAATGTGTTCAGGAAAGTTTTCTAAATCAATATATAGAGGTACCAACGAGAGAGGATGCAATACTTGATCTCCTATTAGGGAACCAGACAGGTCAGGTGACAGAAGTATGTGTAGGTGAACATTTTGGGTCCAGTGACCACAATGTCATTAGTTTTAAGCTAATTATGGATAAGGATAGGTCTGGTCCTCAAGTTGAGATTCTAAATTGGAGAAAGGCCAATTTTGTGGAAATGAGAAAGGATCTAGGAAGAGTGGATTGGCATAAGTTGTTTTCTGGCAAGGATGTGTTCAGTAAGTGGAAGGCATTCAAAGGTGAAATTTTGAGAGTGCAGAGTTTGCATGTTCCTGTCAGGATTAAAGGCAAAGTTAACAGGCATAGGGAACCTTGATTTTCAAGGGATATTGGCTATCTGGTTAAGAAGAGAGAGGTGTATAGCAGGTATAGGCAACAAGAAGCAAATGAGGTACTTATAGAGTATAGAAAATGTAAGAAAATACTAAAAAAGGAAATCAGGAAGGCAAAAAGAAGACATGAGTTTGCTTTGGCAGGTAATGTGAAGGTAAATCCGAAGGGTTGCGACAAGTATATTAAGAGTAAAAGGATAGTAAGGGACACAATTGGGCCCCTTGAAAATCAGAGTGGTCGTCTATGTGTGGAGCCTCATGAGATGGGGGAGATCTTAAACAGTTTTTTTTGCATCAGTATTAACTCAGGAAACTGGCATAGTGTATAAGGAAGGAAGGGAAACAAGCAGTAGTTTCATGGAACATATAGAGATTAAAGAGGAGGAGGTGCTTGCTGCCTTACAGCAAATAAAGGTGGATAAGTCCCCCGGGCCTGACATGATATTCCCTCGGACCTTGAGGGAGACTAGTGTAGAAATTGTAGGGGCCCTGGCAGAAATATTTAAAATGTCCTTAGCTACGGGTGAGCTGCCGGAGGATTGGAGGGTACTTTATGTTGTCCCGTTGTTTAAAAAAGGCTCCAAAAGTAAACCAGGTAATTACAGGCCAGTGAGCCCGACGTTAGTAGTAGGTAAATTATTGGAAGGTGTTCTGAGAGATCGGATATATAATTATTTGGGCAGCCAAGGGCTGATAAAGGATAGTCAGCATGGCTTTGTGCGTGGTAGGTCATGTTTAATGAACGTTGTAGAGTTTTTCGAGGAGGTTACCAAGAAAGTAGGTGAAGGAAAGGCCGTGGATGTTGTCTACATGGACTTTAGTAAGGCCTTTGACAAGGTCCCACATGGGAGGTTAGTTCAGAAGGTTCAGACACTTGGCATCCATGGAGAGGTTGTAAACTGGATTCGCAATTGGCTGTGTGGGAGAAGACAGAGAGTGGTAGTGGATGATTGCTTCTCAGACTGGAGGTCTGTGACTAGTGGTGTGCCTCAGGGATCTGTGCTGGGACCATTGTTGTTTGTTGTCTATATCAATGATTTAGACGATAATGTGGTGAATTGGATCAGCAAGTTTGCTGATGACACTAAGATTGGAGGTGTTGTGGACAGCGAGGAAGGCTTTCAAAGCTTGCAGAGAGATCTGGACCAACTGGAAAAATGGGCCAGAAAATTGCAGATGGAATTTAATGCGGAAAAGTGTGAGCTGTTACATTTTGGAAGGTCAAACCAAGGTAGGACATACACAGTAAATGGTAGGGCACTGAGGAGTGCGGAGGAACAAAGAGATCTGGGAGTTCAGATACACAGTTCCTTGAAAGTGGCGTCACAGGTAGACAAGGTTGTAAAGAAAGCTTTTGGCATACTGGCCTTCATAAATCAAAGTATTGAATATAGGAGTTGGGATGTTATGGTGAGGCCTACTTTGGAGTATTGTGTGCAGTTTTGGTCACCTAACTACAGGAAGGATATCAGTAAGATTGAGAGAGTGCAGAAAAGATTTACTAGGATGTTGCCGGGTGTTAAGGAGTTGAGTTACAGGGAAAGATTAAACAGGTTAGGACTTTATTCCTTGGAGCATAGAAGAATGAGGGGAGATATGATGGAAGTTTACAAAATTATGAGGGGTATAGACAGAGTAAATGTGAATAGGCTCTTTCCACTTAGATTAGGAGAAATAAACATGAGAGGACATGGCTTTAGGGTGAAAGGGGAAAGGTTTAGGGGGAACATTAGGGGGAACTTCTTCACTCAGAGTGGTGAGAGTGTGGAACGAGCTACCATCTGACGTGGTAAATGCGGGCTCACTCTTAAGTTTTAAGAATAAATTGGATAGATACATGGATGGGAGAGGTCTGGAGGGTTATGGACTAGGTGCAGGTCAATGTGACTAGCGGAATAATATTTCGGCACAGACTAGAAGGGCCGAATGGCCTGTTTTCTGTGCTGTAGTGTTCTATGGTTCTATTCCAGACTGCATCGTGGCAAATTCCTCATCATTTTTATTTGAATAAAGGGACTAACACATGACTTCACCCCTCTTAACTTAGTGGTGGTTCTTTAATTTGGCTGTGCCTCCCACTGAAATATCCCATCACACAAATGCAGTCTTACCACTAATTAGTAGTACTGTCACATTACAAACATGATTCTCATTACCATAACGGTGAAAATTTTGGAACTCTACTTCATCTCTCCAAATCTTCAGATTTGTAATAAGCCTGGCATTATAGTATCAGTAACTGGAAGCAATTAGCAAGATAATTAACCCTGAAAAATACACATAAGCAAGAATTTCTTTATCAAGATAAAGGCAAAATAAAAGCAAAATACTGTGGATGCTGGAAATCTGAAACAAAAACAAAAATTGCTGGAAAAACTCAGCAGGTCTGACAGCATCTGTGGAGAGAAAGACAGAGTTAACGTTTTGAGTCCATATAACTCTTCTTCAGAACTAAAGAGAAGTAGAAATGTGGTGAAATATATGCTGTCATAGGGGGTGGGACAGATGAAGCTGGACAGAAGGCCAGTGATAGGTGGAGGCAAAGTAGAGATTGCAAAACATGTCATAAGCAAAATGGTCAAAGTGGTGTTGATGGTGGTGATACTGGCTAAAGGAGGTGCTAATGGTGGCATTAAGAGTCGAACGCAGGATGAGCAAGTGACAGATGGCCCTAGTGGGGGTTGGGTGGGGATGGGGGCGGTGTGGGAAAAATGATCGAAATAAGCTAAAAGATGGGGATAAAACAATGAATGGAAATAAATTCTTAAAATAATAAGAGAAATCGGTGGGAAAAAAAATTATAAAAAAAATTTTAAAAAGGGGACCAAAAAGGGGTGAGGATGGAGGAGAGAGTTCAAGTTCACACAGGCTGGAATTAATAACCAATTTTTAAAATCAGGCTGATGGACTGAACACCAACTTCAAAATTATCCACTTGGTACTGTGTATTTAACAGTATTTATTTGGTCTCATGGGTGAAACTCAAAAACATCTAGACTTCAATATTTCAAGGCACTCTTGGAAAGCCTCCCACATCCATAAATTTGAGGTCATCCAAACCTATATACTTACTCACACCATCACCCCTGTGCTCGCTGACCTACAGTGGCTCTCAATGAAGCAATTCCTCGGTTTTAAAATTCTTATTCTCGTTTTCAAATCCCTCCTGGCCTCGTCCTTCCCTATCTCTGTAATCTCCTCCAACCATCTAAGATATCTGTGCTTCTCTAATCCTGGTTTC
This sequence comes from Carcharodon carcharias, assembly GCF_017639515.1. NCBI lineage: Eukaryota > Metazoa > Chordata > Chondrichthyes > Lamniformes > Lamnidae > Carcharodon > Carcharodon carcharias. The sequence goes on along the minus strand of NC_054467.1, from coordinate 222,821,423 downwards.
TTGAACATCCCCAATTTTAGTTGCTTCGTTGGTGGCCATGTCTTCAGCTACCTAGGCCTCAAGCTCTGGAATACTCTCCCATAAATGTCTCTACCTCCCTTTACTCCTTGAGATATTTCTCAAAATTTCCTTCTTTGGCCAAGCTTTTGGCTTTCTGCCCCAATCATAGAATTAAAAAATGGTTACAGCACAGGAGGCGGCCATTCGGCTGATCATGTCTGTGCTGGCCCTCTGAAGGAGCAATTCACCTCTTGCCACTCCTCTGCCTTTTCCCCATAGCCCTCCAAATTTTTCATTTTTTGATAATAATCCAATTCCCTTTTGAAAGCCTCAACTGACTCAACCTTCACTATACTCTCATGTAGTGTATCCCAAAACCTGATCACTTGCCACGTGAAAAGTTTTTCTTCATGCTACCATTTCTTCTTTTGCCAATTACCTTAAATCTGTGTCCCCAGGCTCTCTATCCTTCCACCAGTCACACTCAATGCCATAATACTCGGCGGTTCAGTATGCAGACTGATACAGTGCAGGTAATTTGTGAAATTGCCAAACATTTTCAGCTGAACACAATGGAAATTTTTTCACACATTTCACTTTGGAATATGTTTTTAAATAAATCCTGAATTTTCTTTTAGAAAAGATGAACAAAATGAAATCTTGCCATTCTCGTTACATCTGTGTTTCATTGTTTTTAAAATTCAGATTTAATCAAAATCGTCTGTCATTACTACTTATGTGAACTTGCATAAACTATTCGATGGAAATAAATACAGGGTCCTGTTACTTAAAAACTGCAGGGCCTTCATCGCAAGTAAAAATGATGAGAAAAGATGCTGGCGCAAGGAGGGTTATGTGGTCTTGACAATTGCCACAGGTCAGTTCAATTAATGTGCATGGAAGTTGCTAAAGTTTTAATGCAAACATTTGTTTGTTGGATGTATGGATACTGAAGTTTTACTGTGGACAATGACACAGGCATCGATTGGATGATAAGAGCAGTGATAAATATTTCTGTATAATTTTTTTAAAAACTAGTGGATCCTGAAATCTGAAAGTCAACTTTACAATAAAATGTGCTTTAACAAAGGCACAACTTCCAGGAAAGGAGAGAAATTGAGGGGTTTGTGGGGAGGAGAAAAGGGTTGTGGCTAATGCCATAAAGCCACACTTTATATCAGAAGTCACTTTTATTTATTTATGGGACTGAAGCCACTGGTTAAGTTATAAAAAACTGAGCAACAGAATTTCAGTGACTTGAAACAGCAGCTTCTAAGATGGTCGAACATTTGCACAACTGTAACCTCTAAATTCTAAAGCCATTAGAATAGAGTCAGCCTGTCTAGAAGAACCCACCAGAGACAATCACCTTAGAGGTATGTGGCTGGCCCATCTCCTGACCCATTCACAACAGATCCACTGCAGCAACTCGCCAAAGCTCCTTCAACAGCACCTCCCAAACCTGCACCTTCTACCACCTAGAAGGACAAGGACAACAGATGCATGGGAACACAACTGCAAGTTCCATTCCAAGTCATCCACCATCCTCACATGGAACTGTATCGCTATTTGTTCATTGTCGCTGGGTCAAAAACCTGGAACTGCCTCCCTAATGGCACTGTAGGTGTACCTATACCAGATGGACTGCAGTGGTTGAAAACGGCAGCTCACTACCGCCTTCTCAAAGGCAATCAGATGAGCAAAAAAGACTGGCCTTGCCAGTGATGCTCAAGTCCCACAAAAGAATAAAAACCTATTCAAAAGCTTAGTTTGTTATGCAGGTTAAAATGCAATTCTGTTGCTGACCTCAGTAGTTCAGCAAAACAAAGTTTCAAGTCTATATAAAATAATAGTACACAATTGTAATAATTCATGCTTTTGTGCCATGAAGTTTGAGTTGTCAAAGGAAAGCATCTTTTGGGTGTTGAAATCAAAATTATACTGTTAAACATAGTCTGCACAAGATGCAACTTTAATACTGAGTCATAGAGTAAGTACAGCACGGAAGGACCACTCAGCTCTTGCCAGCTCTCAGAGTAACTCATCGAGTTACAGTCCTCGCCCTCTACCTATAACCCTGCGAACTGATTCTCTTCAGGTGCTTACCCAATTCCCTTTTGAAAGCCACAACTGAATCTTCATCCATCTCACACTCTGCAGTGATTTCCAGATCCTAAACCACTCACTGCATAAAAAAGTTTTTCCTCTTCTGCCAATCACCTTAAATCTGAGCACTCTGGTTTGAAGATCTTGTGAAATCTCCTCTCAACTTTCCCTTCTCTAAGGAGAACAATTCTAGATTACCACAGTGAAATGTTTTCCCACCACCAAAGTTAAACTGACTGGACTGTAGCTGCTGAGTTTATCCTAGCTACTTTTTTGAACAAGGGTGCAACATTTATAATTCTCCAGCCTTCTGGCACCACCTACATATCTAAGGAGGCAGCTTAATCCACGTGACTCACCTCGATCTCCAGAACCAGATCCAGCAATGCCTCCCTTCACTTTGGGCCAAAAACATACCCATCAAGAAAATTCTTGCACAAATTTCAGAAACTCTTCCCCCATTCTGCCCTTTATACTATTACTGCCCCAGCATATAATAAGATAATTCAAGCCACCACCCATTGTCACAACTCTATAATTTTTGCACTTCTCTATAATTTCCTGCAAATTTGCTCCTCTATGTCTTTCCCAATAGTTGGTGGGCTATAGAATACACCCAGAAGTGTAAGGTACCTCTACTGTTTTAAAACTCTAATCAAATGGACCCTTCGAGGATATCCTCTCTAGCACTGTACTTCTCCTTAGTCAATACTGCTCACATCCTTTCTTTCCTTCCTTATCTTTCTTGGACACCTTGCATCCAGGAAAGTTTAGTACTAGTCTTGATATTTTTTGAGCCAGGTCTCCGTTATTGCCATGATATCACACTTCCAATGTGGCCTAATCTGTATTTTTGAAAAAGGATTCAAAGGCACTGGAGAAAGCGCAAAAAAGACAGACAATATTGATACCAGGATTAAAAGGATACAACCATCAGGAAAGGTTAGAACATGCTTGAGCTCTTTTCTCTGGCAAAGAGAAAACAGAGAGATGATCTGACAGAGGTCTTTTTTTTATTCGTTCATGGGACGTGGGCATTGCTGTGCCAATATAGCTGCATCGCTAGGCCAGCATTTATTGCCCATCCCAAATCAGCCTTGTTCAGAGGGCATTTTAGAGTCAACCACATTGCTTTGGGTCTGGAGTCACAAGGTAAGGATGGCAGATTTCCTTCCCTAAAGGACATTAGTAAACCAGATGGATTTTTACGATGATTTCATGGTCATCATTAGACTTTTAATTCCAGATTTTTATTGAATTCAAATTCCACCATTTGCTGTGGTGGGATTCGATCCCAGGCCCCGAGATCTTTAACCCGAGTCTCTGGATTACCAGTCTAGTGACAATCCCACTACGCCACTGCCACCCCAGGATAAATATATCTGCATAATTTTTTAAAAAACTAGTGGATCCTGAAATCTTAAAATCAACTTTACAATAAAATACACTTTACCAAAGACATAACTTCTAGGAAGAGTGGGAAATCAAGGGGTTCAATAGGGTAGAAGTAGAGAAGATATTTCAGCTTGTGGCAAGACAAAATCCAGGGGTCATTATTATAAGGTACTCATTAATAAATCTAATAAGAAACTCAGAAAAAGCCTCTTTATCTCGAAAGTGGTGAGAACGTGGAGCTCTCTACCATAGAGTGGCTGAGGAAATTAACAAGGTGCATTTTAAAGGAAGTTAGGTAAACAAAAAGGAGAAAAGAATCAAAGGCTTTTTCTGAAACAGTGAGAATAAGTGGAAGAAGGCTCACATGAAGAATAAGTATCAGCACTGCTTAATCGAACAGCCCATTTTTAAAAATTCTTTCATGGGACATGAGCGTCGCTGGCAACGCCAGTATTTGTTGTCCATCCATAATTACCCTCGAGAAGGTGGAGGCAAGCGCCTTTTATTGAACCACAGCAGTCTATCTGCTGTTGGTACACCCACAGTGCTGTTAAAGTGGGAGTTACAGGATTCTGACCCAGTGACAGTGAAGGAACGGCGGCATAGTTTCAAGTGATGGTGTTTAGGTTGGAGTGGAACATGCAGGTCATGGTATTCCTATGCATCTGCTGCCCTTGTCCTTCTGGATAGTAAAGGTCACAGCTTTACAAGGTGTTGTTGAAGGAGGTTTGGCGAGTTGCTGTAGTGCATCTTGTATTTGTTATACACTACTGCCACTGTACACCAGTGGTGGATGTTTAAGATAGTGGATGAGATGCCAATCAAGTGGATTTCTTCGACCTGCATGGTGTTGGAGCTGCACTCATCCAGGCAAGTGGAGACTATTCCATTACACTCCTGATTTGAGCCTTGTAGACTATGGACAAGGTTTGGGGAGTCAGGAGGTGAGTTACTCATCGCACAATTCCCAGCCTCTGACCTGCTCTTGTAGCCACAGTATTTATATGGCTGGTCCAGTTCAGGTTCTGTTAAATGGTAATCCCAGTGTTCTGATGGAGGACAACTCACCAATGGTAATGCCATTGAATGTCATGAAGAGATGGTTAGATTCTTTCCTTTGAAGATGGACATTGCCTGGTACTTGTATGGCACAAATGTTACTTGCCATTTATCAGCCCAAGCCAGAATATTGTCCAGGTCTTGCTGCATATAGACACAAACTGCTGCAGTATCTGAGGAGTTGCGAATGGTACTGAACATTGTGCAATCACCGGCAAACATTCACACTTCTGACCTTATGACAGAAGAAAAATCATTGATGAAATAGCTGAAGATGGTTGGGCCTATGGCAACACCCTGTGGAAATCCTGCAGCGATGTCCTGCAACTGAGATGACTGACCTCCAACAACCACAATCATCTTTCTTTGTGCTAGATATGACTCCATCCAGTGGAGACTTGCCACCCCAATTCCCATTAACTTCAATTTTGCAAGGGATCCTTGATGCCACGCTCGATTAAATGCATTCTTCGTGACAAGGCTGTAATGAGGTTAGGGGCTTAGTGGCCCTGACAGAATCCAAACTAAGCATGAAAGAGGTTATTATTGTGTAAGTGCAGCTTGATAGCATTGATGATGACGACACCTTCCATCACTTTGCCAACAGTTGAGAGTTGACTGATTTGGCAGATTCGACGGATTGGATTTGTCCTGCTTTTTGTGGACATACCTGGGCAATTTCCAACATTGTCGTTTTGCAGCTATACTGGAACAGCTTGGTGTGGCTAATTCTGGAGAACAAGTTTTTAGTACTACTGTCGCGATACTGTCAGGACCCATAGCCTCTGCAGAATCCAGTGCCTTCACTGCTTCTTGATGTCACATTAATTGAATCAAATTGGCTGAAGACTTGCGTCTGTGTTGCTGGGAACCTCCTGAGGAGGCCAGGATGGATCCTCTGCTCTGTACTTCTGGCTGAACATGGTTGCAAATCCTTCAGCTTTGTCTTCTACACTGATGTGCTGGGCTCCCATCACTGAGGATAGGGGTATTTGTGGAGCCTCTTCCTCCAGTTAGTTCTCCAATTGTCCACCATCATTCCTGACTGGATGCAGCAAGACTGCAGAGCTTTAATCCAATTCATTGGTTGTGGGATCACTTAGCTCTGCCTATCATATGCTGCTTCTGTTATTTGCCATACAAGTAGTCCTGCATTGTAGGTTCACCAGGTTGACACCTCATTTTTAGGTATGTCTGGTGCTGCTCTCCTGCACTCTTCATTGAACCAGGGTTGATCCTTTGGCTTGATGGCAATGCTAGAGTGAGGAATATGGCTGGGTCATGAGGTTACAGATTGTGGTTGAATACAATTCAGCTGCTGCTGATCGCCCAATATGCCTCATGAGCGCCCAATGTTGAGTTGCTAGATCCATTCTGAATCTAACACATTTAGCGTGGTAGTAGTGCCACAAAGCATGATAGAGAGTATATCCTTAGTGTGGTGACAAGGCTTTGTCTCCACAAGGATTGTGTGATAGTCACTCCTACCAATACTGTCATGAACAAATGCATCTGCCACAGGTAATTTGGTGAGAACAAGGCCTAGTAGCTTTTTCCCTCTTGGTGGTTTCCTCACCAACTGCCACAGGCCCAGTCTTGCAGATATGTCCACTGAACTTGGCCAGTTTGGTCATTCAGTGCTGAACATTGAAGAGCCTGCCAAGAGTACATTCTATGCATTTGCCACCCTCAGTGCTTCTTCCAACTGTGTTGAACATGGGAGGTACTGATTGATCAGCTGAGGGTCAGCAGTAGGTGGTGACCAGAAGGACGTTTCCTTGCCCGTTTGACCTGATGCTATGAGACTTATTGGGATCCAAAGTCAAGGTTTGGGACTCCCAGGGCATCTGAATGGGTTGCTAGGCCATTTTAGATGGCAATTAAGAGTCAATCATATTACTATGGGTTTGGAGTCAAATGTCAACCAGACTAGTTAAAGATGGCAGATTTCCTTCCCTAAAGGACATTAGTGAACCAGATGAACAATCAGTGATAGTTTCATGGTCACCATTAGATAGACTAGCTTTCAATTCCAGCTTTTTAAATAATAATTGGATTCATTAATTAGTTGAATTCATATTCTATCAGTTGCTGTGATGGGATTTGAGTCCAGCTCCCTAGGGCAAGCCCCTAGATTACTAGTCCAGACACATTACTTCTACTCTACCTCCTGAAGAAATGCAGGTTGCATTCAATTTCTGATTGAAACCAATAGTCTCTAGCACCATCTATTGGTAGATATAATGTACAAAACAACATAAAATGGACTAGCATCTATGCTATATAGCAGACTAATGAAAAAAAACACACTAACTTATTTGAACATAAAATTAAAAAAAGAGGTTGCAGAAAAAATTTTCTGCAGAAGTTAAATTTACTTGCAAACATATCCAGCATTATGTGATCAAAAACCAACCGTGTGGAAGAATTACACTATTCCAAAGCGCATAACTATTTCTTTAAAAACAACTTGTACATCCTCTTTCCTCATATCCTTTAATATTTTTGTGGTTCAAATGTCTATCTAATTTTCTCTGCTGTACTCGTGGTCCCTATTCTCTGACCTTCTCTCACAGGTTAGCACCCATTTCAAGATATGCATGTCATGTACGTGGGGCTTGCTGTACACGTTAATTTTTTTGAAAAATTAAATCATATAACATTTAAGTGAAACTGACATACCATTGCCCTTGCATCAAACATTTGTATATTAAACTCTCTCGAATGATTTCCTTCTGGAATAGTTGGTAAGACAGTAGAACCAAAAGCGTGGTCACAGATTCAAGAAGAATGCTATATGTAATATCTCTGCAAGATAAAATCAAAAGAGTTTAAAATCAATATGCTGTCAATTATAATTCTATTTCCTAAACATAACATCTCACAGTAGCCCAGTGTAAGTAACTTTCATTTACATAAAGTATCAAAAGTGCATTAAATATTTAACTGATAGCTCTCCAATTGTTCAACTAAATAAGGCAGTAAGGCAGTCAGTAGCTGAAATATTCAAACCAGGAATCTCCCAACCCCGATCCCACTCTGTGCAGAACTTGCTTGTTTCAGCAAGAGCAGTACCAAGGGAAATTCACTTGGCTTCAACATGTCCTAGAAAAATTAGCCAGAGATAGCAATCAGATCACTTCAGTGATCTCTGCTATGTACAACGCACACAGATATCAGGATAAAACTTGACTATGCTACGTGTTAAGTAAAAATATATATTTAATATAACAATATTGCATGTAATGTATCCTTTCAGGCTCCACTGTGCCTTCATTTAGCTTAACAAACATTGCCAATGTTTTCATGCAAGCTGTTGTCGCTTGAAAGAGTGGTAAAGGCAGAAACCCTCATAACATTTAAAAGTACTTGGATATGCACTTGAAGTGCAATAACCTACAGGGCTGCAGCCCAACAGCTAGACAGTGGGATTGGACTGGATGGCTCCCTGCCAGTTGGCACGGACATGATGGGCCAAATAGCCTCCTTCATTGTCATAAATTTCTATGATTCATCTCATCTCACTCTCAACGACTTCAGAAGTTACTAAATCCTTCTCTTTAATAAGGACTGAAGAAAAGTACTTATTAAATACTTCTGTCATTCCAGGACACTTCTGCACCCTGGATAACGATTTGTGCAGGAAGTGTCATCAGCAGCTTGAGCTCCAGATTGTGAAACTTCAGCAGCAGCTGACATCACTGCGGCGCATCCATGAGGCTGAGAGTTACGTTTATGGACGTGGTCACTCCACAGAGTAAGAGTGTGCAACGAGAGAGGGAATTGGTGATCACCAGACAGTCAAAAAGGAAAAGGCAGGTACTGCAGGAGTCTCCTGAATGCATCTAGCTCCCAAACCAGTATTCAGTTTTGAATACTGATGAGGGTGATGGTTCATCTGGGGAGTGCAGCCAGAAGCAAGTCCATGACACCACAGTTAGCTCTGATGTACTGGAGGGCACAAAGAAGATTGGAAGAGTAATGTTGATTGGAGATTTGATAGTATAGAGACCAGAAAGGCATTTCCGTGGCCACAGAGGTGAATCCAGGATGGTGTGTTGCTCCCTGGTGTCAGGGTCAAGGATGTCTCTGAGTGGCTGCAGAACATCCAGGGGGAGGGGGCGAGCAGCAGCAGTCATGGTCAACAGAGATACAAATGACATGGGGAGAAAGAAGGATGCTGTCCTGCAGCCATAATTTAGGGGGCTAAGTTGGAAATTAGCAAGCAGGACCTCAAAAGTTGTATCCTCCAGATTACTCACAGTATGACACACAAGTGAGTACAGAAATAGGAAGATAAAGCAGATGGATGTGTGACTAGAGAGATGGCATAGGAGAGAGGGCTTTAGCTTCGTGGGACACTGGGATCAGTTCTGGGGGAGATGGGGCCTGTACAGGCCAGACAGGTTGCATCTAAACCAGAATTACCTGGAAAAACTCAGCAGGTCTGGCAGCATCGGCGGAGAAGAAAAGAGTTGACGTTTCGAGTCCTCATGACCCTTCGACAGAAGGGTCATGAGGACTCGAAACGTCAACTCTTTTCTTCTCCGCCGATGCTGCCAGACCTGCTGAGTTTTTCCAGGTAATTCTGTTTTTGTTTTGGATTTCCAGCATCCGCAGTTTTTTTGTTTTTTTTTGCATCTAAACCAGGTTTGCCCAGCCTTTACACATGGGGGGGCCACATTTCAATGAATGAGAACCCCGAGACTGACAGAGAGCCAGACACGTGCTCCAATTCCTCTCAACACCCTCTCTCTCTAACACACATACACCCCCGTCGCTCACACGCACCCCCTCTCTCAGGCACACATATCCAACCAAAGGCACCCACCCACCCCCGCTCCGTTTCTCAGACACACACACCCCAACTCTGTGCCTCACTGACACACACACCCCAACGTCACAGGAGAGCAGGGAGGTGATTGGCTGTTGAGTATTTCAGCTTTTAGCTTTGTTTTATTATATTATTTATTTTTATATTATTTTATATTACTTGTTTATTTATATTTATTTGTTTTTAGCCTGCATCGCCCTGTGGAAAGACCAGCTCACCAGTCTCGAATAGCCCCCAGCGATGGAAATTCTACCGGATGAAAGCCTTCCCCCGGGAGCTAATTGCAACTGGACAACCTGGAAGTGCCTTAACAGAGTTAGGACTACTGTAGGTCGTTCAAAGGTGTCACTAAGCAAATGGGGATATACAACCAGCCCGACAACTTGTGAATGTGGAACTGAGCCACAGACTATGCAACAACTCCTGCAATGCCTATTGCTAGAGGAACCCTGCACTGTTGCAGATCTTGCCGAATTCAACAACAAGGCGCAAAAGTGTGTCCAGTTCTGGCTGGGCCATGTATAGACCATCCGTGGACACGATAAGAAGCAGCTTTGTTTTAGATTTAAATTAGTAGCTGGGTAATTATCATTTGCTGATTATTATTAAATTAATAACTTAAAGATGGGGGGAAATTAAATAAATAATAAAGGTTAAATAACAAAAAAAAAGCGAGAGCAGAGTGGCTGTATAAAGAGCAGGAGTTTACCTGTGAGGGAGTAGAGCAGCTGTATAAAGAGCGGAGCGGAGTTTACCTGTGAGGGAGCCAGTTCTCACCCAGATACGGCGGCACTGGAATTCATCAGGACAAGGGTGAGAGCTGATTGGTAGGTAGTGGGTAAGTTATTTTTTTTCCACTTTAAAGCAACATTACAGAAGGTAAGAGCCTCAGCATTTGTTTTTTTCAGCAAAGACTAAATAGTTTTTCTACATGGCTTAAATTTAAAGAAATAGTCTTTTAATTAAAACCAAACAAGTAGTATGGCAAGGGAGCTCAGTCCCGTGTGTTGTACAGCCTACAGTCTGGATGACCACATGTGCAGGAAGTGCCACTGGCTTGACCAGCTTGAGCAACGGGTTCCAGAGCTTGAGCGTCAGATGGAGGCACTTCGATGCATCCGCAAGGCTGAGGGTTACATGAACAGCACATTTTTAGGTGTGGTCACTCCGCAGCTTAAGGAAGTGCAGTCAGAGAGGGCATGGGTGACCACCAGTCAGAAGAAGGGAGGCAGGCAAGTAGTCAGGAAAGCCCCAGAGTGCATCTCACTCAAGAACCATTTTTCTGTTGGAAAACGGTAATTGTGAAGGTTCCTCTGGAGAGTGCAGCCAGAGCCAAGTTCACGGCACTGTGGGTGACTCAGTTGCACAACATGGGGGATGTGTAAGAGTGCAAGAGCAATAGTGGTAGGAGACTCATCAGTGAGGAGTGCAGATGGGTGCTTCTGCGGCCGTAGACATGACTCCAAGATGGCGTGTTGCCTCCTTGATGCCAGGGTCAAGGATGTCACAGAGCAGCTGCAGGGCATTCTGAAGGTGGGGGGGGGGCGGAGAAACAGTCAGAGGCCGTGGTTCACATTGGTACCAAAAGCATAGATAGAGGGATGAGGTCCTGCAACAAGAATTTAGGGAACTAGGTAGCAGATTAAAAAGCAGGAGCTCAAACCTGGATTACTTCCTATGCCACGTGCTTGTGAGTATAGGACTAGGAGGTTAGAGAGGATGAATGTGTGGCCGAAGAGATGGTGCAAGAGGGAGGACTTTAGTTGCGTGGATCACTGGGTCCGTTTCTGGCGAAGGTGGGGACTGTACAAGTCAGATGAGTTGCACATGAACTGAGACGGGACCAACATCCTTGCGGGGAGGTTTGCTGGTGCTGTTCAGAAGGGTTTAAACTAATTTAGCAGGGGATGGGATACAGAGTGGAGGTAAAGTAGGGGGTGATTCACAGCCAAATATAGAAGAGAAACTAAGTCAGTCTGGAAGGCAGAGCAAATATAGGCCTGTTAAGGCACAAGAGAATAATACAAGGCTGTACTGCATATATTTTAACGCAAGGAGTCTTACAAGTAAGGCAGATGAATTGAGGGCATTGATTAACACATGGGAATATGATAGTGTTGCTATTACAGAGACATAGTAGAGGGAAAGGCAGGACTGGCAGCTCAATATTCCAGGGTATAGAATCTTCAGGCATGACCAGCGCAGGGAGGCATGTGTAGAAGAGGCTGCGGCATTGCACTATTGATCAAGGAGTCAATTACTGCAGTAAGGAGGGATGGTATCTTCGAAGGTTCCTCAAATGAGGCCATATGGGTAGAACCTAAAAACAAAAAGGGGGAAAATCTCAGAAGTGTAAAAATAACAGGGTAATAATAGTAGGGGATTTCAACTTCCCCACTATTAACGAGGATAGTCTTATGAGAAAGGCTTAGAGGGAGAGGAATTATTAAAGTGCATCCAGGAGAGCTTTTTGAGCTAGCACATAGAAGGTCCTACAAGAGAAGAGGTGGCAATGCACCTAATCTTAGGGAATAAAGCTGGGCAAGTGGCAGAAGTGCCAGTGGGGGAGCATTCCGGGGATAGTGACCATAACACTAAGATTTAAAGTAGTTATGAAAAAGGGCAAAGATGGACTGGAAATAAAGATTCTAAATTGGGGGGAAGGCCAATTTCAATATGATAAGACAGGATCTGGCCAAAGTGGACAGGGAGCAGTTATTTGTAGGAAAGTCTACATCAGATCAGTGGGAGTCATTCAAAAAGGAAATGGTGAGAGTTCAGGGCCAACATGTCCACGTAAAAGTGCAGGGCAAGACCAACAAGTCCAAGGAACCCTGAATGTCAAGGGATATAGAGGAGTGGATAAGGAAAACAAAAGGAGGCTTATGGCAGATACAGAGGGTTGAAAATAGCAGAAGCCCTTGAAGAGCAAAGAAAGTATAGGAGGGTATTTAAAAATGTAATTAGAAGAGCGAAGAGGGAGCATGAAAAAAATACTGGCGGGCAAGATAAAAGAAAATCCCAAGGCATTTTATAAATATATTAAGGGCAAGAGGATAACCAGGGAAAGAGTAGGGTCCATTAGGGACCAAAGTGGCAATCTGAGAGTGGCGCCGGAAGACATAGGTTAGGTTTTAAATGATTACTTTTCATCTGTGTTCATTATGGAGAAGGACAATGTAAGTGTAGAAATCAGGGAGGGGGCTTGTGATATGTTTGAACAAATTAGCATTGAAAGGGAGGAGGCATTAGCAGTTTTAGCGGGTTTAAAAGTGGATAAATCTCCACACCCGGATGAGATGTAGCCCAGGCTACTATGTGAGGCAAGGGAGGAGGATTGCAGGGGCTCTGACACTAATTTTCAAATCCTTTCTGACCACAGGAGAGATGCCAGTGGACTGGAGGACAGCCAATGTAGTACCATTATTAAACAAGGGTAGCAGGGATAAACCAGGTAATTACAGGCCAGTTAGTCTACCATCGGTGGTAGGAAAACTATTGGAAAAATTTCTGAAGGACAGGATTAAACTCCACTTGGAGAGGCAGGAATTAATCAGGGATAATCAGGCTTTGTCAGGGGAAGATCATGTCTAACAAATTTGAATGAATTTTGCAAGGTGGTGACTTGTGTAGATGATGGCAGTGCAGTTGATGTAGTCTATATGGACTTCAGTAAGGCTTTTGTCAAGGTCCCATATGGGAGAATGGTCGGGGGAGCCCATGGGATCCAGGGCAATTTGGCAAATTGGATCCAAAATTGGCTTCGTGGCAGGAGGCAGAGGCTGATGGTCGAAGGTTGTTTTTGCGATTGGAAGCCTGTGATAAGTGGTGTACCGCAGGGATCAGTGCTGGGGCCCTTGCTATTTGTAGTGTACATTAATGATTTAGACATGAATATAGGAGGTATGATCAGTAAGATCACAGATGACACGAAAATTGGTGGTGTCATAAATATAGGAGGTATGATCAGTAAGATTGCAGATGACACGAAAATTGGTGGTGTCATAAATAGTGAGGAGGAAAGCTTTAGATTACAGGACGATATAGATGGGCTGGTAAGATGGGCAGAGCAGTGGCAAATGAAATTTAATCCTGAGAAGTATGAGGTGATGCATTTTGGGATGCCTAACACGGCAGGGGAATACACAATGAATGGTAGGACCCTAGGAAGTGCAGAGGATCAGAGGGACTTGGTGTACATGTCCATAGATCCCTGAAGGCAGCAGCACAGGTAGATGAGGTGGTTAAGAAGGCATATGGGATACTTGCCTTTATTAGCCGATGCATAGAATATAAGAGCATGGAGGTTATGTTGGAGCTGTATAAAACGCTAGTTAAGCCACAGCTGGAGTAATGTGCACAGTTCTGGAAGGATGTGATTGAAGTGGAAAGGGTGCAGAGGAGATTCATCTTTATATTGCTGGGGCTGCAGCGTTTCAGCTATGAAGAGACACTGGATAGGCTAGGGTTGTTTTCCTTAGAGTGGAGAAGGCTGTGGGCAGACCTGATAGAGGCATATAAAATTATGAGGGGCATAGACAGAATAGATAGGAAGAAACCTCCCCCCTTAGCGGAGGTGTCAATAACCAGGGGCAGGAGGTTTTGAGGGGATTTGAGGGGGCATTTTTTCACCCAGAGGGTTGTTAGAATCTGTAACACACTGCCTGATGGGGTGGTAGAGCAGGAACCCTCACAACATTTAAGTATTTAAATGAGCACTTGAAATGACTTAGCAAACAGGGCTATAGGCCAAGTGCTGGAAAATGGGATTAGGATAGGTGCTTGATGGCCAGCACAAACACGACGGGCCAAAGGGCCTTTTTCAGCACTGTATAACTCAATAACGTACTCTAGAATTGCCAGTGTTCGCTGTTGACCCTATCAACAGCAAACACAGGAGAGAAACGGGTTGTGATTGGAGGAGCAGTCCCCTGCAGAAATCTTCAAACCCACTGTCCCATCCTAAAGACATTTTCAACAAACGCTCTGGGGACCACGTGGAGGGGCTTGTACATGATCTAAACTAAGCCAGCTGCCTTATGGAGCAATCTGCCAGTGTTTTTGGGGAGAGTTTAAACTAACTTGGTTAGGGGTGTGGGAACTAGGAGGTAATACTACAGAGGAATACCGAGGTGCACAGAATATTGAGAGAGGCAGATAGTACTAGAGCAGGAAATAGTAAGGTGTCAGGTGAGTTGTGTAACGGGGAAACGAACCAAGTTCAAATTAGAGTTACTGTGCATGTATGAGAATGCGCAGAGTGTGGTAAATAAAATGGTGAGTTTCAAGCACAGGCAGCCACATAGAAGTATGATGTTGTGGCGTTAACAGAGACCTGGCTCAAAGAAGGGCAGGACTGAGTATTAAATATTCCTGGACACCATTTGTTCAGGAAAGATAGGAAAGGAAGGAATTGAGGAGGAGTGGCAGCATTAAGAACATTGTTGTGTTGGACAGAGTCCTCAAGGTAACTCATAGCAATAATTTTGTTTAAAGGTTAAAAATAATGGAGGATGAAAGCTAATCTTAGGTAGAGCTGCATTACCAGATCCAACAGTATTATCCTGCAACTTTCAAATCAAACTTGCAGTCTGATATCCCCAATACCTATGCTTCAAATATTTCCCAAATCAAGGAGCTTCTGTTGTTTCCCATTTCAAACATAAACCTGAAGAAACATTTATGAAATTACCAAGTGATGCCAAAGGAGTAATTCTAAATAAATAAATTCAAAAAAAATCACACAGGAACCAGGCTTTAAGACTATCCTTCCTGAAGATCAATTACTAGAGCAAAAGGTTAACTAAGAGCTCAAGCAAGGGATGCCGTCGTCTCCAAGCACAAAACAGAAAACAATCATTGATAAGAAACAGGATACAATGCCTGTTTAAAGAGAAAAGAGCCTTTCCTTTGTTGGTATTGCATTTCAGCCCACAAGCTACTATGGAGATTGTAGCAACAGTCCTCAAATGAGTCAACCATCATAACGTATTTACTCTTTAAGAAGTGTTTTAGGAATTGAAAGAATACATTGGGAATGTGATAAGGCACTACATAATTGCATGTTCATTCGTTCTATTCTTTCCTTTGATGGCTCAGTTGGTGTACACCTGCAGCCAGAAAATGGAAAATGATGATCAGAGCCTCAGCTATTTCTTCCCTTGCTTCTCCTAGCAGCTGGGTTATATTTCATCCAGGCCTGGCAATTTGTCCACTTTCAAGGATTCTAAACACCTTAATATTTCCTCCCTCATGTGCTATTCTATCCAATATTTCACACTCCTTCTCAAATACACATCTGCTTTGTCCCACTCTTTTATGAAAAGAGATACAAATTACTCGTTAAGATCCATCTTCCGCCTCCTTATGGAAGTTATCTTTTTGGTCTCTAATCGGCCATATTCTTTCATGGGCAGAATACAGGTCATCAGACTTTTCACTTAAGTTAAGCATTAAGTATGAAAAAGATTCCTTGGGTTGCATAAAATTGTAAAGCACAGTCTCAACTGTGATCACTGCAAATAAAAAGTCAATGCTCATAAAAATCTCTGGGTACAGAGAAATTCTTTGTAAGCTCAGGTTTTCAGTTCAAGGTATTTTATTTTTTAAACACAATAAATCATTACTTTCCTTCTTGTTTACTGACTTTTGTCGCATCATAAAAAGTACATTTATAATTGCTATATACATAATTCTTTAACATTCTTACTTGAACATCAAAGTTTATATCCGATTACTTGAAATAAAAACAAAAAATGATTGGAATACACAACAGAACCAATGTTTGAGAAAGAAATATTAGGAATTCAGTGAATAAGCAAATATTAGAAAAATAAAAAAATAGTTTAACAAATTAAAAGCCAAGGAAATAATCAGGTAGTGATCTTTACATTCACAGACCAATGTGTTGAGAAGCATTAAATCCTGTCTATTTACTTCAGCCAGCCAACCAGGCCCCAGTTCCAAAAAATTCAAGCATCAATATACAGAAGTCTGTGAAGTTTTGTGTTACATGGCTATATCCATATACTGGTTTATGTATTTTGAAGCAATGTGGAGCAACCCAGTTTGCCCAACTAGCTTTGTTTGGCCACACACATTGAATACAATTTAGTAGAGCTGGTTTCCTCCCTTCCTCCAATCCCCTTACCAACCCAACACCCACCATGCCTCCTGAACACAGTTGTTTCAACAAAGTGAGGTGGTATGAAAGCAGTCAAAATGGAAAAAAGTTGTTGCTCTATGCTACATTTTAGCTTCAAATTTACAATACTGCAGATGTGAATTTTGGGTGTTGTAAAGGAAATTTTCAGCTAATTACAATCTTGAAAATCACAGAATCTCTTGATAAAACTAAATTTTGTCACTGAAAAAATGATAGTCACCAGAAGAACACTCCCCCACCTGACCTTGGTTAGAACGAGCCAGACTAATTGCTGAATGATTGAATAAATTATTACTTTCTATAGATAATATTTCGTCACGGTTTTAGTGCATTCTAATGTTCTAAAATATGACATTTCCTAACGAAATGTATGAATTAATTAGTCCTGCAAATAAACACATAGGAAATAGGAGGAGTAGGTTATATGGCCCCTCGAACCTGCTGTTAGTCAATAAGATCTTGGCTGATCTTTGACCTCAACTCCACTTTCCTGCCCTATCCCCATATCCTGAGTTCAAGAATTTACGATTTACACCTTATGCATTCTGTCCAAGAAGCAACGTTCCCACTTTTTTAAAAATAGAGTAATGAAAGATCATCTGATGAAAGATCATTTGACCTGAAATGTTAACTCTGTTTCTCCCTACAAGTACTGCCTGACCTGTTGAGATTTTCCAGCATCCTTTTATTTTTATTCCAGCATTTTTTAAGCATATATTTGGGGTAAAGTACAAGGAAGTTTACTCTGAAACTACTGCCTTATTTTTTGAAATTAAGCTGCAAATGATCACTACTCTTAGCTGAAAGAAAATTATTCAGCTCGTAAATGTTTGTTGTGAAAAGATTTGCTAAGGTCTATACTGTCTTTTGTTGTCTTGTTATCCCTAAAACTAATGCATACACACACACACACACACACCCACTAGCCCCCCCAAAACACACACACAGGGGAGAACTTGGTAACTTGCCCAAAAAAATTAATCATAGCCATCAGCTGGGGGCACAATGATCTTTCTTCCTGAGAAAAGAAATTCCAGGTTCCTATTTAGCGTCACTTCTTTCTAAAAGCCTTTTTTACTATTGAATTTTTCCTGCCCATCATTGCCTTCAAAGAACAGAGTTGAGGTTTCCCAAACAAACAATCTTCCATAATAAACAAAAAAGAGAAATTTTAATCACATTACACTAGGTTGCATTTGAACCAAATTCTGGGGATAAAAGCTAGTGCACTAACCCAATGTTCCACCACATTCACCAGATCATCTCTCTAAACAGCATGAAGAAAAGAAGGCAGAGTAAATTGTACTGAAATTGGAGATATTACTACGTATCAAATACATGTTAGGAAAAACCATACAGCTTGAGCTAAATGGTATATTAGTAAAGAAAACTTACAACAAAGGTAATTCGATAATGAGATGTACTAGATTACATATCAATTCCTTCAGGAGATCTTCTGCCTCAGCCCCTGAAAGAGATTTAATGAAGTATATAAATATAAAAATAGCAGTAAAACTCTCCTTGTATCTATTGCTGTATGTTTGCAATCATTCTTTGATATGCAAATATTTCATCAGCAAACTCAGAACTCCCGCTACCCTCAACTGCACTCCTTCCCTGCCCTCACCCAGATCCCACATATCTGTGCTCAGTAATCAGGGTCACAATTTACCAAACAGGTCAGCTTATCATTTCTCAGTACATATTATACCTCTCAAGTGCTCTCTCAGTATTGCTTTCACGACAGCCATGTTGGTAATTTATATTGGTCAGTACAAAAGTAAGACAATGCAGACCAGGAATATCTCAAGTCTGATCCCTATAAGGGCCAAGTTAGCTGAAGTGAAAGCAAGGAGGTTTCCTGCCCTGATTACAATCTGCAATCACTGCTAGAAAGTGCATGTGTGCAACTGTGTCAAGGTTGACAAGATTGGGCTGTTCATAATCAGATGCTATACCAACGCTCACTGTCTAGGCTTAAATATTAGTAACCGCTTAGGGAATGTATCAGAGGGGTCCTAATACCTGCAAAGTCATATCCTAGCTTGAGTGGCCACTTTCAGGAGAGATTAGGAGAAATTTGTGTATTTTGCTTTTAAATGGAATTCTTGACGTGTATTTGAATATTTAAAAAATGTAGTAGAGAACGTAAAAGGAAATCTTACGGTTTAGGACACCAAGATCTCAAACGGAGGTCCTCAGATCCTAGGGCATAGGAAGAGGGATCCCAGAATCTTAATATCTTTGTTCTGTCGTCATCGGAATTGACAAACACTGGAATCTTGAACAATCTTTTCCTGCATAATTCTAAATCTGATGTTTTGTGGTTGCTTCAATATATTCAAGCACAAAAACATCATTTACTGTAATAGCTATTTCCACTCTCATTCTTTCCCTTCATACAACGTCTAGCAAACTTTCAGCAGCATCTCCTTCCATCTTTTTAGCAAACATTTCTGGAACATTTTGTAGGGAGGTCCCTACAGTCAACAGTGCTAAAATTTTGCTTTAGTGCCTCTGGGCTGGGAGAAGCAGCCAGTGCACCTGGACTTTCCAGTAAGGCAAGAACAAGATCAGATTCTGCTTTAGTGCCACTTGCGGTTGAATAAGCTACAATCTCTTACTCTATAGCGTGATTGGGATAAGATATCGGTACAGATTGTTTAAAGTACATTGAGTAAAGGATAAATCTGGAGCCAGTCTTTTCCTTAACATGGTTTTATTCACAATACCACAAAGAGCAGACAAAGATGCCCCTTCTCCTCGTCCTGTACTGCTGTAAACCAGTTCTTACATACTTAAGAATAATTCCCTCATCTTCCCCTAATTACAAACAGCTGCTCTCTCTTACAAACTAAAGCATGCACTTCATTGTAACAGGATGCCATAGATAACTGTCATAAAAATGAACCCTAAGATGAGTCAATAAATGCAGGAGAGATTAGAAGATATTTTTAAGGAATATATAATGCAATATAAACAGTAAAAGTAAAATTTTAAGACTCAAGTAAAACTTATGAGCATGACTCAAGAGACACAAATATACTGTAATAAAGTTATAAAGGATTTAAAATTTCTCGTTTTCCTCTTTGTTTTGCATACCATAAGATAATGGTGCCCTCTCTTGATAAGTAAAATTAAGCTGTAGCTCCTCTTCAGGCATTTGGCTGACAAAGACTTTCAACAAACAGCGAATGATGAACAGGGCATTGTGGGCCTGCCAAATAAACAGCTGGCTGATGGGGAAAAACACAAACATAACGAGAATTACGAATATGCAATTTACAACCAGTTAATATAAATCACACTAGGAAATACTGAATAGTACATGCCAATAACAATAACTTGTTTTCCATAACTGTTGTGCGTTTAGCTGCAGCGACTCAATAATGGCACCCACTTTTGCAAATGAGTTCACATTTTTGATGACTCAATATTGAGAAAATAATAAGTGCATACCAAAAGGTTCTACACAAAGTATTCACAGATGGATTTACTTTTTTTTTTAATTTTACACGACACGATTCCTATGCAAAATAATTAAAACCATCATTGGTTAACCAATTACTCAACAGCATCACAAGCTTCCTATTCCTATACAGGCTAGGAATCGTGCGACATGTAACTCACCTCCTGACTCCCCAAAGCCTGTTCACCATCAACAAGGCACAAGTCAGGAGTGTGATGGAATACTCCCCACTTGCCTGGATGAATGCAACTCCTACAACACTCAAGAAGCTGGACACTGTCCAAGACAAAGCAGTCCGATTGATTGGCACCACATCCACAAACATTCACTCCCTCCACCACTGATGCACAGTAGCAACAGTGTATACCATCTACAAGATGCACTGCAGGAATTCATCAATGCTCCTTAGACAGCACCTTCCAAACCCATGACCATTACCACCTAGAAGGGCAAAGGCAGCAGATAGATGGGAACACCACCACCTGGAAGTTCCCCATCAAGTCACTCACTATCCTGTCTTGGAAATATATCACCGTTCCTTCACTGTTGCTGGGTCAAAATCCTGGAACTCCCTTCCTAACAGCACAGTGGGTGTACCTACACCACATGGACTGCAGCAGTTCAAGAAGGCAGCTCACTGCCACCTTCTCAAAGGCAACTAGGGATGGGCAATAAATGCTGGCCCAGCCAGCAAAGCCTACATCCCATGAATGAATTTTTTTTAAAACGGTCCTGCTATGATAAATGCATGGCCCCATTCAGTTCAACTGCTCCACCACTTAACAGTTTTGAGATGAAGAGTGGGATGAAACAGAGCTGTGTCTTAGCCCCTACTCTGTTTGGTATTTTTTCTCTGTTCTAATAATCTATGCTTTCCCTACTGACATAGAAGGAATGCACCTCCAAACATGATCAGACAGGGAACTCCTCAAGTTATCAAGGCTGAAAGCCAAGACAAAAGTGTAATATATCCTGATCAGAGAACTTCTGTATGCTGATGATGCTGCAATAGTAGCCCAGACAGGAGGCCAACTCCAAAAGCTCATGGGTTCTCCGTCCCATAGTTGTGTCATATTCTCCGTCCCAATCATGTGAAGAAAGCTTTAGTTATGGAATAGGAGTGTTATGACTCCACCTGTGATCAGGCTGAACAAAATACCACAGGAAGCAATTAGCAAATTTTGCCACCTTGGATCTACGATGACAGACAACTTGTCTCTTGACAAAGGACTCAGCACACGCATTGGAAAGGCAACCACCAAATTTGGTCAAGTAACAAAACAGGCATGATAAAACAACAAATTTACTTGCAGAACCAAAATGGTCCTGTATTCTCAGCACACTGCTATATTGTAGTAAAGCCCAGATAACTTACACCTACCAAGAACAAAGAGTCAATACCTTTCATCTCCAGTGTCTACTACACATTCTCAGCATCACTTGGAAAGACAGTCATCAATGAAGCAGTCCTTTCTACAGCAAACATGCTGAGCATGCTAGTGCTAGTCAAGCAAAGAAGGCTTCGCCGTCTTGGGCATGTGCACAGGATAGAAGATGGCCTCATCTGCAAAGGTGTTTTATACGGGGAGGTAGCCCTTCTGAGAGACAGCCAGGTGCCCAAAGCTCCAATTCAAGGATGCGATCAAGAGATGTGAAAGCCCTCAACATCAATCATGGCAAGTGGGAAACTCCAACTGATGATTGATGCTAATGGCAATACCAGTTGTGGGCAGGAATTTGCCACCATGATAACATGTGGTTTCAGGAGCTCCAAAGCAAATGCCAACCCTGCAAAGGAGGCATCAGTAAAGATCATCCCAAACTACTGGAAAGGGACAACTTCACCTGCCACTTGTGGCAAACTTTGCCTTTCCAGAATTGACTTGTTCAGCCATCAAAAGAGGTGTAGCAGATGATCTCATCTGACCTCCCCAAAGTTCTGAGGCTGCATTCCCATCATCTCGCACAGATGGAAGGATGCCAACCACTGGATTGCTAACTCTATAGTTGGCAGCATGCATTTGTAAGGGAACTGGAAATTTTGATTCAGAAACATATGATTCAGTGAATTCAGTGAAGTTACTTCACTAAAATAACCATCACTAGATTCTTACTGTCTACATATGATGTGGGGGAGGGGTGGGAAGAAGGGAGCATTTTACTATAAAGCACTTGCAGCTCAACTTGTTAATAAAATGTTCCATGTAAACAGGATGTTGAAGGAAGTTGCCTTTCTCTCAGAGGATGGTTGTTTGGCACAAAAAGTAAAACTTAAATAAATAATATAACTGGTACTGACTTTGAATTCAGTCTTAGTTTAAGTTTACTCTCAATGCTGTTCATGGGTCCTTGCTGTGCATAAATTTGCATCTCCCAACAAAACAAGTCTCTATACTTCAAAAATATAATATTTACTGAAGTGCTTTAAATGCCCCTGAAGACATGAAATGCGTGACATAAATTAAGGTTAATTCTTAGTCATCTTCCCACCCACTCGCAACCTAAGTGCCTGAGGACACTGTTTCTTGTGAAAAGCCGTACGGTACCTAACTCAAGCACCTATTCTAAATACATGAACTAAAACATCAAATATTGGCATGGTATTTGACACTAAGGACATCAAGCTGAGCATAGTTCTATAATGAGTATTCTCAAAAAGGAGTCAACATTGAATAAAATAAGGGACACATCACCATTGGGGGGTGGCAGGGTGCTGGTGAGGCCTTAGGAGCAGAGGGTGTACACATGTGCAGGCACAAAAGGAATCCAGGACAAAACATAGCCCAGGAAGGCCTGAAGCAAGACGGAAAGCCAAATTATGGAACAGCCCCGGAACATCCAAAACAGTTGGTCAGCCTGGCTCTGACAAAGCTGAAGCAAAGCCATAGAATTATCTGTCTCTGCTCTCACGCCGTCTTCAACTTTTTGCCCTGTTTAACTGTGTTACACACACCGAGCTCCTTTTAAATGTGTCTTCTCTGTCCTGCCCTCTGCTGCAACTCTCCTTTGTTCCTTACAGCAGTGGCCTCTTTGTCTATTTTCATTGTGTCTGGCCACACTGGCGTTTTTTTGTATCTTACCTTCCTGTTGGCAATATTTCCAGGTTAAGGGTCGCCAAATACATGGATGTCTTTCTTATTATCCAAGAAAATTACAACTGATCCCTTTACAATTGATGCAAACTGTTAAAAGTCATCTTCAAATATGCTTTAAAAAATTATAGATTCCCCGACATTTTAATGAAATTACAAATTTCCCTTACTTCTTGATTCTAGGTCAAAGGACCTCAAAGCTCATTAAGCCAAATAGGATTTTCACAATGATCGTACTTATGTAAAGTAATGAATGCTGTAGTTGTCCAAACATCTTAAAGGCTTCCATTTGTTGAATTACTTGTAGATCTGGCAATCGTTTACTGTTGAGAAAAAGAGTTGGGGGCTGGGAGGTGTTTAAGAGTGAAGCCATCAATGGAGAAGTTGGTCAACTCGCCTCTACATGACATCTGCTCCCGAGAGCGAGATGGAGGTTAACATTAACTTGGAAGCAAGATGCCACAGAACATAGTGTATGCTTCAGGCTCTGATGCTGCCAGACCTGCTGAGTTTATCCAACATTTTCAGTTTTTATTTCAGATTTCCAGCATTCCCAGTATTTTGCTTTTATTGAAGTAAAGATAGTCTGAGAGAATCTAATAGCAGTAATAGCGCCGGTGCAGAATCTGTCAATTTTTCTTTAGTTAAATAATTTTGAAAGCTTTGTACATTAATAATACTTTCCTGACTTACTCTTGGCATTCAGCTGAGATCTTTAATTCGTTGGTTCTACTGAGGAAAATCTTAACGAGAGCCTGTAGATTCTCTGTCCGAGAATTGTTCTCAACTGAAAGAAAAGTACAAAATCTCAGTCCCCATTTAATGAACATTAAGAACATGCAAGATACAAGTATCACCTATAAAAGTTTTGGAAATGAAACTGAAGGTGCTCATTTGAGAACAGATTTATAAACTTATGCCAAATTCAGGGTATGTACCCAAAATATTTTCTCATTTAAATGAATGTGGCAAATGTAGATGTTTCTCAGGGTTTAATATGAATAAAGGACTAAAATTTCCTTTTTTGATAGACAGCACAACACAATGGGTTACAGTGCCACAGCCATGAGGCTTCTCCAGTACGTTGCTCAAATGTTGATTTTTCTTGCACAAAGCTAAACTATAAAAAGGTTATTTGAGCAGAGAGGACATTGGTCAATGTCTACATTTATGTTTTCCAACAGAGATGAGAAGAAAATGGGAACCGTTGGATCTCTCGAGCCACCCCACCTCCCCCCACTGAAAACCCTTCCATCCCCTGAACTCTGCTCTGACATGCTTGGAGGTTGCAATTCCGATCCGACTGAAATCACTTAACTCAGCACAACTTGTGGATTGAATTTGAACTCTTCCAGATGATTAAACTGCTGACATCAAGAAACCAAAAGGGAACCAGTAAATTGAATTACATTTCTGTCAATGATGATGTTATTAAGAAGATTAGAAAGTTATGAAACGCAGGTCAAGAGATTTGATATGATTTAAGATACAAGCACACTTACTTAATGATTTGGAGATTGGAAGTGTTGCCTCTTCCAAAAGCTGTGTATCGGCACTGTAAGAGAAGGAAATTATAATAGTTACACAACTTTGAAACAACATATTTTTTGTATTGTCTGATCAACAGGTGTACATTTACTTTGCTGACCTTAAGGAGATACTAAGAGAAATGAATTAGAATATGAATATTGCTGAGAAGACAGACATGTTGCCAAAGCTTTTCATCTTGCACTCATCAGGATAAGCACCAAGAATGTCAAATTTCAAATGTGTCACAGTTTTACACCACACATTTTATATCAACATTGATAATTCATATGTAAACATTTCAAATGGAATTCCTTACATAAACATTTGTAATGCCAGAACCCTATCCAACATTTTGTCATCACATTTTCTTGATCCAATTAACCCACTTAAAAGACCCTGGAAAAGATGTCTCCATTATTCTTAGTTGCTGAAATTCCTACAATCCAAAATAAGTTTTTAACGATCACATATTTCAACCAAAATTATTCAAATTTTATGTTGATTGTTAATACGGAATCTGCATGTGCAGAAACTTGAAATGGAAATCCTGTTTGCAAACAGTTTCCAGTAATGAAGTTGTGCCTGTAAAGGAAGTTTCTGAAGTCCCTAAATTTCATGCCCAGCTTGTATTGAAAAAATATATTAACTAACTAACCATGGGCAATCAATTTGCTAATTTATTTAAATTGTTTTTTTAACAACTGTGCTTTTTTGTTATGAACAGGCAGACAGACAGACAACACAGAGAACCAGCAGCATTGGTGATCGTTTTTTTTATGCTCACCATTAAGACACCAGAGATTGATTATCAAGAATTATTTTTCAAGGACAAACACCAGTTGCTTCCCTAAAAAATTCAGTTAAAATTTTGTCTGAATCGTTTTTGCTACCTAATAAATTTTGCCATCTAACATTTGCATATAAACGCATGGAAACTATACTCACAGCACAAGCAATTCCATGGGGCATCTACTAGAATACTATAAATAAAAGCTGCAAACCCTAGAAATACTCAGTAGGTCAGGCAGTATATGTGGAGAGAGAAACCAAAGTTAATTTTTCAGGTCAACAAATTTTCATCAGAACCCATGGGGTAGGAAGCATGGCACATGTTTAAATAGGATGCCAAAATGAAAACAGTCTGGTTCAGCCTCTGACAAAGGAACTGAAGTAGACCTTTCAGCTGTTCAAGCTTGTTCCACCATTCAATAAGGTTACAGGTGAACTGCATCCTAACTCAACTTTGCCCTTGGTTCTAAATCTCTTAATAATTTTGGCCATCAAAATTCTTTTAATTTCATATTTTAAATTATGAATTGAACTAGCATCCATTGCTGTTTATGTAAGAGTGCTTGCATGAAGAAGTGATTTTTAACTTCTTCTAAATGGTTTGGCTTTGGTTTAAAGGTTACATTACACTTGTTCAAGATTGTCCCATAAGTGCAAAAGTTTCTATGTATCCTATCCTATCCTTGGAGGAGGGGGCAGAGTGTAATGTTTCCAAGTTTGCTGACGATACAAAAATAGTTGAGAGGGCATGTTATGATGAGGACATAAGGAATCTGCAAGGGAATATAGACAGGTTGAGCGAGTGGGCAAAAACTTGGCAGTGGAGTTTAATGTAGGAAAGTGTGAGGTCATGCACTTTGGTAGGAAGAATCAAAAGGTAGACTATTATTTAAATGGAGAGAGACTCCAAAAAAGTGCAGCACAGAGGGATCTGGGTGTTCCTGTGCATGAAACACAAGAAGTTAGCATGCAGATGCAGCAAGTAATTAAGAAGGCAAATGGAATGTTGGCCTGTATTGCTAGGAGGCTGGAGTTTAAATGTAGGGAAGTCTTGTTATAACTGTACACAGTCTTGATGAGGCCGCACCTGGAGTACTGTGTACAGTTTTGGTCCCCGTATTTAAGAAAGGATATACTGGCATAGGCAACAGTTCAAACGAGATTCACTAGACTGATTCTTGGGATGAAAGGGTTGACTTATTAAGAACTGCTAAACAGGTTAGGCCTTTATCGTTTATCGAGTTTACAAGAAAGAGGGGTGATCTTATTGAAATGTACAAAATTCTGAGGGGACTTGACAGGATAGATGTTGAGAAGATGTTTCCACTAGTGGGGGAATCTTGAATATGGGGACATATTTACAGAATAAAGGGACACTCATTTAAAACTGAGGTTTGAAGGAATTTTTTCTCTCAAAGGGTAATGAATGTCTGGAATTTTCTACCCCAGAGAGTTGTGGAGGCTAGATCACTGGAAGTATTTAAAGAGGAGGTAGGTAGATTTTTGAAATAATCGGGGAATTGAGGGCTATGAGGAGCTGGCATGAAAGAGGAGCTGAGGCCTGGGGCAGATCAGCCATAATCTTATTGAATGGTGGGGCAGGCTTGAGGGACCAATTGGCTTACTCCCACTCTTATTTCTTATGTTCTTATCAATTCCTTTCAAAATCCTAAAAACCTTAATCAAATCATCCCGTAACCTTCTATATATACACAAGGGAATACAAGCCTAGCTTATGCAATCAGTCGTAATGTAACCCTTCATTTAGATTGGAAAATTGCACATGACACTGCTATTTAAGAAAGGTGAGGGGGGAAACCAGGGAATTATAGGTCTGTTACCCTCACTAACATCTGTTATAAGGAAGTTACTAGAGTCTATAATTAAGGATAGAGTGACTAAATACCTTGACAATTTTCAGCTAATCAGGGAAAGGCATGAATTTTTAAATGGGTAGGTTATGCCTGACAAACCCAGTTGAATTCTTTGAAAAGGTGACTCAAGCAGTGGACAGGGGAATGTTTGGATGTGATTTATATGGACTTCTAGAAGGCATTCAATTAAATCCTTCATAAGAGATTGTTAGCTAAAGCTAAAGCACAAAGAATTGAGAGCATATTATTTTGACTTAGAGATTGGTTGAGTGGCAGGACAGACAGTAGGGATATTGGATATTCTTGCAATTTATGGTACTATACACTTATTCTTACTCAATTTTCAGTTACTGTACCATCCACTTAGTTCATTTCTAGGTCTTTAGTTGGTCATCATATTCGACTCCTCCCCCTTAGCTAGTTAAATGCCATTTACAATCTACCTTATAATTGGCAAGATGTGACTAGTGGCATCCCCCAGGGATATTATCGAAACCTCAACCATTCATCGTACTTATTAACAACTTCGATGATAGGATAGAAAGCCAATTATACAGGTTTGCCGGTGACACAAAGATAGATAGCATTATCAGCAAATTGGCTGAAAGTATAAAATTACAGAGATATTAACACATTAAGTTCTGCACTAGGTACTATCTTTCAGATGAGACATTAAACCAAGGCCCTGTCTGCCCTCTCAGGGACATAAAAGATCCCATGGAATGATTTTGAAAAGCTGGGGATTTATCCCTGGAGTTCTGTCCAATATTTATCCCTCCATGAATATAACAAAAAGCAGATCATCTGGTCATTATTACATTACTTCTTTGTGGTACCTTGTTGCGTGTAAATTGGCTGTTGTGTTTCCTACATTACGGCAGTGACTACACTTCAAAAATACTTCATTGGCTGTAAAGCACTTGGGGGCACCCTGTGGGCCTGAAAGGTGCTAAACAGATGAAAGAAGTTTTTCTTAGCTATTTAAATGCCATTCACAATCTACATTAAATTGCCCATTTATTCTTGCAATTTACAGCACTATACACTTATTCTTACTCAATTTTCTGTTACTGTCCCATCCACTTACACATTTTACTTAGTTCATTTCTATGTCTTTAGTTAGTCATCATATTCGATTCCTCCCCTATAGTTCTGAAAATTTTCCCAAATGATATAGATTTCTGAATCCAACTCAGTAAGGGGCGCGGAAGGAGACATGCAACCACACTGGAGTGTGACAGAGTAGCAAATTAGGTTCACATGGTAAGTTCTAGTAAGTTCTTTTCAGGTTTTAACTATAGATTAAGAATCAGGATCTGACATAGTACTAACACTCAAATGAGTTAGGTTAGCTCGTTACGTAGAGAACTGCCTGGCGTGGCAATTATCTGTCAATCACCTAAAAGCAGTTACATAAGAAATAGGAACAGCAGTAGGCCATTCGACCCCTCAAGCCTGCTCCATCATTCAATAACATGGCTGATCTGCTTGCATTTCGAATTCCACATTCCCATCCACCCCGGACAACCTTTGATTCCCTTGTCTAACAGGAATCTATCTAGCTCTGCTTTACAAATATTCAATGACCCCACCTCCACCGCCTTCTGAGGCAGACATTTCTAAAGTCACATAACCCTCAGAGAAAAATGTTCTCCTCACTTCTGTGTCTCTCTCTCTGCAGTTGGCTCAAGTGGTGTTAATTACTGTAGCAGGAAGCTAAACCAGCTAGCGGCTCTTCAGGAGGTCTACAAAAGAGATAGGCTTTTAAAACCGCACGATCAGTAAGGGGTGCACAAGGAGGCAGACGGTTATGCCGAAATGAGATGGAGACTCAGTATGCTATGGAGTAAGCAGCGAATTAAGTTCACGTGGGAAATCAGCACATGGGGGAAAGAGGGATGGTGCACACAGGAAGTACTCTAAATTAATTGAGTAAGTAAATTACATTAATTAAATAACTTAAGTAACAATGGCATTAAATTGATATGGCAAGTGACAAGGTATTGGAGGTGTTGGCAGGTTTAAAAGTGGACAAATCTCCAGGTCCGGATGATTTGTGTCCCAGACTGCTGAGGGAGGCAAGGTAGGACATCACAGGGGCTCTGACCCAAATTTTTAATTCCTCTCTGGCCAGGGGGGAGGTGCCAGAAGATTGGAGAACAGCTAATGTGGTTCCACTATTTGAGAAGGGTTGTAGAGATAAGCCAGGGAACTACAGGCCAGTGAGTCTCACGTCAGTGGTAGGGAAACTATTGGAGAGGTAAGGTTTGATCAGGGATAATCAGCATGGCTTTGTCAGAGGAAGGTCATGCATAACAAATTTGATTGAATTTTTTGAGGAGGTGACCAGATGTGCAGAAGAGGATAGTGCAGTTGAAGTAGTTTATATGGATTTCAGCAAAGCCTTTGACAAGGTCCCACATGGGAAGGAAGCATTCAATGAACAGCATGACATTAGGAAGTTCTGAGGAACAAAGGGACATTGGTGTGTGTGTCCATAGATCTCTGAAGGCAGAGGGGTATGTTAGTGGGGTGGTGAAAAAGGCATTTGGGACACTTGTCTTTATCAATCGAGGCATACAGTACAAAAGTAGGGAGGTCATGTTGGAGTTGTATAGAACCTTGGTGAGGCCACAGCTGGAGTACTGTGTGCAGTTCTGGTCACCACATTATAGGAAGGATGTGACTGCACTGGAGAGGGTGCAGAGGAGATTCACCAGGATGTTGCGTGGGATGACACATTTAAGTTATGAAGAGAGGTTGGATAGACTTGGGTTATTTTCATTGAAGCAGAGAAGACTGAGGGGTGACCTGATTGAGGTGTACAAGATCATGGAGGGCATGAACTGGGTGGATAGGGAGCAGCTGTTCCCCTTAGTTGAAGGGTCAGTCACGAGGGGACACAAGTTCAAGGTGAAGGGCAGGAGGTTTAGGGGAGATGTGAGCAAAAGCTTTTTTTACCCAGAGGGTGGTGACAATCTGGAATGCGCTGTCTGGGAGGGTGGTGGAGGCGGGTTGCCTCACATCCTTTAAAAAGTACCTGGATGAGCACTTCGCAGGTCATAACTTTCAAGGCTATAGGCCAAGTGCTGGTAAATGGAATTAGGTAGGAAGGTCAGGTGTTTCTCACGTGTTGGTGCAGACCCAATGGGCCGAAGGACCTCTTCTGCACTGTGTGATTCTGTGAATGGCAGGACAGGTATTACGGTGCAGCTGTGGAATGTGGCAGCTTCTGGATGCCAAGGTGATCCAGGACAAATACATCTGCAGAAAGTGTAAGCAGCAAGAGGAATTCCAGATCAGGATTATTGATCTGGAAGCCAAACCGCAGGCTTTGTGCAACAGAACACTTTGTTCCAGAAGATGATCATGCCTCTTAGGATAGGGTCATCAGTTTTGGTCAACAGTGAGGGACAGGAGGACATAACCATGAGTAATGGGATCAAGCAGACAGTCGTGGAGGAGCCTCGGGGGATGGGAACCTGAGCGGGGAGACATAAGAGACGGAAACAAAGATAGGGATGAAAGACAAAAAAGTAGAAAGCAAAAGTGGAAGGCAAAATTAATGAGGTCTGTATTCACGTACAGCATCAGGAGTTTTATTTTAAAGTTGTTACACACTGGGGATCACATGATGTGATCGGCACCATTTCAGGTGCTGGAGGGGTTGTCACTGAGGGTGAGAGTATGTTTTGACACTCCTCCTGATTTAAAGGGCTGCACCTCTGATACTGCTAGAAGCAGCCCTAAATAGGTCAATGTACATAGCAATGTTAGCGCAGAGCAAACAATCCATGTACTGTGTGGGATGGTTAAAACTAGAGTGGCAGGGGGATGGGAGCCTGAGTAGGGAGACACAAGAGACGGAAATAGATGTAAATGGCCATGATATGATTGTGATTATAAAAACATGGCTGTAGGCTGACCAAGGCTGGGAATTGAATATCCAAGGGTACTTGATATTTAGGAAGGACAGGCAAAAAGGAAAAGGTGGTGGGGTGGAGTTGTTAGTTAAAGGATGAAATCAGTGCAATAGTGAGAGAGGATATTGGCTCAGAAAATCTAGATATAGAATCACTCTGGGTGGAACTAAGAAGCAACAAGAGGCGGAAACATTAGTGGGAGTTGTCTATGGGGCTCTAAACAATAGTGATAATGTAGGGGACGGCATTAAACAGGAAATTAAAGATGCATGTGACAAGGGTGCTACATTAATCACAGATGACTTTAATATACAAATAGACTGGGCAAACAAAGTTACCAATAATACTACTGCTGATGTATTCCTGGAAAGTGTACAAGATTTTTTTTTAGGCCAGTATGTCAAAGAACCAACCAGGGAACAAGCTGCCTGGATTTGGTACTGTGCGATGAGGAGGGGTTAATTAATAATCTTCTTGTGCACGGTCCTTTACGGAACATTGGCCATAACATGATAACATTCTTATTAGGATGGAAAGTGAAGTAGTCCGATCTGAAACTAGGGTCCTAAATCTAAGCAAAGGAACTATGAAGCCACGAGGCATGAGTTGGTTAAGATAGATTTGGGAACTTCATTAAAAGGTGGAGAGGCAATGGCTAACATTAAGGAACGAATGTATGCATTGCAACAGTTATACATTCCTTTCTGCCGCAAAAACACAACAGGGAAAGAGGGCCTGATAATCTACATCCCAGGATACTAAAGGAGGTGACCATGGAAATAGTGGCTGCATTGGCAATCATCTTACAAAATTCTGTACATTCTGGAACAGTCCTGGCAGATTGGAGGGTGGCAAATGTAACCCCACTATTTAAAAGAGGGGGGAATGAGGAAAATAGCAAATTACAGACTGGTTAGCCTAACATCAGTAGTAGGGAAAATGCTCGAGTCTATTATACAGGATGTGATAACAGGACACTTGGAAAATATCAACGGGATTAGACAAAGTCAACATGGATTTATGAAAGGGAAGTCAGGTTTGACAAACCTACTGGATTTCTTTAAGGACGTAACTAGTAGAATAGATAAGGGGAGTGGATGTGGTGTATTTGGATTTTCAGAAAGCTTTTGATAAAGTCCCACATTAGAGGTGAGTGTGGAAAATTAAAGCACATGGGATTGGGGCAATATATTGGCATGGATTGAGAATTGGTTAGCAGACAGGAAACACAGTAGGAATACATGAGCCTTTTTCAGAGTGGCAGGCAGTGACGAATGGGGTACCGCAGGGATCAGTACTTGGGCTCCAGCTATTCACAATATATATCAATGGTTTGGATTAGGGAACCAAATGTAATATTGCCAAGTTTGCGGAAGACGCAAAACTTGGTGGAAATGCAAGTGGTGAGGGGGATGTTAAGAGGTTTCAAGGCAATTTAGACATGTTCAGTGAGTGGGCAAATAGATGGCAGATGCAGTATAATGTGGATAAGTGTGAAGTTATCCACTTCAGAAGAGAAAATAGAATCACAGAGTATTATTTCAATGATGATAGATTGGAAAATGTTGATGTAAAAAGGGACCTAGGTGTCGTGGTACACCAATCACTGAAAGCAAGCATGCAGGTGCAGCAAACAGTTAAGGCGGCAAATGGTATTTTGGCCTTCATTGCAAGAGGATTTGAGTACGGGAGCAAGGATGCCTTACTAAGGCTGTTCAGGGCCTTGGTGAGACCACACCTGGAGTATTGTGCACAGCTTTGGTCTCCTTACCTAAGGAAAGATATAATCGCCATGGAGGGAGTGCAGCGAAGATTCACCAGACTGATTCCCAGGATGGCAATATTGTCGTATGAGGAGAGATTGTGCTGACTAGGTCTGTATTCACTGGAGTTTAGAAAAATGAGAGGGGATCTCATTGAAATATATAAAATTCTGACACAGACGGACAGACTGGATGTTTCCTCTGGCTGGGGGGGGTGTTTCTAGAACAAGGGGTCAGAGTCTCAGGATATGGGGTAGGCCATTTAGGACTGGGATGAGGAGAACTTTCTTCATTCAGAGTATGGAAAACCTGTGGAATTCTCTACCACAGAAGGCTGTGCAGGCCAAGTCACTGAATATGTTTAAGCAGGGAGTAGAGATTTCTAGACTCTAAAGGCATCAAGGGATATGGAGAGAGAGCTGGCGTATGGTGTTGAGATAGAGGATCAGCCATCATCATATCGAATGGCAGAGAAGGGCTGATGAACCGAATGACCTACTCCTGCTCCTATTTTCTATGTTTTTTAGACTTTGCAACTGACAAACAGGTTTGAGGTGCTCACAACCTGTGTGGATGAAAGCAAGGTCTGCAAGATGGATGAGCAGGCTGGCCATGAAGCCATTCAAGCTGGGGAAGCAAACAGAAATGTAGTGATAGTAAGGGACTGTATAATGAGGTGAATTGACACTGTTCTCTGCAGCAAAGAGCTAAAATCCAGAGGTTGTGTTGCCTGCTCGGTGCCAGGGTTCAGGACAACTGCTCAGGGCTGAAGAGGAACTTGCAGTGGGAAGGGAAGGATGCAGTTGTCATGGCCCACGTAGGTACCAACGACAC
Source organism: Carcharodon carcharias (assembly GCF_017639515.1). Classification (NCBI taxonomy): domain Eukaryota; kingdom Metazoa; phylum Chordata; class Chondrichthyes; order Lamniformes; family Lamnidae; genus Carcharodon; species Carcharodon carcharias. The sequence goes on along the minus strand of NC_054467.1, from coordinate 222,787,590 downwards.
AGGCAGGACAAGGAAGGAGGTTCTGCATAGTTAGTATGAGAAGCTAGATATCAACTTAAGAAAATGAACCTCAAAGGTTCTAGATTATTAACTGAGCCACATGCAAATTGGCATAGGATAAATAAGACTAGACAGATGAATGCGTGGCTCAAAGACTCATATGGGAGAATGGATTCTAATTTGTGGAGCACTAGCGCCAGAACTGGGGAAAGTGGGTGCTGTACCGTTGGGACGGTCTACACCTGAACCATGCTGGATTGAGTGTTCTTGCAAATCGCATAACTAGGGACATAGACAGGGCTCTAAACTAAAAAGTGGGGTGGTGGATCAAGCTTGAGTGGATGTGGCAAATCAAGGGGTAGTTCAATGGAAGAGGCCATAATAGTAATATGGGAAAATAGGGTAAGAGAATAGCAGGCAGGGGTAGAGAGATAAAAGCTCAGAATATACCAACAGTCAAGGCTAGATGTTATAAAGATAACAAAAAGACAAAACTAATGGCTCTGTATCTGAATGCACATAGCATTCATAATAAAGTAAATGAACTGATAGCACACATTACAGTAAATAAATATGATCTGATAGCCAATACAGAGACATGGCTTCAGGACGACAAGGATTGGGTCCTGAATATTGCAGGGTATATGACATTCAAGAAGAATAGGAAGTTAGGTAAAGGTGGAGGGGCAGCACTGTTGATCTAGGGTGGCATTCGTGCAATAGTTAGAGTTGACATTGGTTCAGGAGATCAGGATGTAGATGGAGATGAGAAATAGCAGGGAAAAGAAGTCACTAGTGGGGACGGTCTACAGGCTCCCTAACTGTAACCATAATGTAGGACAAAATATACAAGAAGAAATATTGGGTGCTTGCGGTAAAGGGACAACAATAATCATGAGCGATTTTAATCTACATATAAACTGGAAAAATCAGATTGGCAGTAGAGGCCTGGATGAGGAGTTCGTAGAATGCTTTCATGATAGTTTCTTAGAGCAACACATTCTGGAGCCAACCAGAAAGCTGTTTATATTAGGCTTGGTATTGTGTAATGTGACAGGATTAATTAATGACCTTAGAGTGAAGGCACCCCTAGGTAGCAGCAACCACAATACGATTGAATTTTACATCCAATTTGAGAGGGAGAGGAATGGGTCTAAGGCTTATGTTTTAAACTTAAAAAAGGGCAACTATGTGGGAATGAAATCTGAGCTAGCTGAAGTGAACTGGATTACTCGGCTAGGGGATAGATCAATAGAGAAGCAGTGGCAGATATTTCAGAATACTCAGAATAAGCATATTCCTACTACAAAGAAAAATTCTAAAGGGAGGACTCACCGTCCATGGTTAACTAATGAAGTTATGGAAAGCATCAAACTTAAGGAAAAAGCATATAACTGCGCAAAGATGAGTGGCAGGACAAATGATTGGTCAGAATATAAAGAATGACTAAAAGGTTAAGCAGGAGTAAGAAATTAGAGTCTCAGAGGAAGCTAGCTAGAAATGTAAAGACAGAGAGCAAGAGTTTCTACAGGTATTTAAAAAGGAAAAGAGTAACTAAAGTGAACGTTGGTCCTCTAGAGGGTGAGAATGGGGAGTTAATAGCAGATAATAAGGAAATGGCAGATGAAATGAACGAATATTTTGCTTCTGTGTTCACTATAGAGGATACAAAAAACATTCCAGTAATAGCTGTAAATCAGGAGGTGGAAGGGAGAGAGGAACTTGTTGAATTTACAATCACTAGGGAAGCGGCACTGAGCAAAGTGATGGAGCCACAGGCTCACAAATCTCCGGGTCCTGATGGACTTCATTCTAGGGTCTTAAAAAAGGTAGCTAATGAGGTAATAGGTGGGCTGGTGTTAATTTTCCAAAATTCCCTAGGTTCTGGAAAGGTTCCATTAGACTGGAAAATAGCAAATATAACCCCTCTGTTCAAGAAGGGAGGGAGGCAGAAAACATGAAACAATAGGCCAATTAGCTTTGTGTCTCTCGTGGGGAAGGTGTTAGAACCGATCATTAAGGAGATAAACTCAAGATAATCGGGAAGAGTCAGTATGGTTTTGTGAAAGGGAAATCCTGTTTAACCAATTTATTGGAGTTCTTTGAAGGAGTAATGTGTGCTGTGGATAAAGGGAAGCCTGTAGATGTGCTGTACTTGGATTTCCAGAATGCATTTTATAAGGTGCCACATCAAAGGTTATTGCAGAAAATTAAAGCTCATGGTGTAGGGGGTAACATATTAGCATGGATAGAAGATTAGCTGGCTGGCAGAAAACAGAGGATGCATAAATGGGTCTTTGCCTGATTGGCAGGATGTGATGAGTAAAGTCCCGCAGGGGTCTGTGATGGGCCTCAATTTCTTACAATTTATGTCAAAGACTTGCACAAGGGGAGTGAAGGCATGATAGCTAAATTTGCAGATAGCACAAAGATAGGTCAGAAAGTATGTTGTGAAGAGGACATAAGGAGGTTGCAGATGAATGTAGATAGGTTGAGTTAGTGGGCAAAAAATACAGCAGATGGAGTATAATGTGGGAAAATGTGAAGTTGTCACTTTGGCAGGAAGAATAAAAAAAGCAGAGTATTACTTAGAGGGGAAAAAGCTGCAGAATGCTGAGCTGCAGAGGAATCTAGGTGTTCTGGCGCATGAATCACAAAAAGTTAGTATGCAGGTACAGCAAGTAATTAAGGTAGCTAATGGAATCCTTTATTACGAGAGGAATTGAGCATAAAAGTAAGGATGTTATGCTTCAGTTATACAGGGCATTGGTGAGACCACATCTCGAATAGTCTGTACAGTTTTGGTCTCCTTATTTAAGGAAGGATGTAAATGCATTCAAAGGAGGTTTACTAGACTGAAACCTGAATGAGCGGGTTGTCTTATGAGGAAAGGTTGGACAGGCTGGGCTTGTTTCCACTGGGGCTTAGGAGAGTGAGAGTGATTTGACTGAGGTATATAAGATCCTGAACAGCATTGACAAGGTGGACGTGGAAAGAATGTTTCTTCTTATGGGTAAACTAGGGGGCACTGTTTTAAAATTAGGGATTGCCCTTTTGGGACAGGGATGAGGAGAACTTTTTTCTCACGGAGGATTGTGCAATTTTGGAACTCCCTGCCTCAGAAGGCAGTAGAAGCTGGGTCACTGAATATTTTTAAGGTAGAGGTAGATTGATTCCCTTGCCTAACAAGAAACTAAGGTTATCAGGGGTAGATGGGAATGTGTAATTGAAACATAAACAGATCAGCCATGATCTTAATAAATGGCGGAGCAGGCTCGAGGAGCCGAATGGCCTACTTCTGCTTCTGTTTGGTATGTTTGCATGTTTATTGATGTCAAGTAGAAATGACTGGGGCTCCAGCACCAATTTCTGGGGCACTCAATACTTCACTCCAACTCCAATATCACTCTTGCAACAAGTACCACCTGCTTTCTTTTCTTCGGACAATATTTTATTCACATCCAGGTTTGAACTCACATCACTTTAACTGAGTTTTTTATCAGTCTAGGTCAGTAACAGCTCTCTCTCCAGACTCAAAAGATTGTGTGTTCAAACCTTCTGACAACTTTAAAGCCACTTTCATTTGCCATCCCACTATGATGCCCTTGTTCTCAGTCTCCAAAATTGTTCCAATTAATTTAAACACAAGCTTGGGACCAGCGCTTCATCTTTGGATTAGGCACTTCACAACTTTCTGACCTCAAGGTTGAACTCAACAATTCTAAATCATAAGACCATAAAACGTTGAAGCAGAAATAGGCCAATCAGCCCATCGACTCTGCTCCGCCATTCAATGAGATCACGACTGATCTATAATCCTCAACTCCACTCTCCTGCCTTTCCCCCATAACTTTTGATTCCCTTATTGATTAAAAATCTGTCTATCTCAGCCTTGAATATACTTTACGACCCAGCCTCTACAGCCCTCTTGTGGTAAAGAATTCCACAGATTCACTGCCCTCAGAGAAGAAATTCCTCCTCATCTGTCTTAAACAGGTGACCCTTTACTCTGAGATTATGCCTTCTGGTCCTAGACTCTCCCACAAGGGGACACAACCTCTCAGCATCCATCCTGTCAAGCCCCGCAAGAATCTTATATGTTTCAATATGGTCACCTCTCATTCTTCTGAACTCCAGTAAGTACAGGCCCAAGCTACTCAACCTGGCCTCATAACAAAATCCCTCCATACCCGGGATCAACCTAGTGAACCTTCTTTGGACTGCCCCCAACGCCAGTATCTCTTTCCTTAGATAAGGGGACCAAAAATGTTCACAGTATTCTAGGTATGGTCTAACTAGTGCCTTGTATAGTTTTAGCAAGACTTTCCTATTTTTATACTCCATTCCCTTTACTTCAAAGGCCAAATTTCCATTCGCCTTTCCTATTACCTGCTGAACTTGTATATGTTAGCTTTTTGGGATTCATGCACAAGGACCCCCAAATCCCTCTGTGCTGCAGCATTTTTCAATCTTCCCAATTTAAGTAATATTCAGCTCCTCTGTTCTTCCTGCAAAAATGCATAACCTCACATTTTCCCACATTATATATTACATCTGCCAAGTTTTTGCCCACTCACTCAACCTGTCTATATCCCTCTATAGACTCTTTGTATCATCCTCACCACTTGCCTTCCCACCTATTTTTGTGTCATCCGCAAACTTGGTCATAGTACATTCATTTCCCTCATCCAAATCATTAATATATATTATAAATAATTGTGGCCCCAGCATGGATCCCTGTGGCACTCCACTAGTTACAAGTTGCCATCCTGAAAAATCCTCTATCCACGCTAATATACTACCCCCAATACTGTAGGTTCTTACAGTTCCTTCGCCTCCGTCGCATCTGTTCTGATGATGCTACCTTCAAAAACAGTTCCTCTGACATGTCCTCCTTCTTCCTGAACCTAGGTTTTCCACCCACGATCGTTGACAGGGCCCTCAACCGCGTCTGGCCCATCTCCCACGCATCCGCCCTCACGTCTTCTCCTCCCTTCCAGAAACATGATAGGGTCCCCCTTGTCCTCACTTATCACCCCACCAGCCTCCGCATTCAAAGGATCATCCTCCGCCATTTCCGCCAACTCCAGCATGATGCCACCACCAAATGCATCTTCCCTTCACCCCCCCAGCAGCATTCCGTAGGGATTGTTCCCTCCGGGACACCCTGGTCCACTCCTCCATCACCCCCTACTCTTCAACCCCCATCTATGGCACCTCCCCATGCCCACGCAAAAGATGCAACACATGCCCCTTCACTTCCTCTCTCCTCACCGTCCAAGGGCCCAAACACTCCTTTCAAGTGAAGCAGCATTTCACTTGCATTTCCCCCAACTTAGTCTACTGTATTCGTTGCTCCCAATGCGGTCTCCTCTACATTAGAGAGACCAAACGTAAACTGGGCAACCGCTTTGCAAAACACCTGCGGCCTGTCCGCAAGAATGACCCAAACCTCCCTGTCGCTTGCCATTTTAACATTCCACTCTGCTCTCTTGCCCACATGGCTGTCCTTGACTTGCTGCATTGTTCCAGTGAAGCCCAACACAAACTGGAGGAACAGCACCTCATCTTCCAACTAAGCACTTTACAGCCTTCCGGACTGAATATTGAATTCAACAACTTTAGATCTTGAACTCCCTCCTCCATCCCCACCCCCTTTCTGTTTCTTCCCCCTTCCTTTTGTTTTTTCCAATAATTTATATAAATTTCTCTTTTCCCACCTATTTCCATTATTTTTAAATCTTTTATGCCCCGCTAGTCTTTCCACCCCACCCCCACTAGAGATGTACCTTGAGTGCCCTACCATCCATTCTTAATTAGCACATTCGTTTAGATAATATCACCACCTTCAACGCCTCTGTGTTCTTTTGTCTGTGACATCTTTTGATTATCTGCTCCTATCACTGCTTGCTTGTCCCTACAACCACAGCCCCCCCCAAACTTCTCCCCCCCTCCCACCCCCCCCAACCTTAAACCAGCTTATATTTCACCCCTCTCCTTATATTCACTCAGTTCTGTGGAAGGGTCATGAGGACTCGAAACATCAACTCTTTTCTTCTCCACCGATGCTGCCAGACCTGCTGAGTTTTTCCAGGTAATTCTGTTTTTGCTTTGGATTTCCAGCATCCGCAGTTTTTGTTTTTATAACTATAGGTTCTTATCTTATTAAGTAGCCTTATGTACGGTACCTTATCAAATGCCTTTTAGATATCCAAAAATATTACATATACTGGTCCCCTTTTACCTATCCTGCTTGTTACCTCCTCAAAAAATTCTAGTAAATTTGTCAGGCATGATTTCCCTGTCATGAAGCCATGCTGACTCTGCTTGATTATATTATGCATTCCTAAATGCTCTGCTATTACATTCTTTATGATAGACTCCAACATTTCCCCAATGGTGGATGTTGAGCTAACTGGCCTCTAGCTACCTGTTTTTTGTCTCCCTCCCTTTTTGAATAAAGCCATGACCACTCCTCCCATTTTCTCAGGCAGAAAGTGATGGAAATGGCTCTGCTGTAACCATTTATTCCTCCTCTGGTCCCAGCTTTTGTTTCTTTACAGGTTTCATTACTATCCCCTTTTATCTCGCATCAATATATCTTCTGTCAATTAATCACTTCTATCCTATCACAGACCTTCCCCTGCACCCCTAACCCATGTCGCAAGCTCTGTACTTGCTTACAAACTATTAAATGTCCAAGGCTCCTTCAATAGCACCTTCCAAACCCGGAACTTCTACCACCTAGATGGGCAAGGGCAGCAGATGCATCGGAAGAGCACCAGCTGCAAGTTCCTCTCTAAGCCACACACCATTCTCACTTGGAACTATATTGCCATTCCTTCACTATCACTGGGCCAAAATCCTGGAACTCCACCCTAATAGCACTGTGGGTGTACCTACATCACATGGACTGCAGCAATTCATGGCAGCAGCTCAACACCACCTTCTCAAGGGCAATTAAAGATGGATAACAAATGCTGGCCTAGCCAGTGACATCCACATCTTGTGAAAGAATAAAAAAAACTTCTTCCAGTTCTGATGAAAGATCAAACTGGAACATCAATTGTTTCTTTCTCCACAGATGCTGCCTGATCTGATGAGTGCAGACATGCCAACCCCACACACACAGAAATCAAAAGACAAACTCTAAAACTAAATCAAGAGATTTTGTTTAAAAATCATAAGTAGCTTTTTTTCCCTCAAACAGAAACCAATATATTTGGCAGTTGATAGTTTATAAACCTTATTAGTGGCTTATCTAATCTCTAACCAGACAAATTCTTTACAATTACTATATTATTGCATCTAACAATCTTCATTAAAAAACTTTTAAAAATCATACCTGCTATCCTTGCTTGTGTACTCTTCCATTTCCCATACCAGCCAACTGAATGAAATGTTACCATGGGGAACAGGCTCAAGGGGCTGAATGAGCAACTTCTGTTCCTATGTTTCTTCCTATGTGGTGTTCCTAGACTCTACTTGTCAACTACTTAATGAATGGTGAAGACTGAGGAGCCTACACAATATCCTCAGCGCTGAAGTTTACAAAAAGTACTGCCTGGCACAGGTCACCTTTCCCCAGCTCCCAAAAGGGATCAAAATTATCACACCTTCTATCAGAACTCTTCCAGTAGAGAAAAACATAATAGTTCACCTGATCCTTCACAAACATTCACCCTTCTCCTTCAATCTCCCCTCAACAAACAATTACCCTGACCCCCTAAACCACCCCCCTCAAACATTCACTTCCACTCCTTCAACCGACCCCCACAAACATATGACCCTCCAACTCTCCTAAAAACATTCAGTCCTGACCCCCAAAACACAATTGCTCCCCAGTTCTCCAACACCCACCAACTGATGCCAGCCTCCCAAATAAATGCTCCCAGCCCCTCAACACCAATTTCCCCCACCCCAATTCCCAAACATTTATGAACATGCCCCCAATTTCCCAACAGACGCCAAATGCCCTTTCCAATCCCTATCCAGACTTTTTATCAGACACAGGTTACAATAACTCACTAGGTTCTCAGTGTCTGGAGTTGCACACGTGGCCCATGTGAAGCAGTTAACATTTACAGAGTCGAATAGGAGGAAGCTTCCACTGCAACTCAGTTACTTCAAAAAACAGAGAGCAGCTGAAATTTCAGCCTGAACAAAGTAGCCAGGAGTCCCAGGCTGATGGCAAAGGGGTTGATAAGGACATCGGTCGAATCTGAGCAGCATGTAGAAATCAGAAAGTTTTGAAAAATCTTCAGACTTCAGAGCCCTCTCATAAAATCACAAGATGGGCTTATAAAATTGTGTTAATTTCACAAGAGTTGGCATGTCTGTGACTGATTGGAGTAAGCAACAACAGATTTAACCATGGACACATCACAGCCCTGTTGAATCAAACATCCAGTTAGGCATATTTGCCAGGAAGTGTCACAGAACAGCAATCAGAAATTGGAAACTGAAGTTCTGTCGAAGGGTCATGAGGACTCAAAACGTCAACTCTTTTCTTCTCCGCCGATGCTGCCAGACCTGCTGAGTTTTTCCAGGTAATTCTGTTTTTGTTTTGGATTTCCAGCATCCGCAGTTTTTTTGTTTTTATCAGAAATTGGAAGCCTAGTCAATTTTCTCCTTCCCAACTGTATGATACAGAGGCCAATTGTAACTCTCTGCCACCTTTGCAGCCAAGATAAGCTAACTCAGCACACGCTGGAGGACTGAACCTAAACCTCCCTGATCTCTGTGGTTCAGCTCCACACTGGGCAGCAAATTTATTCATGAGCCATGGGGGTAGTACATTAGCATTTATTTACTTCAACATGTGAAATTAGACTGCAAGAACAGTAAAATAACATACATAACTAGTTCATAAAATATAAGTTCAGTTTTACTCTTGTATAAAATGGTATGGATGGTGAACTCCACGCACTGAAATAACCAAATGTCCTGGGATGTACGACGTCACTTGATACTAACCAGCAATATCAAAAGCGGCTGTTGTCAAATGTTTCAAAAGTAGCTCTATATATAATATAAATACTAGTTGTCTGTCAGAGTATTACAGGGGTAACCCAATCTCGCTGTTCAGCTGGCAAATTACTTGAGCTTTGGTCTCGCAGTTTGTGATGTTATCTGAACTCCTCGATTAGATTACAGTCTTTTAATCCCCTCCCTGACAACCATCTAGTATTTATCCTCAGTTTACTCAACCACCAATTTTCTTGCTATTTATGGTCCACGAATGCATGAAGTTTTCAAATGGTACCCAGCTTCCAGTAACAGTGCCGTATCACTTCAGATAAAGTCTGAAATGTTAAGACATTTCCTTAAACTCATCAAGGCTTCTGTGACAGCACCTCCCAAACCAGCGACCTCTGTCAGCTAGAAGGACAAGGGTGACAAGCGCACTGAAGCACCACCACCTGCAAATTCCCCTCCAAGCCACAAATCAATCATCCTACCTTGGGCACATTTCACCGATCTTTCATCATCGCTGCATCAAAATCCTGGAACTCCCTACCGAAGTGTCGGAGTACCTTTACTACATGCATACAATGATTCAAGCTCACCACTGCTCTCCCAAGGGCAACTAGGTATGGACTACCAGTGACATACATAACTTGTGAATGAAGAAATATAAAAATGAAATAAGCAACATTAAACTGAACCTCAGATTATTCTTGTCCACTGTACACAAAGGCAAAGATCAAAGGACAGAAACTGAAGACTAGGGAGGGCTAGAGAGAGTATCAAATTCTGACCTTCATAGCCCAGAGGCACCAAGGCCAATTGTAGCATCTCAACTGTCAAGCCAAGGATAGAACACAAATCAAACCTAAGAATTTCTGGTCAAATATGCTGAAGTTACTCATTGTCTTCACCAACTGAAATGGAGAGATCCAAGGAGTCTAAGTTTTATCTTTAATAAAAAAAAGTTAAGTAATACTAGTGAGGTAGCACATAGTACATCCTCTGCTATGATAGTGTCACATGCTCTCAATTCGCTACATCAAGAGTTATCAACAAGAGGTATGTTGTGAAAGCCACTGTATGGAGTTGCTTATCTGCAAACAATGGAGAGGGCAATAGGATTATGAACATGAAAGACAAGTCATAAAAGCAAAAAGCAGATGGAGATCTGAAATAAAAACAGGAAGAGCTGAAAAATCTCAGCAGATTTGGCAGTATCTGTAAAGAGAGAAACAGAGTTACCTTGGAAGAGACATATTGGGCTCAAAATGTCAACTCTGTTTCTCTACCCTCAAATGCTGTCAGACCTGTTGCAATTTTCCAGCACTTTCTGTTTTCATTTATGAAAGGCAAATCAGCCCAGGATCCTCAAACAAACAGCCACCTCCACCACTAGAGTCAGAATCATTAGTCCCATTCCCCTGTTCTTTCCCCATAGCCCTGCAATTTTTTTCCCCTTTTGAAGTGTATTTCCAATTCCCTTTTGAAAGTTATACTTAAATCTGCTTTCCCCCACCCTTTCAGACAGTGCATTCCAGATCATAACTCAGCATTAAAAAAAAATCCTCTCTCCTCTTACAGGGTATGAGAAAAGAATCATAATATTTTTTGGAACTTATTGAAAAGTGGAACAAAAAGATCAGGATCTGAATTTGAAATTTGATCAGATACAAGGAGGTAACTATCTGAAAAATGCCTTTTACACAGGAATAGGAGAAACTAATAGATTACATATAGTAAGAAAAATGTTGCATTACAGTCCCAGTGTTAAACTTAACTGGGTTAACAGTTGGGTTCATTTCATGGGGTGCCTGGAGTGGGGCGGGGGGTGGGGGGGTGGGCAGAGGTGGTAGGCAGAGAAGAAAACAAAGTTGTTGTGAGAGAAACAAAGTCTATAAAATTTCAGCTAAATACTGCGGATGCTGGAAATCTGAAACAAAAACAAAAATTGCTGGAAAAACTCAGCAGGCCTGACAGTCTTTCTCTCCACAGATGCTGTCAGACCTGCTGAGTTTTTCCAGCAATTTTTGTTTTTGTTCTATAAAATTTCTTATAGTTTCATGTCTGTTAAAGACCTGTTCAATATAAATGGACTCCAAGTATTAAAGTTCAACTCCAGGCTACTTCACATCAGTGTAATCATCAGAAGGGTTTATTCCAGAAGAGTAAATTTATTCCCTGTACAAATTCCTCACCCCATAATACAAATTCAGTTCAATGTTACTAAATCCCAGACGAGAGCAAGCTGTGTGCAGGGTAGCTTACAGAAGAAAAAAATGTGGAATCAAAAAAGACCAGTCAGTTCATCCAACACCCCATTTCCAACAGACCCCAGGCTGCAAAAGATTTATAAAAATGCTCATTCTGATCTTGATCCACAAGCAAACATCCAGCTGCTCCTGCACACTTATCAGCCAGTTCAAGAACAATATTCACAGGAGTCCCCGAGCAGCCCAAAGCCGATTATATCTGCCCTGATGAAACATGCTCTGGCACACACAATACTATCAGCATTTGTAACACTGCTTGTTGTTCTAAGTCTCTTGCATTCTATCTTATTTATGCTCAATGTAGTTGTGGCTACAGGGGTAGTTCAAAAGGGAATTATGTAGAAGTCTGTACCTTAGACTCAACAAACCATACAGAAGTTAAGTTCCATGAATCTAATAACCATTTGGGAGGGAGAAGACAGTCTGTAACTTCTATAGCAAAAAATGTTAACAAAAACCAAGCAAAATAAAGTGCCTTTAACAGAAGAAAATTAATCTACGGCATTTTATGGGGGTGAGATGGGAAAGAGAAAACAATATAAATAGATAAAAGGGCTATGCAGTGGCGTAAGCAAAACCTTGGTTGAAAAATGTCACTTTTAAAGGTGTAGAGAGCTGGTGATATTTAAGAATTTTCCAGAAAGTAGAATTAAGATGGCATAAGGCTCTGCCATCCCAAAGGAAGACCAAATGGCATGAAAGATGATTGCAGAAATAGATAGAGCAAAACTGTGATGGGTTCTAAAGTCAGACAAGGATTTTCAATTTAATCATTAGGAATAGGCCATTCAGCCCTTGAGCCTGTCCCACCATTCTCTTAGATAGTGGTTAACAAATACCTCAACCCAATTTATCCCTGTTTTCTCCATGAGCCTTTGAAACCCTTAGCTAACAAGTATAATCAATCCGCCTTGAAATTTCAACTGGCCCAGCTCTTTGGAGAGGAGTGCTTCAGATTTCCACCAGTCTCTGTTTTTTTAAAAATGGTTCCCAATTTTGCTCCTAATCTTAATCTTATGTTCTCTTGTTCTGGATCTCCCCAGCCCAGGGGAAATAGTTTCTTAGAATCAAAACATTCAGCATTTTAAAAACCTCGATCGTAATAGCTCCCAACCTTTTAAACTCAAGGGAATACAAATCAAGTTCATCCAACCTGTACCCCTTAAACCTTTAAGTCCAATATATGGTGAATCTGCACAGTACCACCTCCAAAGCCAGTCCATCTTTCCTGAGGTATGATACCCAGCTGTGAACACAGTACTCCAGAATGACAAAGCTTCCAATACATCTGAAGCATCGCTTCCTCACTTTTCAACTACAGCCCCCTTAGATAAAGGTGAGTTTTTTTTTAATTGCTTGACCCATAACTTCCGACCTTTGGGGCGTTGTACCCTGGGGAGGTGCCCCAAAGATGCGCCGGCACCACCACCACCCAGGAGTCTCCACACAAGGATTACAAGGCAATTGCCTAGCGAGTTGAAACTTCTGTTGGGCAATTGCATGCTCTGGGAACCATCCGATACTCCGATTTAAACTGCAGTCTTCGGGTGGTTCAGACTGTCTTACAGGAATAGTTACCCAGAAAAAGTTACAAGAATTAAAACCACTTCAAACTCCTGGGTAACTATAGCACTAACCACTCCCGCAAGACCCCCTGCCCCCCACTTCCCAACTACTCCCCACGCCCCACCCACTGACAAAACCCTGCCCCTGCCATTGAATACTCCTCCCCAGCCCCCCAATAACCAATCGAGCGCCCCCCACCCCCCCCCCCCCCCCCCCCCCCCCCCACCCTCATCTCATCCATCCTACCCACCTACCTTACACACTTGCCTTCTCCCAGCTTCTCAAAATGGTTGGACCTTTAAATCTACCTACTTTACGCCAGCAAGTTCCATAAAAAAAGGGGTGTGTCTTCCTTACCTTTAATGCTCCTACACTCAACTGAAAGCCTCAGGAACCCGCGGACTAAGCCTTTCTCACCAAGCCTAAGTCAGAAGGCCAAGCAAGAAAGGTGCAGCTTCATTTCAGTATAACTAGGGGTGGAGTGGCAATCTGACTGTGATTGCCATTCCACGGAAGTTATAACCCATATTTGTAACTATGCATGAACTTTTAGTGATTTGCATATATTGATACCAAAATTTATTTGCTCTTCCAAAACTCCTAGTCTTAATTCCCTTAATAAAATATTCTGATTTAATTTTTGTGGATATGTACTTCCTCACATTGAATTCTTATCTCCCATTGAATTGTCTACCTGCTTGACTTGAGCCCACATCTTTCTTTAGGTTCTCTCTTGGCTCTCTTCACTCTCTTTCCAAGCTCATCATATCCATGAGACCCACCATCTGCTTGTTTGACTCAATTGCCACTAAACTGCAGACCACCATACTTCCCTTACTGGTCAACATGGTAAACTTTTTTTCCTCAGGCACTGCTGCCTGCAATTTCAAATCTGCTGTCATCAGCCTGTTTTAAAAAATAGACTCTCCTGTTATCCTTGTAAATTATCCTGCCATCCCCAACTTCCCTGTTCCCTCCAAAGTTAATAAACATAATGTCACCTCTCAAATCTGCACCCAAATTTCCTGCAACTCCAGGTTGGAACTTCTACAATTAGGTTTTCACCCCGCTACTGAAACAGCCTTAATCAAAGTCATAACTGAAATCCTAAGTGAAGAATCCCTCTTCATCCTGACTTTCCTGCAGCTTTCAACATGGTCAATCATGCTAGTCTCCTCCAACAACCCCCCTCAATTGTGGGGCTGTCCCCACCTAGTTCCAATCTTAACAATCTAGTTGTACAACAACATATTCATATTGATCCTTTAACTTAATAAAATCTCCCAAGATGATTCAGAGGAGCGTTACAAAACAAAATTTGAAATCGAGCCACATGGGGGAGATATTAGATCAGGTTGCCAAAAGCTTGGTCAAAGAGGTATGATTTAGGGAGTGTCTTATAATGAGGAAAGAGAGGTAGAGAGGCAGACAGAGGGTAGGGAGGGTATTCTGGAGCTTAGGGCCTTGGCAACTAAAAGCACAGTCACTATTTGTGATGCAATTAAAATCAGGAATGCTGAAGAGGCCAGAATTAGAGGAGCGCAAAAAACTGACGGTTGTGGGGTTGGAGGAAATTACCAAGATTGGAGTGGTGAGGCCATGGAGGGATTTGAAAACTAGGTTAGAAGCCAATATATGTCAGCAAGCACAAGTACGACAGGTGAATTGTCTTAACTCACAACAAGTTCAAAGTCAGAGTTTTGGATTACCTCAAGTTTACAGAGGGTAGAATGTCAGAAGACCTGCCCCTGACAAGAATGCATTGGAATGGTCAAGTCTAGCATTAATGAAAGCATGAATGAAGGTTTCAGATAAGATGAGACAGGGGCAAAGTCAGAGGATAACCATAGAAGTTCCTACAATGGCTTTTCTTCCCACCCAACACCACTATCATTGGGGTTCACCAAGATACTCTCTCAATTCTCATATTCAATGTTAAGTAGTATGACAAAAATAATTTGCTTTCCTTTAAACTTGACAGGCACCTTGAGGTTAACACTTGATCATGCACAACTTAAAGTCTGTCAGATGCTACAATTGAGAGATTTATAAGATTATGTTTTAGGATAATATCTTTTGGTTTATAAGAATGTTATGGTTTGGGACTGTCTCTTTAAATTTAGGGTGAATGAAAGGGGTCATGTGACCTGTGCTGGCATCTGCCTGGGTGGTTTAATCGTCAAGAGATCAAAAGAGACTCAGATGGTTTACTGGGAGGTGCAAGGTATTTACACTTGGAAACAATGACAGCTGTTCCTAAATCTACAATGGGTAGACCCCGTATCTCCCGGAGTCTCAGAAAGGTGATATAAGTACCAACAGTTCTGCTGTAGATTATTCCTTTACAAGATGAAAGAAGGTTGCGAACAAAGATAACTGATAAGTAGTTCTACTTGGATACAAAGTTAATGTGTTTCCCATTGCCATGGAGAAGAGGATAGAGGAAGCCATTTTGAGATCAGGTGACAGGCTTCCTTTTAAATTCACGTATATCACAGGCAGAAGAAATGATATCAGTGTACATGCAAATCTTGACAAGACCCATCTCTACTTCACCATCATCACTCTCAATCCCTCACCTGAGTCAGTGTTGCCAGATTGCTTGTCCCTCATCCAGTCCTAATTGAGCCACGATTTCCTCCAATTAACATTGGTCAGATCGAAGTCATCATCTTCAATGCCACCATAAACTCTATACCCTCACTACTGATTCCATCTCTATTTCTGGCTACTGGCTCAGGCTGAATCAGAGCATTCATAACCTACTGTATTTGAATAAGGCCCATGCTTCCAACCCCATTACCTTCACCATCACAAAGCGATAACTTCCATCTTGATTAATATTGCTCCTCTCCATCTCTTCCTCATCCCATTTCCCAATGAAATCTTCATCTTTGCTCATGTTATCTCCAGACTCGACTATTTAAATGCTCTCTTGGTGGGCCTCCTATCATTCCATAAACCTAAGATTAACCAAAACTCTGCTGCCTGCATTGTAACGCACTGCAGGTTTTCTATGTATCCATCGCCTCTTATGCTTAGCTACATAAGGGATCTCTGGAATACCCTCCCTAAACCTCTCCACCTCTCTCATCCCCCCTTTAAGACCGTACTTATAATCTACCACTCTGATCAAGCACTTAAATTCCCCTCCTGATATCTTGTTCTTTGGCTCAATGTCAATTTTCGCATGCTTATACACCTGTGAAGCGTTTAGGACTTTCTTTTACATTAAAGACGTTATTAAAAAAAAAAGGTTGTTATTGCTGCATCAGGCATAAAAATGGTACGTTAACTTACTGCTCTGATTTTAATCTTCCTGCTTTACGCAAACTGTGGAACCAGAAAAACAAAATTTCAATTCTTAGTATGGACTAGAATCACTGAATCTTACAGTACCATTTTCCCCATCACACTTATGCTAGTTCTTGAAAGAGCTGTGCAATTTAATCCCAGGCCCTAATTTTTCCCCCCATAACCATACAAATTATTTCTCTTCAAATATATGCCCAATGCCTTTTACAAGTTCCTGTGAGTTAAAACAATTATTTAATTATAGAATACCTTTAACCTATAAAAAGAATTTCATTTATATGGCGCAATTCATGACCAGAGTATGGTCCACAACCAATGCATTGGTTTTAATTTTCCAAAATTCTGTAGATTCTGGAAAGGTCCCAGCAGATTGTAAAATAGGGCATCTAACTTCTCTTTTCAAGAAAGGACGGAGACAGAAAGCAGGAAACTACAGGCCAGTTGGCTTAACATCTATCATAGGGAAAATGCTGGAATATATTATTAAGGAGGTTATATCTGGGCACTTAGGAAATCTCAATACAATCTGGCAGAGTCAACATGGTTTTGTGAAAGGGGAATCGTGTTTGACTAATTCTTAGAACTCTTTGAGGAAGTAACAAGAAATGTGGATAAAGGGGGACCTGTGACTGTGGTGTACTTAGATTTCTAGAAATCATTTGACAAGCTGCCACATCAAATGTTACTACACAAAATCAGGGTTTATGGTGTGGGGGTAACATTATAGCATGGGTAGAGGATTGGTTAGCTAACAGGAAAGAAAGAGTAGGCATAAGTGGATCATTTTTAGGTTTGCAGGATGTAACAAGTGGAGTGCCACCGAGATCAGTGCTGGGGCCTGAACTATTTACAATCTGTATTAATGACTTGGATGACGGGATTGAATGCATAGTTGCTAAATTTGCTGATGACACATAGGTAGGAAAGTAAGTTATGAAGAGGACACAAGAGTCTGCAAAGGGATATAGATAGGTTAAGTGAATGGGCAAAAATTTGGCAGATGGAGTATAATGTGGGAAAAGCATGAACTTGCCCACTTTGGCAGGAAGAATAAAAAAGCAGCATATTATTTAAATGGCGAGAGATTGCAAAATTCTGAGGTGCAGCAGGATCTGGGTATCCTGGTGCTTGAATCAGAAAAAGTTAGTATGCAGGTACAACAAGTGATTAGGGAGGCAAATGGAATGTTGTCATTTACTGCAAACGGCATGGAATATAAAAGTAGGTGTGTTTTGTGACTTTTGTATAGGTATTATATAGAGCACAGTTGTATATGGAGTTCTGTGTACAGAATTGATCTCCTTATTTAAGAAAGGACATAACTATATTAAAAGTAGTTCAGTGAAAGCTCACCCGACTGATTCCTGGAATGAGGGGGTTATCTTACGAGGAAAGGTTGGGCTTGTATCCACTGGATTTAGAAGATTGAGGTGGCGAAATTACTGAAACACATAAGATCCTGAGGGAACTTGACAGAGTGAATACTGAAAGGATGTTTCCCTTTGTCAGAGAGACAAGAACTAGGGGACACAGTTAAAAATAAGGGGTCTCCCATTTAAGATGGAGATGAGAAGAAATTTTTTCTCTGATGGTCATGAGTCTGTGAAACACTCTTCCCCAGAGAGCAGTAGAGGCAGGGTCATTGAATATTTTTTAAAGCCGAGCTGGATTGTTTCTTGATTGATAAGGGAGTCAAAGGGTATAGAGGGTAGGAAGGAGAGTAGAGTTGAGGCCACAATCAAGTCAGCCATGATCTTATTGGATGACAGAGCAGGCTTGAGGGGCCAAATGGCCCACGCCTGCTCTTAATTCGTATGCAAGTACTTTTGAAGTGTAGTCACTGTTGTTATGGAGCACACATCCAGGTGTGTTTCACAGAAGTAAAAACAAATAATACTGCAAAGGACTGTAATGAAACACATTTTCCTTTTGCACAATTTCTGCCAAAAATTCAAGCAGCAAAGTAGAGATTCATTTCTACCAAGTTAAAAGGTCATGTTAAGGAAAAGACTAGAAAACGAGATGTCAACAATCTCATCTTTTTTCCATTTCCTCACTATTTCTGAAGTTGAATTCTGCTGAATTACATCACGTTATTCACAGACAAACCAAAATTATCTTTCTCTGTATCTGACCAATGATAAGTAGATCATTAACTACACCACAGCAAACAATTATATTTGTTTTGGGCTAGGTCAAGGGCTCTCCGTCCACTGGAGTCTTGCTGTACAATCACTGATAAATTACAGCTGGTGTTAAACAGCCAGGGCTGAAAGTACAATGGAAAATCTGTAAAAAACCAAGCTCAGGTTTCCAGTCCAAGTGTGGGAAAAATCTATGGCATCCATGCCGTTTTGTGAATGTTATTATAAGAATGACTGTGCCTTAGACACAAACATTGCAGTACCCATGTCATATTATTGCTGGCCTCTAATGTCATTCCAGGAATATGATCCTTTTAAGTTTTATGAACTGCAGCAACAAGTTCAATATTAATGATTTTGTTCTTCCCTGCAAGCCTCTTCCTCCACATCCATAAAGCGAAGGCATTATAGTTTCTGGGATATTATGGTGCACAAAATGGCTGCCTACATGCAACAATGAGAACACTTTAAAAGTAATTTATTAGCTATGAAGTACTTTAGGATGTCCTGAGGATGGGAAAGGGATTTCATAAATGCAAGTTCTTTGTTTCTCTCTATATTCCTGAACAATATATAGAGCAAACAAAATAGTCAAAAGACAGTCAGTAGCTTATAAGCTAATTAATTTTTAGAATTTGGTTTGGGGAAGGGAGAAACAAAAGATAACAAAGAATTCCATTTCAATCATTGTACAAGGGGTCAAATAATTGAAGTTCTCTTAATAATGGGGCTAAGTAGCAAATGTACTGAATGAGAGCCTTCACTTAACTCCAGTTTGTTGGTCTACAATACGCCTTCCGCAAAATAGGTAGCTACCAGCTTTAGAAAACAAGCTGTACACAAAAGCCTATACACAAATGCAAGTGACAAAGTTAGCAAAGCAATGACCAATTAAAGAGTTCAGATAAAAGATCCAGGTTAATTTACAGCCTTTAACTTACTTCACATATATATACTGTGAGTAGAACTATGAGTTAACATTTACTTGTAAAAGCTTCTTCAAGATTTCTTGCCAATTTCTAGAGCCACAGATACTCTGTGTAGTCACAAAAGGGCGTTTGCATTATTTTGTGATTTCGTTGAAAGTCTATTGGAAATGCTATTTGTACTGGGCCACAAGGATGTTCCATACACAATATTAAATTCCCCTATAAGCACCTGTAAAGATCAGAAATTGAAAACTATCAATTGTTGTAAAAATCCATCTGGTTTACTAATGTCCTTTTAGGGAAGGAAATCTGCCATCCTTATGTGGTCTGCAGTCCATGTGACTCGAGATCCACAGTTATATGGTTGACTCTTAGCTGTCCTCTGAAATGGCCTAGCAAGCCACTCAGTTCAGGGCCAATTAAGCCAACAAATGCTGGCCTTGCCAGCAATGCCCACATCCCATGAAATAATATTTCCTTTAAAAATCTGAAAATATTAATAGATATGAATTTATAAACATCTAGATAGATTTTTAAGAATTGATCTGAGCTCCTGATAATTATCTCTATTCTTGAAGTTCTAATGAAAGCTCTTCAAGAACTTTCCAGAAGACACAATGGGTGACCATTCCCTATAATATGTTACAGCACCAAGATATGTAGATAAGAAGGTTTGAAATGCAATTTTTAAATCTACAAGTAAACTGATGTCAGCCAGGACACGTAGGGGTGCCACAACTGGTCTCAATACCCCTGACTAAATGTTGGGGGCAAGCAGGCAAGGATGAACGAGCTGCCAACATTCATGACCTGCACCCCAGTACAAATTAGAGCTTTCGGGGGAAGGAGAAGGAAACTGAGAAAATATACATCATCTAAAATCACTATCCCATTTTACAATGCAATCTGAATTACAAGATTACCTTACCAGTTCAGAGGTTTCGGACATCTGTTCTTTACACAATGCATGCATACATTCATTCACAACAGCAATTTTGTTTTGTTTATAGAGTAACTAGTACATAAGAACATAATGTAAGAAATAGCAGGCCCCTCAAGACTGCTCCAACATTCAATAAGATCTGACAGCAGCCTTAACTCCACTTTACTGCCTGCCCCCTCTATAACCCTCAACTCCCTTGTAGATCATGAATCTGTCCAACATAATTATTTTGAGACGATAGTGTGAAGTGCCTAAATAAACGTGGAGGAGATCCATAAACTCCGATTTGAAAAAAAGTGCAAAACAAGAACATCAGTGCCCTCTTCTGGCTAGCTGTGCATTAAGCTACTACATACAACAACAGCCTCAATCACATTGCATTCATCTAGCTAAACTAGCTAAACAAAACTTCCAAGTAATCAAATTGCTAGACATTGGGAGCAGTTCTGTGGAATAGAACTCCTGCCTAAGATGGATGGGTTGCACCTGAACAAAGCCAGGACCAATGTTCTTGCTGAGAGATTAATTAGTATTACGAGGGAGATTTTAAGTAATTTTGCAGCAGGAGGGGAATCAGAAAATAGCAGAGGGGAGAAGTGAGCTCAGAGGACAGAGGGATATAAACAGCAATACAATTAGAAATATCACAAAAATTGCAGGGGCCAGATTGATAAAAATAGTAAGTGACAAAAAGGTATTAAATTGTATATATGTCGATATCTATAATGGAGCTAATAGGGTTGACGAGCTGCAGACAAAAAATTTCTACATGGGAATATGACATGATCGCATTAACAGAGGGAGGCCCAGGAATGGGTTCTTAATATTCCTGGTTACCAAGTATTGAGGAATGATACAGAGGAAAAGGAGGAGGGGGCAAATATTGATTAAGGATGATTAGTTACAATTCTAAATAGAAAGGATTTCATATATGGTTCTAGGACTAAATCCATTTGGCTTGAGTTGAGAAACAGGGGGAGCTGTTACATTGTTGGGAATTTTTTTAAATAGAGCTGCAAACAGGGAGGAGATAGATGAGCAAATTTGTCAGCAAATTTCAAAGGCGTCTAACAAAAATAGAGTAGTAATATTAGGAGACTTTAATTATCCTAATATAGACTGAGAAAAACAGTGCGAAGGATTGGGAAGGAGAAGAATTTCTGACATGTGCACAGGAGAACTTTCTCGAACAGTACGTCTCCAGTCCAACAAGCAACGCAGCAGTTGGATCAGGCTCTGCGAAAAAAGGTACGGCAAATGGACTATGTTATAGTGGGAGATAATCTAACAGCAACCAATACATAATTTGGTTTAAATTGTTAATGGAAGGAGACCATAAAATATCAAAGGTAAAAATGCTTAACTGGAAAAATGCTAATTTCAGTGATTTGAGAAGGTAGATTGGAAAGGTGATTACAGGATAAACCAGTAACAGAACAATTGAGGAGACTCAAGGAAGAGACATTTCAGATACAAAGTAAGCCTATTCCTTTGAAAAGAAAAGAATGTCTAAAGCCAGTGCGCACTGAATGACAAAAGCAATTAAAGTTACACAAAAACAAAAGGAAAAGCAGGCTTATAGTAAATGTCAGGAGCAAGATTCAGTTAATAATCAGGACTATTATGGAAAGTACAGGAGGGAATTGAAGAAGTTAATACAGGAGGCAAAGAGGTTACAAAATTAGCAGGCAACATTAAATCGAAACCTAAAGCATTTTATAAACATATAAAATGTAAGTGGTTAGCTGGGAAAAAGTTGCATCTATTAAATGTCCAAAGGGCAATCTTCATGTAAAGACAGAGGACATCTAAAAAATTAAATGAGCACTTTACATCTGTCTTCACATAAGGAGGCAGATGATGAAGGTTACAACAATAGTGGGAGGTTATGGACAGAATAATAGAAGACATGCTGAAAAAAATTGTTACTGAACGTCGGTAAGTCACCTGGTCCAGATGGAACACATCTGCTTAAAGAAGCAGAGATAGAAATAGCAGAAGCATTGGTCACAATCATTCAATCCTCACTGGATACAGTAGTACTGAAGGGTTGCTAATGTTATAAAAGGGAAGAAAGAGAGGGGTAAAGCAGGAAATTACAGGCCAATCACCTGAACATAACTATTATTGGAAACCATCATCATAGACAAAATAAACTTTCATTTTGGAAGGCATGGAATAATCAAGGAGAGTCCACCTGCATTTGTTAAAGATAAATACTGTCTGACTAACTTGACTGAATTAATTGATGAGGTATCACAGAAGGTTGATCAAGATAGTGCAGTAGATGCTCTATTATTAGACTTTCAGAAGGCATATTTGTGCAAGTTTGAGTGTGCAGCTATTGTATATTGTTGCTTTACATGTGAATATTCTGTACTAAATCATTTTCTTTCACCCAAAACCATGGTCTGTGCTCCATCGTGCCCAGAAAGAAGTAAGCATGACGGCTCGGGCTGTGTTCACAGAAAAAGATATCAGAGAGAAAGCTACAAATTCATTTGCTATAGAGGCATCACACTGTAGTTACTCCAGTTTACAGTGGAATTACCAAAAATGCAACAAAACTGAAGACTGTAAAGACAACTATATAAACAATATAATTTGCATGTCAATATTCAGGGACATAAGCATGACCAACATTTTAACTGGCTACTAAGATATCAGCAAAAGACTTCATTAGGAACTTCGCAGCTTTTCTGGTTTATTTGTATTGCGTAATATCCATTTACTGCTCTATAGTTTTCTTACCCGTTGGTCGGTGTGGTGAAGGAAAATGACAGAAGTTGATTCCAGAACGGATCATTTTCAGAGATGGTTTCTGTGCCAGCAAGACGCTGAAGGTAACTGTTATTTGCAAGCTCAGCAATGCTGCTGCTGTTTGCACCCATCTCTTGCTTGTGCAAAGTACCCAGTTCAGCTTATACCATCATTGCTTTTATTAGAGCCTAAATGAAATAAAAACAATGTCTCAGCCTATTGGTTAAATAACAATTTTTCCATTGAATCTTACAGCACAGGAGACCATTCAATGGCACCAGCACTTTGAAATAACTACATACAAACATCCAAACTTGGTGCAGGAGTAGGCCACTAGGCCCTTTGAGCCTGCTCCACCATTCAATAAGATGATGGCTGATCAGATTGTAACCTTAACTCCACATTCCCGCCCACACCCAATTACCTTTCAACCCACCTTTTTCATCAAGATCTATCGACCTCTGCCTTAAAAATATTCAGAGACTCTCTTCCTCAAAAGGCAGTGGAAGCAGAGTTCCACAGACTCTCAACCCTCAGACAAAAAAATGTTCATCTGTCTAAATGGGTGACCCCTTATTTTTAAACATTGGCCCCTAGAACTAGATTTGCCCATTAGAGGAAAGAAATATCCTCTCCACATCGACCCTGTCAAGACCCTTGGCGATCTTATATGCCTAGCCAGTCTAATCTTTCCTCATAAGACAGCCTACCCAATCCAAGTATTAAGTTTAATAACCTTCTCTGACCTGCTTCCAAAACATTTACAACCTTCCTTAAATAAGGAGACCAATACTGTACATAGTACACCAGATTTGAACTCACCAATGCCCTGCATAACTGAAGCATAGCCTCCTTACTTTTGTATTTAATTCCCCTCGCAATAAATGATTACATCCTGTTAGCTTTCCTAATTACTTGCTGTGCCTCCATATTAGCTTTATACAATTCCTGCACCAGGACACCTAGATCCTTCTGCATCTCAGAGCTCTGCAATCTCTCACCTTTTAGATAATATGCTTCTTTTTTATTCTTCCTGCAAAAATGGACAATTTCACACTTTCCCACATTATCCTCCATTTGCCAGGTCTTTGACCACTCACTCAACCTATCTATAACCCTTTGTAGCCTCCTTGAGTTCTGTTTACATGAGTTCTTTTTGTCAATAGCAAATTTAGCAATCATACCTTCAGTCCCTTCATGCAAATCATTTATATAAATTGTAAAAAGTCAAGGCCCCAGCACTGATATCCATGGCACACCACTCTTTACATTTTGCCAACCAGAAAAAGACACATTTATGCCTACCCTCTCTTTACTGTTAGCTAGCCAATCTTCTATTCATGCCAATATGTTACCCCCCTGAAATAGCCTTTGATGCCATGCCTTATCAAATGTTTTCTGGAAATCTAAATACACTACATCCACCATTCCCCATTATCCACAGCATATGTTACCTCTTCAAAGGACGCCAATAAGTTGGTTAAATATGATTTCCCTCACATAAATCCACATTTACTCTGCCTGATTGCCTTGAATTTTTCTAAGTGCCCTGCTATAATGTCTTTAACAATAGCTTATAATATTTTCCCTACGACAAATGTTAAACTAACCGGCCTGTAGTTTCCTGCTTTGGGTCTCCCTCTCTCTCTCCTTTTTTGAATAAAGGAGTTTCATTCACTATTTTCCAATCTAATGGAGCCTTCCCTGAATCTAGGGAACTTTGGAAAATTAAAACCAACTCACAACTATCTCACTAGCCACTTCTTTCAAGACCCTAGGTTAAAGTCTTTCAGGACCCGGTGACTTGTCAGCCTGCAGCTCCAACAATTTACTCAGTACCACTTCCCTGGTGATTGTAATTTTCCCTAATTCCTCCCTCATTTCCATTTCCTGATTTACAGCTATTTCTGGAATGTTAATTGTATCCTCCATAGTGAAGACCGAGGCAAAATGCCAGTTCAATTCATCTGGCATCTCCTTATTTTCCATTATTAATTTACCAGACTCACTTTCTATAGGACTTCTATAAGATTCCTGTAGCACATCACTCAATATCTTGCCAACCAGAAAAAGACCCAGTTATGCCGACCCTCTGTTTCATGTTAGCTCGCCAATCTTCTATCCATGCCAATACGGTACCCCCAAATCATGAGCTTTTATTTTTTGCTCACTTTTGTTAACTCTTTTCTTTTTTTTTTAAAAGTATTTACACTCTTACTATCTACCTTTATATTTCTAGCTAGCTTTCTCTCGTACTCTAATTTTTTCTTATGATTTTGTGGTCATTCTTTGCTGTTTTTTATATCCTGTTCAATCAACTGACCTGCCACCCATCTTTGCGCAATTAAATGCTATTTATTTAAATTTGATAGTGTCTTTAACTTTTTTAGTTAACCATGGATGGTGGGTCCTCCCCTTGGAATTTTTCTCTCATTGTAATGTGTATTCTGTGTATTCTGAAATACCCCCTTAAATGTCCACCACTGCATCTCTATTGACCATCCCTTAATCTAATTTGCCCGTTCCCTTTAACAGGCTGCGCTTTCATGCCCTCATAATTGTCCTTCTTTAAGTTCAAAATATTAGTTTTGGACTCACTCTGCTCTCCCTCAAACTGCATGTAAAACTCAATCGTATTATGATCGCTGCTACCTAGAGCCACCTTCACTATGAGTTCATTAAATAATTCTATCTCATTGAGCAACATCAAGTCTAGTATAGCCTGCTCTCTGCTTGGCTCCAGAATGTGCTGTTCTAAGAAACCATCCGGAAAACATTCTATGAATTCCTCATCTAGGTTTGTCCATCTGATTTTCCCAGTCTATATGCAGATTAAAATCCCCCATGATTATCGCCATACCTTTCTGACAAGCTCCCATTATTTCTTCCTTTATACCTCGTCGGCGAATTTAAACTAAATTGGCAGGGGGGTGGGATCCTGAAAAGTAGTTCAGAGGGGAGAGAAGCTGAAATGGAATTAGAAGTTAAAAGCTAGTGAGTGAGTCTGGAAGGCAGAGGAAACATAAGCTGGATAAGAAAGAAGTCAGTTTAGCAAGGCTAAATGGAATATATTTTAATGTAAGGAGCCTGAGGTATAAGACAGACAAGCTGAGGCACAGATAGGCACATGGGAATGTGATATCATAGCTATGACCGAGACTTGGCTAATAGGGCAGAATCAGCAGCTCAACATACCTGGTTATAGGGTATGCAGACGAGATAGAAAGGGGGTTAGAAGAGGAGGGTGGGGTCACAATATTGATCAAGGAATCAATTATAGCAGTGAAGAGGAATGATCTTGGAAGGATCATCAAATGAGGCCATATGGATGGAAGTAAAAAAAACTCAAAAGGGGCAAACATGCTGTTGGCCATGTACTATAGGCCACCAAAGTCAGTGGGAGATAGAAGATCAAATATGTAATCAAATTTCAAAAAAGTATAAGAATAATAAGGCAGTAAT
The DNA here is from genome assembly GCF_017639515.1 of Carcharodon carcharias. Lineage (NCBI taxonomy): Eukaryota > Metazoa > Chordata > Chondrichthyes > Lamniformes > Lamnidae > Carcharodon > Carcharodon carcharias. The sequence continues at coordinate 222,761,231 of NC_054467.1, read as the reverse complement.
AGTAGGGGGATTTTAACTACCCAAATATTAACTGGGATAGTTTTAGTGTGCAAGGTAGAGAGGGAGCAAAATTCTTAAGTTGCATCCAGGAGAATTTACATAGAAAGCCCAACAAGGGAAGGGACAGTTCTGGACTTTATATTCGGAAATGAACCCGGGCAGGTGGAAGGCGTATCAGTGGGGAAGCATTTTGGAGATAGCAACAATAACTCAGTTAGATTTAGGATAGTTATAAAAAAAGATACGGCTGGGTCAGGAATAAAAGTTCTAAACTAGGGAAAAGCTAATTTTACTAAGATAAAATATGATTTGGCCCAAGTGGACTGGAAGCGGCTACTTGCAGATAAAACTGTATCAGAGCAGTGGGAAGCATCCAAGGAGGAAAGAGCGAGAGTACAGGACAAATATGTTCCCATAAAGACAAAGGTTGGGGGGGAAACCAAGTCTGGAGAACCCTGGATGTCAAGGAACATAAAGGTTAGGATTAAGGAAAAAAGAGCTTATGGCAGATACCAAGGCTCAATACAGCAGAGTCCCTACAGGAGTATACAAAGTGCAGGGTGGAAACTAGGAAAGCTAAGAGAGTGCATGAGAAAGCATTGGTGGGTAGAATAAAGGAAAACCCGAAGGGTTTTTTTTAAATATATAAAGAGCAAGAGAATAACTAGGGAACGAGTAGGGCCAATTAGGGACTACGGAGGTAATGCGTGTGTGGACCCATATTTACAGTGCAAAAGGAGGCCATTCAGCCCTTTGCATCCATTCCAGCTCTCTGTAAAAGCAATCCCCTGCTCCTATCCTCCCCCTGTCTTTTCTCTGTGGACCTGCAATTATTGTCCTTTTGCCACGATTGAATCTGCCTCAGCTATGCTCTCAGGCAGTGAATTCAATAATTGATGCATCGGTATTCATTTAATGCCCTAAAGCTGCAGAACAGAGGGATTAGCAGAAAAGATGGTTGATGAACAATGGCAGGCGCTTAAGAAAATAGTTCATGATTCTCAATAATGATTCTCAATGCAGTACTGTGGCTGTATCTATACCACATGTGCTGCAGCGGTTCAAGAAGGCAGCTCACCACCACCTTCTCAAGGGCAACTAGGGCCAATTCCATTGGTGGCTGACAATCTTAGATTGGCCTATATACCATTTCAGCCTCTGTCTCACTCAGGCCGACGTCTTCCCTCTGTATTTAGAGATCTGTACGGGATGTTGGATGATCCCCCAAAAAAGGTGTAAACACAGAAAACTTTCTGTGAGACTGCCATAATATGCAGGAAGAAACATTTTGTTCCAATAATGAGGCACCGATCCAAAAACTAATATATTGGCCAAGCAAGAAGGAAGATAAAACCCATTTTCTATTCACCACATGTTCCGACTGTGTATTGTTGAGAACACCTGCTCAGAATTTGCTCAGATAAGAAAGAAACCTTCACTTACAAGATCATGAAGGAATTACCACTGTTGCTGGGTCAAAATCCTAGAAATCCCTCCCTAACAGCACTCTGGGTGTACCTACACCACAGGGACTGCAGTGGTTCATGAAGGCAGCTCAATGCCACCTTCTCAAGGGCAATTAGGTAATAAATGCTGGCCTAGCTGACGACACCTACATCCCATAAATGAATTTAAAAAACGTCACCTGGGGAGCACAGCAAAAATGATTTCAAGGGAGCTCAACAAAAATGCAGTCTCCTGAGGGTAGGGCAAAACGCAGTCCGAGGGGGGGCTCAGCGAAACGCAGTCCGGGGGGGGGCTCAGCGAAACGCAGTCCGGGGGGGGGGGCTCAGCGAAACGCAGTCCGGGGGGGGGCTCAGCGAAACGCAGTCCGGGGGGGGGGCTCAGCGAAACGCAGTCCGGGGGGGGGGCTCAGCGAAACGCAGTCCGGGGGGGGGCTCAGCGAAACGCAGTCCGGGGGGGGAGTCCGGGGGGGGGCTCAGCGAAACGCAGTCACGGGGGGGGCTCAGCGAGAACGCAGTCCGGGGGGGGGCTTAGCGAAACGCAGTCCGGGGGGGGGCTCAGCGAAACGCAGTCCGGGGGGGGGGGGCTCAGCGAAACGAAGTCCGGGGGGGGGCTCAGCGAAACGCAGTCGGGGGGGGGGGCGCAGCGAAACGCAGTCCGGGGGGGGGGCTCAGCGAAACGCAGTCCGGGGGGGGGGCTCAGCGAACGCAGTCCGGGGGGGGCACAGCGAAACGCAGTCCGGGGGTCTCAGCAAACGCAGTCCGGGGGAGCCGCAAAACGCAGTCCTGGGGAGCTCGCAAAACGCAGTCCGGGGAGCTCAGCAAAACGCAGTCCGTGGAGCTCAGCAACCCGCAGTCCGGGGGAGCACACAAAACGCAGTCCGGGGAGCTCAGCAAAACGCAGTCCGGGGAGCTCAGGCCAAAACGCAGTCCGGGGGAGCTCAGCAAAACGCAGTCCGGGGGAGCTCAGCAACACGCAGTCCGGGGGAGCTCAGCAAAACGCAGTCCGGGGGAGCTCAGCAAAACGCAGTCCAGGGGGAGCTCAGCAAAACGCAGTCCGGGGGAGCTCAGCAAAACGCAGTCCGGGGGAGCTCAGCAAAACGCAGTCCGGGGGAGCTCAGCAAAACGCAGTCCGGGGGAGCTCAGCAAAACGCAGTCCGGGGGAGCTCAGCAAAACGCAGTCCGGGGGAGCTCAGCAAAACGCAGTCCGGGGGAGCTCAGCAAAACGCAGTCCGGGGGAGCTCAGCAAAACGCAGTCCGGGGGAGCTCAGCAAAACGCAGTCCGGGGGAGCTCAGCAAAACGCAGTCCGGGGGAGCTCAGCAAAACGCAGTCCGGGGGAGCTCAGCAAAACGCAGTCCGGGGGAGCTCAGCAAAACGCAGTCCGGGGGAGCTCAGCAAAACGCAGTCCGGGGGAGCTCAGCAAAACGCAGTCCGGGGGAGCTCAGCAAAACGCAGTCCGGGGGAGCTCAGCAAAACGCAGTCCGGGGGAGCTCAGCAAAACGCAGTCCGGGGGAGCTCAGCAAAACGCAGTCCGGGGGAGCTCAGCAAAACGCAGTCCGGGGGAGCTCAGCAAAACGCAGTCCGGGGGAGCTCAGCAAAACGCAGTCCGGGGGAGCTCAGCAAAACGCAGTCCGGGGGAGCTCAGCAAAACGCAGTCCGGGGGAGCTCAGCAAAACGCAGTCCGGGGGAGCTCAGCAAAACGCAGTCCGGGGGAGCTCAGCAAAACGCAGTCCGGGGGAGCTCAGCAAAACGCAGTCCGGGGGAGCTCAGCAAAACGCAGTCCGGGGGAGCTCAGCAAAACGCAGTCCGGGGGAGCTCAGCAAAACGCAGTCCGGGGGAGCTCAGCAAAACGCAGTCCGGGGGAGCTCAGCAAAACGCAGTCCGGGGGAGCTCAGCAAAACGCAGTCCGGGGGAGCTCAGCAAAACGCAGTCCGGGGGAGCTCAGCAAAACGCAGTCCGGGGGAGCTCAGCAAAACGCAGTCCGGGGGAGCTCAGCAAAACGCAGTCCGGGGGAGCTCAGCAAAACGCAGTCCGGGGGAGCTCAGCAAAACGCAGTCCGGGGGAGCTCAGCAAAACGCAGTCCGGGGGAGCTCAGCAAAACGCAGTCCGGGGGAGCTCAGCAAAACGCAGTCCGGGGGAGCTCAGCAAAACGCAGTCCGGGGGAGCTCAGCAAAACGCAGTCCGGGGGAGCTCAGCAAAACGCAGTCCGGGGGAGCTCAGCAAAACGCAGTCCGGGGGAGCTCAGCAAAACGCAGTCCGGGGGAGCTCAGCAAAACGCAGTCCGGGGGAGCTCAGCAAAACGCAGTCCGGGGGAGCTCAGCAAAACACAGTCCGGGGGAGCTCAGCAAAACACAGTCCGGGGGAGCTCAGCAAAACGCAGTCCGGGGGAGCTCAGCAAAACACAGTCCGGGGGAGCTCAGCAAAACACAGTCCGGGGGAGCTCAGCAAAACACAGTCCGGGGGAGCTCAGCAAACCTTTGATAGGAATAGTAGTGAGGTAGGTATCGGGAATAGGAGCAAGAGGGGTATTGGGACCAGGAGCGAGAGGGGCATCAGGAATAGGAGTGAGGGGGCACCAGAAGTGGTTCCCAGAATTACCCTCAAAGGGCATTTCAGCAGCAACTGACAATCTGTGAAGACATAGGTACAGTCCTCAATTAATATTTTGCGTCAGTGTTCATAATGGAAAAGGACAATGCAGGTATAGACATCAGGGTGGAGGACTGTGAAATATTAGAAGAAATTAAGAGAGAGAGAGGAGGTACTAGCGGGTTTAGCGGCCTTAAAAGTGGATAAATCCGCATGCCCAGAAGGGATGTTTCCCAGGCTGTTGACAGAGGCAAGGGAAGAGATATCAGGGGCCGTGGCAGTAATTTTCAAATCCTCTCTGGCCACAGGTGAGGTACCAGAGGACGGGAGAGAGGACTAATATTTCCTCCCTTTTTTAATAATGGGACAGAAATAGACATGAAATTACAGGCAAGTCAATCTAACCTCAGTGGTGAGGAAGTTACTAGAAAGAATTCTGAAGGACAGAGTATATCTGCACTTGGAGAGGTGCAGATTAATCAGGGATAGTCAACATCGTTTTGTTAAGAGAAGGTCGTGTTTGACAAATTTGATCAAATTTTTTGAGGAGGTAACCAGGAGTGCTGATGAGGATAATGCATTTGATGTGGTGTACGTAAATGATTTGGACATAAATGTAGGGGGTATGATCAAGAAGTTCGCAGATGACACGAAAATTGGTAGGATGGTAAATAGTGAGGAGGATAGCCGTAAACTGCAGGAGGATATCAATGGACTGGGTCAGGTGGACAAATGGAATTCAACCCGGAAAAGTGTGAGGTAATGCACTTTGGGAGGGCTAACAAGGCAAGGGACTATACTTGAATGGTAAGATCCTGGAAAGTACTGAAGATCAGAGGGTCCTTGGTGTGCATATCCACAGATCCCTGAAGGTAAAAGGGCAGGTAGATAAGGTAGTTAAGGCGGCATGCGGGATACTTGTATTCTATGCCTCAGCTAATAAAGGCAAGAGCAGGGGGGTTATGCTGGAACTGTATAAAATGCTGATTAGGCCACAACTGGAGTACTGCGTGCAGCACTGGTCACTACACTATAGGAAGCATGTGATTGCACAGGAGAGGGTGCAGAGGAGATTTACCAGGATGCTGCCTGGGCTAGAGGGTCTGAGCTATGAGGGAAGATTGGATAGGCTTGAGTTGTTTTCCTTGGAGCAGCAAAAGTTGAGAGGGGACCTGATAGAGGTGTATAAGATTATGAGGGGCATAGATGGAGTGTATAGGGTGCACCATTAGTTTGGGGGGTCAATAACCGGGGACATAGATTTAAGCTAAGAAGCAGAAGGCTAAGAGGGGAGTTGAGGAGAAATTATTTCACCCAGAGGGTGGTGGGAGCCTGGAACTCACTGCATAAAAGGGTGGTTGAGTCAGAAACTCTTGTAACATTTAAAAAGTATTTTGATATTCACTTGCATTGCCATTTCCTCCAGGGTTATATGCCAAGCACTGGAAAATGGGATTAGTGCAGTCAGATCTTTGTTGACCGGCGTGGACACGATGGGCAGAATAGCCTCCTTCTGTGTTGTAAACATCTATGAGTCTACTGTATGGTTACTGTTAGGAGCCTGTACACCTCTCCCACAAGTGACTTCTTGCCTTTTATCATTTCTCATCTCTACCCAAACTGCTTCTACATCCTGGTTCCCTGAACTTAGCTCATCCCTCTCTAATAACCTCATTAATTAACATCCTTCCATCTTTTCCTGCTTCCTGTCCTTCCTAAATGTCACGTACCCTTCAATGTTCAGGTTACAATCTGTGTCACCCTGCAGCCATGTCTCTGTAATGGCTATCAAATAATATGTATTTATTTCTTTTTGCGTTGAGTTCATCTGTTTTGTTTCAAATGCTACGTGCATTCAGATTCAGAGCCTTTATTTTTGTCCTTTTATTATTTTTGTAACTTCTCGCTTTATCAACTGATTTACTCTTAGATTTGTACTCCCTGTAGACTGTCACTTCCAATCATGGTCTGTTTATCATTTCCCACATTAATACCTTACTCTCTTGCCTTTCCTCTACTCTTTGATTTACCAAGTCTAAGTTTACCAAATTTAACTATCCATCTTAATCCCATTCCCCATCTTCCCAAAGCCCTGTAAAATGTTTCCTTTTCAAGTAAATATCCAATTTCCTTCTGAAAGTTATACTTGAATCTGCTTCCACCACCCTGCAGCATTGAGAGGAAACAAGAGGGCACAGATTTAAAGTAATTGGTAAAAGAAGCAATGGAAACATTGGGGGGGCAGGGAGTAACTTTTCAATGCAGCAAGTGGTTAAGATCTGGAAATCACTGCCATTTTTTTTGAGTGTGTTGGAGGCAGGTTCAATTGAGGCACTCAAGAAGGAATTGAATTATCTGAAAAGGAAGCATGTGCAAGCTTATGTGGAAAAGGCAGGGAAGTGGCACTAGATGGCTCACTTGGGGAGCTGACATAGACATTACTAGTCAAGTGGCAGAGCAGGCTTGAAGGGCCGAATGGCCTATTGCTGCTTCTAAGTCCTATGTTCTTATGGAATATGTCTCTTAACATGCTGACTATCCAAAAAAAGGCTTAGAGTTTGCTTAATGACCTCAAACAGCAAGGAGGCGAGAATTCTACTACCATCAAAAATTTTATTGCAAAGCATTTGATAAGGTGCCCTACAGGATGTTATTATAGAAAATTAGACTCATGGGATTTGGGTCATATATTAGCATGGATTGCAGATTTGCTAATGGACAGAATTGAGAGGAGGACAGTTCAGGACATTTTCAGATTTGCGGGCTATAATTAGTGGGGTAGTGCAAGGATCAGTACTGGGCATTAGTTTTTGCAGTTTACATTAATGAACGATGACTTACACTAATGAGGGGACTGAGCATAATGTATCAAAGCTGGCTGACAATATAAAGTTAGGTGAGAAAGTAAATGGAGGGGAGAATGCAAAGGGGCTGCAAAGGGATATAGGCAAGTTGGTTGAGAGGGCAAAGGCAGGCAATGGAATAGTGAGGCAAAAGATGGGAAATTACAGGCCGATTAGCGTGACCTCGGTCGTTGGTAAGATTTTAGAGTCCATTATTAAGGATGAGATTTCAGAATACTTGGAAGTGCATGGTAAAATAGGGCAAAGTCAGCATGGTTTCATCAAGGGGAGGTCATGCCTGACAAATCTGTTAGAATTCTTTGAGGAGGTAACGAGTAGGTTAGACAAAGGAGAGCCAATGGATGTTATCTACTTGGACTTCCAGAAGGCCTTTGACAAGATGCTGCACAGGAGGCTGCTCAGTAAGATAAAAGCCCATGATGTTAGAGGCAAGGTATTAGCATGGATAGAAGATTGGCAGTCTGGCAGGAGGCAGAGAGTGGGGATAAGGGGGTCCTTCTCAGGATGAAAGCCAGTGACTAGTGGAGATCCGCAGGGGTCAGTGTTGGGACCACAACTTTTCACTTTATACATTAATGATCTAGATGAAGGAACTGAGGGCATCCTGGCTAAGTTTGCAGATGATACAAATATAAGTGGAGGGACAGGTAGTATTGAGGAGGCGGGGAGGCTACAGAAGGATTTGGACAGTTAGGAGATTGGGCAAAGAAGTGGCAGATGGAATATAACATGGGCAAATGTGAGGTCATGCACTTTGGTAGGAAGAATAGAGGCATGGACTATTTTCTAAATGGGGAGAGAATTCAGAAATCTGGAGTGCAAAGGGACTTGGGAATCCTAGTCCAGGATTCTCTTAAGGTTAACTTGCAGGTTGAGTCGGTATTTAGGAAGGCAAATGCAATGTTGGCATTTATTATGAGAGGATTAGAATATAAAAGCAGGGATTGCTGCTGAGGCTTTATAAGGCTCAGTCAGACCACATTTAGAATATTGTGAGCAATTTTGGGCGCCGTATCTCAGGAAGGATGTTCTGGCCCTGGAGAGGGTCCAGAGGAGGTTCACGAGAAGAATCCCAGGAATGAAAGGCTTAACATATGAGTAACGTTTGAGGACTCTGGGTCTATACTCGAAGGAGTTTAGAAGGATGGGGGGGATCTGATTGAAACTTACAGAATACGGAAAGGCCTGGATAGAGTGGACGTGGGGAAGATGTTTCCATTAGTAGGAGAGACCAGGACCCGAGGGCACAGCCTCAGAGTAAAGGGAAGACCTTTTAGAACAGAGATGAGGAGAAACTTCTTTAGCCAGAGAGTGGTGAATCTATGGAATTCATTGCCACAGAAGGCTGTGCAGGCCAGGTCATTGAGTGTATTTAAGACCTAGATAGATAGGTTCTTGATTGGTAAGGGGATCAAAGGTTACGGGGAGAAGGCGGGAGAATGGGGTTGAAAAACTTATCAGCCACGATTGAATTGTGGAGCAGACTCGACGGGCCGAATGGCCTAATTTCTGCTCCTATGGCTTAAGTGGCAAAGTGTGAAGTTTTCCACTTTGATAGCAAAAATAAAAACAACATCTTTTGAATGGTGAGGGACTAGGAAATGTTTGTATTCAGAGGGACCAGGGTATCCTTGTCCATGAAAGCTAACACGCAAGAACTGCAAGCTCTTAGTCCTTAATCAAACATCATCTCAGAATCCTATACACTTCAATAAAATTGCCTCTCATTTTTCTAAACACCAATGAATACAGACCCAACCTGGTCAACCTTTCCTCATAAGAGAACCCTTCTTCCCAGGAATGAATCTAGGGAATCTTGTCTGACCTGCTTCCAAAGCAGGTTTATTCCTTCTTAAATAAGGAAACCAAACTGTACACAGTACTCTGGGTGTGGTCTCACCAATGCCCTATACAATTGTAACAAGGTTTTTTTGGTTCACTCATGGGATGTGAGTGTCACTGGCTAAACCAGCATTTATTGCCCATCCCTAATTGACCTTGAGGAGGTAGTGGTGAGCTGCCTTCTTGAACTGCTGCAGTCTCGGTGATGTAGGTGCAACCACAGTGATGTTAGGGAGATAGTTCCATGATTTTGGCCCAGCAACAGTGAAGGAACAGCAATATATTTCCAAGTCAGGGTGGTGAGTGGCTTGAGGGAAACTTCCATATGGTGGTGTTCCCATGTGTCTGCTGCCCTTGTCCTTCTAGATTGTAGTGGTCGTGGGTTTGGAAGGTGCTGTCTAAGGAGGCTTGGTGAGTTTCTGCAGTGCATCTTGTAGATGGTACACATTGCTGCCACTGTTTGTCAGTGGTGGAGGGAGTGAATGTTTGTGGAAAGGGTGCACATCAAGCTGGCTGCTTTGTCTGGATGGTGACAAGCTTCTTGAGTATCGTTGGAGCTGCACTCATCCAGGAAAGTGGACCGTATTCCATCACACTCCTGACTTATGCCTTGTAGATGGTGGACAGGCTTTGGGGAGAATGTGAGTTACTCGCTGCAGGATTCCGAGCCTCTGACCTGCTCTTGTAGCCACAGTATTTATATGGCTAGTCCAGTTCAGTTTCTGGTCACTGATAACCCCAAAGACATTGATAGTGGGGGATTCAGGATGGTAATGCCATTGAATGTCAAGGGACAATGGTTAGATTCTCTCTTGTTGGAGATGGTCATTGCCTGGCACCTGTGTGGCACAAAGGTTACTTGCTACTTGTCTGCCAAGTCTGGATATTGTCCAGGTCTTGCTGCATTTGGACATGGACTGCTTCAGTATCTGAGGAGTTGCGAATGGTGCTGAACATTGTGCAATCATCAGTGAACATCCCCACTTCTGACCTTATGATGAAAGGAAGGTCATTGATGAAGCAGCTGAAGGTGGTTGGGCTGAGGACACCACCCTGCAGAACTCCTGCAGTGATGACCTGGAACTAAGGTGATTGATTTCCAACAACCACAACCATCTTCTTTTGTGCTAGGTATGACTCCAGCCACCAGATAGTTTTCCCCCCGATTCCCATTGACTCCAGTTTTGCTAGGGCTCATTGATGCCACAGTCAAATGCTGCCTTGATGTCAAGGGCAGTCACTCTCACCTCATCTCTAGAGTTCAGCTCTTTTGTCCACATTTAAACCAAGATTTTTCTTCAGAGCTCTGAAAGAGTCTTACAGATTCGAAACGCCGATGCTGCCAGGCCCAAGTTTTTCCAGCATTTTCTGTTTTTACTTATTTAGTATCACAGCCATGCCCCTGCCTCAATGCATAAACCATTTTAGAACCCTACTTAGCCCCATTACTCCTTTTACCACCTTTTTACTCTTTATATGCCTATAGAATACTTTTGGATTCGCTTTAATGTTAGTTGCTAGTCTGTTCTCATACCCTCTCTTTGCTTTTCTTATTTGTTTTTTCACTTCCCATCTGAAGCTTCTATATTCAGCCTGGTTCTCATTGTATTGTCCACCTGACATCTGACATGTCTAATCTTTTTTTCATTAATTTACTCCACATCTCTTTCTTCATCCAGGAAGCTCTGGCCTTGTTTGTCCTACCTTTTCTTCTCATGAGAATTCACCTTGACGGCAACCCAAACTACCTCCCCTTTAAAGGGATCCCTTTGTCCCATCACAGTTTGCCTGCTAATCTTTGATTCTAATTTACCTGCGTCAGATGCACCTCACTGAAGTTGGCCCTTCCTCAGTTAATTATTTTTAACTTGGATTGTCCCCTGTCCTTTTGCATAGCTAAGCTAAACCGTATGGCACTATGGTCATTGTTCCCTAAATGTTCCCCTGCTGATATTTGATTCACCTCATTCCCCACAAGATTCAACAACGCTCATTGGACTGGAAACAGTGATGTAGAAAATTCTCCTGAGCACACTTTTTTGCCCCTCTCTGCCCTGTGTAAGATCACTATCACAGTTTACATGAGAATAATTAAAACTTCCCATGTTATGATATAGCAGGCTGACCAAATCCCAAAAGGAAACTTGGCCAAGCTATCACAATGATTTTGCAATTTATAGTTATTACAAGAAGGTATGTTCATTGAAGTCAGAAGTAAAGAGTCCAGTCCACTACTACCTTTGGAGATCTTAAATATTAAATTAAAACATTTATTAACAAAAGAAAAGAAAACTTAAACACACAAGATTAGAGTCACACAGTTAAATTTAGTCTTATAACATTTCCCAAAAGATTTCCACCAAGCTGGACTTACAAGTAAACACCCTTCTCCCAGGCAACAGTCCAAATAGATTCTTAATCCATAAAACATCCAGTAATATTACCACAAGGTAGTCACTGTTACAATAAGGAATGTGTTTCACAGCTTCTCTTGTCCTCTCACTCGATAATGGAACTCCAACGCTTTTAACAAAACCTTGCTTTCTGGAACAAGCAAGCACTTTCTGGGTTGGCTAGAAGCTGCTACTTCATAGTACACTCTTCAAGATCTCACATGGTCAATCAAATACAGTTTTCAATCTTTTCTTAAATATATTTTCTCCCTTTTGATCCTTCAAATCCATTAGTTCAAACTTAATTTGAAATTCAAACTCTTCCAAATATAAGGTTTTTCATGTTTCCATCTTGTCTTTGCTTTTGGGTCAATAACACATGATAACCCCACTACTTGTTTACCTATGAACTCCTGCAAGATGCAACCATTTTCCTTGTCACATTCTAATTTCACTTTGAAATTCAAACCACCTCTCAACTTATCTACGAATACAAACGTTAGCTCATCCATTTCCATTTCAAAATGCCTGCTTTTACACCTAACCTCTTTTATGATTTAAACCTTGCAGTCTGACTGTCTTCAATTTAATTAAATTAGCCACAAACATACACAAACAGCCCCCACAAGCCTGCTTCAGTATCCCACAGCAATACTAGGAAAAAAAATGATAACTCCTTTATACCCATTATAATAACTCTATAATTCTTGCACCTAATTTCCTTGCAAATTTATTCCTCTAGATCTTTCCCAGGAGTTGGTCACCTATAAAACACACCCAGCAATATAATGGTACCTCTATTGTTTCTTAGCTCTAACCAAATAGATCTGTCCTCAATCCCTTTAGGGCATCCTCTCTCTCCAGTACTGCAATGTTCTCCTTAATAAATACTGCTACCCCTCCTCCTTTCTTTCCTTCTTGATCTTCCCTGAACACCTTGTGTACTGAAATATGCAGTATCCAGTCCTTTCCTTTTTGAGCCAGGTCTCTGTTATTGCCATTAGCTAACTTTTTCCACAGGTCTATCAGCACCTACAGCTCACCAACCTTATTTACCTAATCTGCGCATTCACATATATGTAGAGTAAACCAAATTTAGACCCTATTACATTCTCTCTTTCTGACCCCACCTAATACCTTGCTATTTCCTTATCTAGTGCTTTCTGACTCTCCCATATCTTTGTACACCTTGGCTTTCCTCTCCAGTGTTACCTCCTGGTTTCCATACCACAGCTAAGTTAGTGTAAACCCTCCCCAGTAGCACTAGCAAAACACCCCATAAGGACAATGGTTTCCAGTCTGTTCAGGTGCAACCCGTCTAGGCCTGTACAGGTCCCAATTCCCCAAGAATAGATCCCAGTGTGCCTGGAATACAAAGTCTTCCCTTCTGCACCATCTCTCCAGCCACACATTTATCTGCTCTATCTTCCTTCTTCTATACACAGCATGTTGAGGAATCAACTAGAGAGCAGGGTATTTTAGATCTAGTAATATGCGATGAAAAAGATAAAAATAATCTGGTTATAAAGGAGATTCTAAGGAAGGGTGACCATAATATGATGGAATTCTACATTAAGTGTGAAAGTGATGTAATTCATCCAAAACTTTCGTCTAAATAAAGAAAGTATGATGGGTAAATTGGCTGTGGTAAATTAGGAAACTACATTAAAAAGGTATGACAGTAGACAGGCAATGACGAGCATTTAAAGAATTAATGCCTGGTTTACAAATTTCCATTCTTTTGAGGCACAAAAACCCAGCAGGAAAGTTGATCCAACCATGATTAACAAGAGAAGTTAAAGATTTTATCAGATCAAAGTAAGAGGCTTATAAAGTTGCCGAAAAAAGTAGTAAGCCATTTTAGAATTCAGCAAAGGAGGACCAAGAAGCTGATCAAGAAAAAGATAATAGAATATGAAAGTAACTAGTGAGAAACATAAAAACAGACTGTAAAAGTTTTTTTTATGCATGTAAAAAGGAAAAGGGTGAGCAAAGACAAATGTGGGCCCACTACAGGCAGAGACAAGTGAATTTATAATTGGGAATAATGAGGAAGAGCAGAGAAACTAAACAAATACTTGGCATCTTCATGGAGGAAGATACAAAAATCCTTCCAGGGATTCGAGAGAACCAAGGGCTAGCAAGAATGAGTAGCAAAAAGAAATAAGTATTAATTTAAAAAAAAGTCTCAGTACTGGAGAAATTAATGGGACTGAAAGTTGATAAATCCCCTGGACCTGATGATCTCCATCCCAGAGTGTTAAAAGAGGTGGCTGCAGAGATAGTGGATGCATTGGTGGTCAACTTCCAAAATTCTAGAGGTTCTGGATTTGGAAGGTAACAAATACAACTTCATTGTATAAGAAAGGAAAGAGAGAGAGAAAACAGAGAACTACAGACCTTTTAGCCCAACATCAGTAGTGGGGAATCTATTATAAAGAATGTGATAACTGGACACTTAGAAAATAATAGTCAGATTAGAGAGAGTCAACATGGATTTATGAAAGGGAAATCATGTTTGACAAACATGTTGGAGTTTTTTTTGAGGATGTACAGTGGATGTGGTGTATTTGGATCTTCAGAAGGCTTTCAATAAGGTAGCATGCAGGAGATCAGTAAGATATATTAGAGTAAATGGGATTGGGGTAAAATACTGGCGTGGACTGAGAACTGGTTAACGAACAGAAAACAGAGAGCAGGAATAAACAGGCCATGACTAGTGTGGTACCGCAAGGATCAGTGCTTAGGCCCCAGCTGTTCACAGGTTCACCAGACTGATCCTTGGGATGGCAGAATTGTCCTATGAAGAGAGATTGAGGAAGCTGGGAGTATAGAATTCTTTAGAGTATAGAATTTATTTTATTTATTCTTCCATAGAATGTGGGTGTCACTGGCTAGGCCAGCACTTATTGCCCTTAAGAACGTGGTGGTGAGCCGCCACAGTCCATGTGGTGTAGGTATATCCATAGTGTGTTTGGAAGGGATTTTGACCTAACAACGGTGAAGAAACAGCAATATAGTGCCAAGTCAGGATGGCGTATGGCTTAGAGGGAACATGCAGGTGGTGGTGTTCCCATGCATCTGCTGTACTTGTCCTTCTAGGTGGTAGAGGTCGCAGGTTTGGAAGTCAGAGAGGTGATCTCATTGAAGTATACAAAAAATTCTTATAGGGCTAGACAGAATAGATGCAGGAAGCATGCTTCCCCTGGCTGGATTGGGGTGGGGGGGTAGGGAGAGGGAGGGGGCGAGTCTAAAACCAGGGGACATAGACGTAGAATAAGAGGTAGGCCATTTAAGACTGCGATGAGGAGGAATTTCATCACTCAATGTGGTGAATCTTTGGCATCTCTACCCCAGAGGGCTGTGGAGGTTCAATCAATGAATATATTCAAGACAGAGATCGGAAGATTTCTAGATATTAAAGTTATCAAGGGGTACGGGGATAGTGCAGGAAAATGGCGCTGAGGTAGATCAGCCATGATCTAACTGAATGGCAGAGCAAGCGCGAGAGGCCAAATGACCTATAGCTATTTCTATGTTCCTATGTCCTATACTCACTTGCACATGATACCAGGAGTAATTGTGAGATTACTACCTTTGACATCCTGCTTGCTAATTTCTTTCCTTGCTCCCAAAGCTCTGTCTGCAGGACCTCGTCCCTCTTTCCACCTATGCTGTTGGTGCCAAGATGGACCATGGCCGCTTTTGTTCAACCTCCCCCTTTAGGGTGCTCTGCAGCTGTTCAGTGATATTGTTTTTGGTGGTACTAGGGAGGCATATAACATCCTGGATTCAGGACTGCAACCACAGAAACACTTGTCTCTTCCATTATCAAATCCCCTATCACTATTTCTTTTCCAATCTTCCTCATTCCCGCCTGTACAGTTGAGCCAGTTGTGGTGCTGTGGACGAGGCTGTGGCTGCATTTCAGAGGAATCACTCTCACCAGTATTCAGAACGTAGTAATGGTTAGGAGAGCAAGATGTACTCAGATGACTGCTGCACTATCTACCTGGTCCTTCCTGACTGCCTGGCAGTCACCCATTCTCTCTCTGCCACATCTATAGACGTTCCACCCACAAAATTCTACCTCACAGGTGCACTGCAGTGACACCAGTTGATACTCAACTCTGAAACCCGGAGCTCGAGCTGTTGCAGCTGACAATGCTTCCCATACATGTGGTTATCCAGGACATGGGAAGCATTCTAGAGTTCCCACATGGAACATGATATGCACTCCATGGGTCCAAGCTCTTCCAAGGCTCTACTTTTAATACTATCAAACTTATACTTAAATAAAGAAGATCCACCCATCAGCTGCTTCTCCCATGGTAGCATCACTATCCAAAATTATTTTACTTAACTATTATCTAAAAAGCATAGATTTTAATTTCATGGGAAGTTCAGACTTCTTCCATACAAATGTACGAATTAGGAGCAGAAGTAGGCCTCACGGCCCTTCAAGCCTGCTCCACCATTCAATATTATGGCTGATCTGATTTTAACCTCAACTCCACATTCTTGCCTACCCCCAATAACCTTTCACACCCCTTGCTTATCAAGAATCTGCCTACCACTGCCTTAAGGCATAAAGACTCATGACCCTCAGAAAAAATTTTCTCATCTCTGTCCTAAACGGAAAGTAAGTCCCTTACTTTCAAACAGTGACCACTAGCTCTAGATTCTCCCACAAGAGGAAACATCCTTTCCATATCCACCCTGTCAAGTCCCCTCAGGATCTTGTATGTTTCAATCAAGTCGCCTTTTACTCTTCTAAATTCCAGCAGATACAAGTTTAGTCTGTCCAGCCTTTCCTTATAAGACAACCCACCCATTCCTGGTATTAGTCTAATAAACCTCCTCTGAACTGCTTCTAACGCATTTACATCCTTCCTTAAATGAGACCAATACTGTACACAGTATGCCAGATGCAGTCTCACCAATGGTCACATAGTTCTTTAGTTTTACTGCCCCCTAATAATTTTTAGCTCTATTCTCTAGGTCCAATTGACTAACTGACCATTGATTTTAATAGGATAATTATCAAATTGGCTTTAGTTTTTACACAAGTTATTTAATCAAATCTAAAACAAAAAGCCTTTATTTTGTCTTTTACAATCTAGATAATATCTTGTTCTAACTGTTAATTTGAATTAATGCCTCTAGACCTGCTCTGCAGCGTGTAAAATAGAAAAGGAGGTAGCTACGGTATTGCAGTGGTCATGATACTGGACTAGCAACACAAAGGTCATGAGCTCAAATCCCACCAATAGCAAACTGTTACCACAAAAGGACAAAGGACATCATCTGGAGTGTTTGGTCGGGTTCCGGTGGATACGCAGGTGACTGCTACGGCTTTTCTGTTTCCAGAAGGCTCTGTTCCAAATTGGACAGGATACCGCAGACCGTTGACTTTGGGACAGGCTACTGGTTCAGAATTCCCTTTCCTTGCATTTTTTCTCTGCCTCTGACATGCGCTTGCTTTCAAAATAGGCAGTAACAGTTTTTTTAACTAGTTGTACAAGTTAGTGATCCTGGGCAAGCTAAATAGCGAAGTCGCTATCAAAACTCTAAGTGAAGCCTTCAGAGTGTCGTCCCTTTAGTGTTTTCTTTGACCACCATGAGACAGCACCCCACACTCAAGCTCCTACAGAAGATTCACTTTGGTAAGCAAGTGTCAGGCATTCTTGCTACATGACCAACCCAACTCAGTTGCGACTGTCTCAATATGGTGTGGATGGTTGACATGCCAGCTTGAGCGAGCACCTCAGTGTTTGGTATTTTGTCCTGCCATCTGATCTTCAGGAGCTTCTAAAGGAAGCTCAAGTGAATTATAATATTCCAAAGCTTCCAAAAGAATAGTAAACCTGAGGACTGGGGGGATTTTAGAATTCAGCAAAGGAGGATAAAGAAATTGATCAGGTAAGAGAAAAGGTAATATGAGAGTAGACTGGCAAGAAACAAAAGGGATTGTAAACATTTCTATAGGTATGTAAATAGGAAGAGATCAGTGAAAGTAAATCTGGACCCCTTAAAGACAGAGAGACAGGTGGAATTATAAAATGCAGCGACATTAAACAAATATTTTGTATCTGTCTTCATAAGACACAAAATCATTCCAGAAATAACAGGGAGCCAAAGAATGAGGAATGTAAAGAAATCAATATAAGTAAAGAAATGGTACTGAGGAAATTAATGAGACTAAGCGGTGACGAGTCCCCCGGGCCTCTTGGCCTGTACAGTAGGGTTTTCAAAGAGGTAGCTGTGAAGGTAGTGGATACTTTGGTTTTGATCTTCCAGAATTCCTTAGATTCTAGAGCAGTTCAAGGACTGGAAGTTGGCAAACATAACCTGCAATATAAGAAAGGACGAAGAGAGAAAACGGGAAACAATAGGCCAATTAGACTAATATCAGAAGTAGACAAAATGCTAGAACCCATTATTAGGAACGTTGAAACAGAACACTTGGAAAATCATAGTAATTAAGCAGAGTTAACAGATTTAAGAATGGGAAATAGAGTGTGACAAATCTGTTAAGACTTTTTTTGAGCATATAACTAGAAAGATGGATAAGGGGTTTTGGTTTCCTTGCCTAAGGAAGGACATACTTGCTCTAGAGGGTGTGCAACAAAGGTTCACCAGATTAACTCCTGGGATAAAGGGATCGTCCTGAGGAGAGATTGTGTCTATTAGGCCTATATTCCCTAAAGGTTAGAAGTACGACAGGTGAACTAATTGGAACATATAAAATTCTTGAGGGGCTTGACAGGGTTGATACTGAGAAAATGTTTTCCCCAGCTGGGAAACCTAGAACACAGGGTCACGGTTTCAGAATAAGAGGTCAGCCATTTAGAACTGAGATGAGCAGAAAATCCTTCACTCAAAGGAAGTCGCTCCCCCAGAGAGCTGTGATGCTCAGTCGTTGAGTATAACCAAGACAGAGTTCGATAGAATTTTTGAGTACTCTGCAAATTAAATGATATGGGAACAATGCAGGAAGGTGGAGTTGAAGAAGATCACCCATGGTCTTATTGAATGGAGGAAGCCTAAAGAAACAAATGGCCTCCTTCTGCTTTTATGTCTTATATTCCTATGTTCTTATATTCTCACCAATCTTGCTAAAGACAATTCTCAATGTCCTACTGAATTTATTAGTGGCTATCTTATATCTATGACCATGTATATTTCCACCCCTACCGCACCTTCACATAATCCATCTCCAACTCTTCCCTTGATTTCTCTATCTCCATTTTTGGAGATAGGCTGTTGACCAATATCTACTGATACAGACCAAGACAGGAGGAGTGCACATTTAATATCTAGCCCCACTTCTCCACAGGCCTAACAATAGTTTAAATGTTTAATTCGCCAACAAAACTGGCCAATTGCTGCCCTTTTATACTGATATTCCCAGCATAAAAAGACTCTAACCAGGCTTCTTAGAGTAAACACAAAAAACATTGATTATCATAAAACAAACTATATTTTAAAAAACAAGTTAATTAATTGGTTAACATACAAGTTGTGTCTAGAAGGGTGACAATTTTCCCCTTTTAAAAAAAAAAAGGTATTTGAACCCCCAAACACTCAAACACAAAACAGGACAAAACAAATACAGTCCCCTGAAGAGGCTGGAAGATGGGAATGTTTCTTTAAAAAGGATAAAATTCGAAGAGATCTCAACGCTGTTGATCTAAAAGAATTTTGGTCATAATAGGTCTGGAAGTTCTTTCAAATGGATTTTTTGCTGAAAATGTCCTTGATGTCTCTTACTTATCACAACTTTGCAGACTTTCAAAAAAAAAGATGATGAGACGTTTGAGGAAAGTTTAACTCACTCTAGGCTGCATGTAAAACAAATGTGGGGCAGAGAGAGGGAAAGAGAGTCTTTTACTTGCAGCTTACTTCTAAGGCACCCACCATACACACTCTCCGCCAAGAGTTTAAACACTAAGATGTTCAAAGAATACTTTTCTTAGGCCAGGTGTTTTTAACCAATCAGCAAAAGTCTTTAGCCTTGCAACAGCAGTTTTTTGTTAACCTAGATATACAAAGTATCTTTTCCCTCTCCAGGTGTTCACCACTGGACATCTATCTTGGTCCATGGTTTCCTGATGAACGGCATATTCACAGCACCAAACTAATATTGCAAATTTTTTTAAATAATTCTGAAGGAAGAATGCCCAAAATTCAATGTCCTTCAAACTTTTCCAAAAATAGGTTACTCACACTATTACAAGTCCAATGAATTCCACAGCTACCTTAATTATACTTGAGTATTGGTGAAAAAAAAGACATTTCTTGTCAAATCTTTTCGCCTTATACACATCAGGACAATTCACAAGAAAATACCACTGTCAGGGAAACAACAAATTTATACTATGTGAGAAAAGAGTGCTGATTGGTTGGCAAGTGCATTCTGATTGGTAAGGGCATTATGGTGAATGCACCAGTTTATGGTGTCTGCCAGTTAACTGCCAAGCATTGATTGCCATTTAAACCAGGCAGCTTGACTCCGATTGGTCAAGACTTTGCCCTGGGGAATGAACCAGCGAACAGCTGTCACTTATTTTGCTTAGCTGAAACAGAAGCAATTTGTGTACATGTTCTTTCTGTCTGCAAAGAACAGGGCCCTGTGTACTAAAAAATGTAGCATCCAATACACGCAAAGGTGCCTCACTGTGAACCTGACTGACAATCTTAAATTGGTTGTCAGCATAATTCTTAGCAAATGTTGTGCAATTGCATAATCACATGTAATGTTGGGCACTGTGTTTTGAGTTTTGCAATCACGGGCTGGTTGGGTAGAGTCTGTACCCTACCCATTGCCAACAGCAGAAGTGACATACTGTTTGATATGATCTGCCAATCTTTGGGACATAAGGCCTACATACCTAGCATCACACTGGCACTGAAATTCATATGCCGCACCACTCATTTGTGCTAGAGGCAGAACGTCTTTTTGGCTTGACGGCAGCATTCTTTTAGTGGCAAATACCACTCGTGTTGCTACTGCCTAGTAGCAGCATGAAATAGCTAGCTTCAGCTGATGCTCAAATTTTTCAGATACCTTTCCCTTCGACCGTACTAATTGAGAAATCTGCCAGGGGATTCTCTATCACGGTCTACTGCAAGCCTACCTTCACTGGTCAATATATGCATTGAGATTCTTACAGTTCCATGTGCTTTTCTGCCTATTACAAAAATGAATAAAGTGGTATCTGAGTTTCAGTGCCACTGTGATGCTAGGTATGTAGGCTGTACATCCCGAAGACTGGCAGATCATATAAAACAGCATGTCCCTTCCGCTTTTCGCAACTGCCAAGGTACAGACCGTACCCAACCAGCCCAAGCTTGCAAAACTCAAATCACATCTAATGTTGGACACTGTGTTTCTGCGTTTGGGCAACATTTGCTAAATAATGCTCATAATGCTAAGAATTACGCTGGCAACCAATTTAAGATTGTCAGTCAGGCTTGCAGTATGGCGCATTTTCATGTGCTGGAAGCTAGATAGATTTATACACAGGGCCCTGTTCTTTGTAGACAGAAAGAACATGAACACACATTGCACCTGTTTCAGCTAAGCAAAATAAGTGATAGCCATTCGTTCCCCTGGGCAATGTTTTGACCAGAGTCAAGCTGCCTGGTTTAAATTTCAATGTTTGGCAGTTAACTGTCAGTCACCATCAACTGGTGCATTCTCCATGGCAACGCCTCTACCAATCAATCAGCACCCTCTTCTTATACAGTATAAATTTGCTGTTTCCCCTGACATCGACATTTTCTTGTGAACCGTCCTGATGAGTGCAAGACGAAAAGCTTTGACAAAAAATCTCTATTTTTCTGCAATATTCATGTTCTGTACTACCAAACGACAATTTAATTAAGACCATAAAACATAGCAACAGAAATTAGGCCATTCGGCCCATCGAGTCTGGGCTGCCATTCAATCATGGCTGATAAGTTTCTCAACCCCATTCTCCCACCTTCTCCCCATAACCTTTGATCCCCTTACCAATCAAGAAACTATCTATCTCGGTCATAAATACACTCAATGACCTGGCCTCCACAGCCTTCCATAGATTCATCACTCTGGCTAAAGAAGTTTCTCCTCATCTCTGTTCTAAAAGGTCTTCCCTTTACTCAGGCTGTGCCCTCAGGTCCTAGTCTCTCCTACTAATGAAAACACCTTCCCTACATCCACTCTATCCAGGCCTTTCAGTATTCTGTAAGTTTCAGTCAGATCCCCCCTCATCCTTCTAAACTCCATCGAGTATAGACCCAGAGTCCTCAAACATTCCTCATATGTTAAGCCTTTCATTCCTGGGATCGTTCTCATGAACATCCTCTAGACCCTCTCCAGGGCCAGAACATCCTTCCTGAGATACGGGGCCCAAAATTGCTCACAATATTCTAAATGTGGTCTGACCAGAGCCTTATAAAGCCTCAGCAGCACATCCCTGCTTTTATATTCTAGTCCTCTCACAATAAATGCCAACATTGCATTTGCCTTCCTAACTACCGACTCAACCTGCAAGTTAACCTTAAGAGAATCCTGAACTAGGACTCCCAAGTCCCTTTGCACTCCAGATTTCTGAATTCTCTTCCCATTTAGAAAATAGTCTATGCCTCTATTCTTTCTATCAAAGTGCATGACCTCACACTTCTCCACGTTGTATTCCATCTGCCACTTCTTTGCCCAATCTCCTAACTGTCCAAATCCTTCTGTAGCCTCCCCGCCTCAATACTACCTGTCCCTCCACCTATCTTCCTCTCACTAGCTTTGTGCAAGGACTCGATTCCATTCCCCTAGTTTCTCCACCTCTGTGGCGTCTGTCCTGGCAATGCCATCCCTCCTTACCTTAAATAGACAGTTCATTTTAAATATTTCTATTTGCTGTTGCTGCAATCAAATCTGGAGTATAGTTTTGGTATCCCTTTTTCAAAAAAAGTGTATTCAGTCCCAGAGGATACACCATAAGACATAGGAGCAGAAATTAGGCCAATCGGCCCATCGAGTCTGCTCCGCCATTCTATCATGGTTGATCAGTTTCTCAACCCCATTCTCCCCGTAACCTTTGATCCCCTTACCAATCAAGAACCTATCTATCTCGGTCTTAAATATACCCAGAAGGGCAAACACAGTTGATTCCAGAACTTAAGGGAATGACATATGAGGGACCATTACTACCTTGTCTCTTTTCTCTCTCAAACAAAAAAGGGCAGGTTGAAAGGGGACATAATAGCACTGTGAAACGATTGGAAAAATTGATTCAAAGTTTATCCTGTCGCATATAGAACCTAAGCACTAGAGGCAAATTTACTGATTAAGGATAACAAAAGAGAAAAAAAACAGTAAAATGCAGGAAGAACTTTTTGATAAAAAGGCGATGAGTATGAACATATGCTACAAGTGATAGAACTAGCAACACTACCTCACCTAAGTTGCCAAGATTGAACAGACTGGAGCTTTGAAAGGAAAAGGCTTAGAGGAGCTCTGATAGAGGTCTCAAAAATTATGACTGAATTGGACAGGTAGATGTGGAGAGAATGTTTCAGCTTGAGGGAGAATCCCAAGATAGGAGCCATAAATACAAGATAGTAATGCATAAATCCCATGGGGAAATAGGGAGAAATTTCTTTACTCGAGTGGTTGGAATGTAGAACTCGCTACCACAGGATGTAGTTGAACCAAATATCATACATATTTTCAAAACCAGAGGAGTACATGAAGAAAAGGAATATAGAAAGATATGCTGGAAGGTCGAGATGAGGTAGTTGGAATGAGAAGAGACTCATGTGGAGTATAAATGCTAGGACAGACAAGTTGAGCTTAACAGCTTAAAAGCAAAATACTGCGGATGCTGAAAATCTGAAACAAAAACAAAATTAGCTGGAAAAACTCAGCAGGACTGACAGCATCTGCGGAGTGGAACACAGCTGACATTTCGAGACCATATGACTCTTCATCAGAACTAAGGAAATAGAGAAATGAGGTGAAATATAAGCTGGTAGAGGGGGGTGGGACAAGTAGAGCTGGATAGAGGGCCAGTGATAGGTGGAGGCAAAGAAGAGATTGCCAAAGATGTCATAGACAAAAGGACAAAGGGGTGTTGACGGTGGTGATATTATCTAAGGAATGTGCTAATGGGGACATTAAGGGTAGCAAGCAGGACAAGCAAGTGGCAGATGGCCCTAGTGGGGGTGGGGTGGGGGGAAGGGATCAAAATGGGCTAAAAGGTGGACATAAAACAATAGATCGAAATAAATTTAAAAGTAGGTAGGAAAAGAAAATTTTTTTTTTAAATTATAAATTATTGGAAAAAGGGGTATCGGAAAGGGGGTGGGGATGGAGGAGAGAGTTCATGATCTGAAACTGTTGAACTCAATATTAAAGTCCGGAAGGCTGTAAAGTGCCTAGTCAGAAGATGAGGTGCTGTTCCTCCTGTTTGTGTTGAGCTTCACTGGAACAATGCAGTAGGCCAAGGACGGGCATGAGAGCAGGGTGGTGTGTTGAAATGGCAAGCGACAGGGAGGTCTGGGTCATGCTTGCGGACAGACCAAAGGTGTTCCGCAAAGCGGTCACCCAGTCTGCGTTTGGTCTCTCCAATGTAGAGGAGACCGCATTGGAAGCAGCGAACGCAGTAGACTAAATTGAGGGAAGTGTAAGTGAAATGCTGCTTCACTTGAAAAGAGTGTTTGGGCCCTTGGACGGTGAGGAGGGGGGAAGTAGAGGGGCAGGTATTACACCTTCTGCGGTTGCATGGGAAGGTGCCGTGGGAGGGGTTTGAGGTGTAGGGGGTGATGGAGGAGTAGACCAGGATGTCCCGGAGGGAAGAATCACTGCGAAAAGCCGCCGGGGTTGGGAGGGGGGTGGTGTGTGTGTGTGTGTGTGTTTGTGTTTGTGTTTGGTGGTGGCATCATTGGCATCATGCTGGAGTTGGCAGAAACAGCAGAGGATGATCCTTTGAACGCAGAGGCTGGTGGGGTGATAAGTGAGGACAAGGGGGCCCCTATCATGGTTCTGGGAGGGAGAGGAAGGTGTGAGGGCGGATGCACGGGAGATGGGCCGGACATGGTTGAGGGCCTGTCAACCACCGTGGGTGGAAAATCTTGGTTAAGGAAGAAGGAAGACATGTCAGACGAACATGGCGGAGCAGACTCGATGGGCCGAATGGCCTGATTTCTGCTCCTATGTCTTATAGTCTACCTGTTTCGGAAAGGTTAACAGCTTGTTTTGTGCTAATGAATTGCAAGAAGGAATTTGACAGGATCTTGTCAATGAATTAGATTCAGGGTTATTAGAAATGTGCCAAGATTGCAGAGGATAGATAGAACAAAGAGCTTTTCCTGCCCGAAACTATGCAAATACAGTAAAGACTCCAGTAGCAGATTTGTACTCAGTTTTCCATTTAGCTACCAGTTTACCGCCCAGGAAAAGAAATCAGATGTAGCAGCATGAGTGCCAGGGGCCAGATCATGGATCCTGGCCTCCCAGAATCCAAACTAAACGGTACTACACAAAGAACAGCCTTAGCCAACCTTTCCCCCTTCTCTCTCCACTACCCCACTCCCCCCACCCCCACCCACCCCCCAACTCCTTTGTTCCTATAGTCCATAGTGTAATTAATTCTTGTTATCTGCATGTAATGCCATGAAACGGCTCATATTTCCAAAAATAAACCAATCTCACTCCAACATAATTTCACATACCTCTTATTGCACAACACATAAAGAGCACATGATAGCAGGGATGTCAATATAAAGTAAGAGACAAGATCCTGTGTCAAAGAGTATTGGTGTAATTGGGTTGGATCACTTGGCAATACACTTAGATTTGGACACTCTAGAATAAAACAACCTTCTTTAGAGGAGTGCTTATTTTACTAAATCTTTCGCAAAGGTTAAAGAAATGAAATATTCCATTCACTACAATTGCAATTACATGTACTTAAATACAATCTTGGGGAGAGGTTCATACTGGCATCAATGGTGAAAATGTACTGCTCACTTGTACAGATAAAAAAAGAAGTCATCCTGCCCATAACTAAATTGAAGGTCGTTTATTCAATGCAAGCTCCATCACAAGTAGCCATTTGTCTTTCCCAACCTGGTAGTGGCCAGATACTCCCTGAGTCATCCGCTTGAAAATCTTGCTGCACCTAACAGAACCGGCACCAGGTTACTTACTTTGTGGGCTCACCTTGGCAAGTGCTATTGTTATTGGATGCAACATATTAAAATAAATGCAGTGTTCCAAGCTATAAGTACAGAAGATGGCGATCATTTGCTAAAGTAGAGAAAATCCTCCAAACCCTCTAATGCAGCATCAGAACCCTTTAAAATAACTGAAGGCTACTGCTTCCACCAACCTCCCTGGGAAATAATAACCATCTAGGAAGTGCTTCTTAGCATCAGTCGTAAACTCATTCTTTAGCTATTCGCCTCTACATACATTTAGTCTGCAGTCATTGCTCAATTTGAAATTGCACTCAAAATTAGCCCTTTCGCTTCTATTTAGTATCTCTTTTCAAGGTTGAACAGAAAAGTTTTTAGAACTTTTCCTCAACTCATTTGTCTGATCGTATGGATTCATCTAGTCTTTCCACCCTCGCAGAACCTCATATCCCAGAATTATATAATACCGCACAGGAGGAGGCCATTCCACTCATATACCTGTACTAGCTTTTTGAAAGAACCATTCAATTAGTGCCATTCCCTCTTCTTTCTCCATAACCATGCAAATTTTTCACCTTGAAGTATTTATCCAATTCCCGTTCGAAGCCATTAATTAATTTGCTTCCACCACCCTTTCAGGCAACATATCCCAGATCAAAACAACTCGCTGTATAAAATGTCATTTTCCTTCAAATCATCTCTGGTTCTTTTACCAACTAACTTAAAAATAACAGGACTTCAATGTTCAGTTGCACCTCAGCAATGAGAATTAAATGCAATATTCAAGGTGCAGCCTGAGCAGAGCACTATACAAATTTGTACTTTGGTCTGACAATAAAATACATAGTTGAGTTTGTTTTGTAATTCCCACTTTCAACGAATGAAAAATAGCCAACGGTGCCTATTTTCTCAAATTCTGGCTCCACAAAAAAATACTCTCATCGCCTGTCATTTATTTCTGCAACCTGTCACAATTAAGCTTTACCATGTTCAAAGGCAGCCTGTATGCAACTACAACACGATTATACAAGCAGAGACTCACAGAATACGTTATAATTTATAAATGTTAATATTTGAGAGCCGAATGTAATGTTTCTGAACATGTAAGTCAGTCATTTCATAAATATCAAAGTATCATGGCCATGTCATGCTACTGTGAAATTAAAGTTTAACAATTAAATTTAATTGATTCTTTTCAAGAGAGGAAAGAGGTGGTGAATCATGCAGAGTACACTTCCATGGTAACCAGATTATTGTGTTCTGCCACAACTGCTGCCAGCTACCTGTAGCTGTGAAGAAGAATGAAAAAGTAGCATCAAGGTATTACCCTCGTGACGCACAGACATATAAAGAATAAAGAATCAGTAAGAGGAGGGGTGAGACCAATTAGGAATCAAAAAGGAGACCAATACAAGGGACCAGCACTAAATGAGCACTTTACAAATGTCTTTACAAGAGGATGCTACCAAAATCAGTGAAAGAGAAGGCAGTTAAGATACAAGATGGGCTACAAATTGATAAGGCGGAGATAAAAAAAAGGTTGGCTGTACTTAAAGTTAATAAGTCACCAGGACTGGATGGGATACATCTGGGAATATTGAGGGAAATAGGGGTGGAAATTGCAGAGGTGCTGTCTACAATTTCCCAATCATCCTTAGGTACAGGAGGTGGTTCCAGACAAGTGGAGAATATATGTTACACCCTTGTTCAAAAAAAAAGTTGCAAGGATAAGAGCAACAACAATAGGGCAGCCAGTTTAACCTTGTTGCTGGGAAAGCTTTTAGGAACAATGTCATGTTGGCATCATTTGGTCTTGTGAGGCAATGGTTTATGTCTAGGTGGTCAACTTTGTTTTAAACGTCACCTGATGTGGCCCAGGACACAGCCAACTATGGCTCAGGAGCTGCACTCACGGCAGTCTGCTGCACTTTCTGTAACTGAAGGCACTGAGCTGACAAGGTGTAGCATTCACTGGTCTCAGTTTTCTCTGGATCCTCTTTGCAGCCAGCTGAGTTGTTTCTCCTTGCCTCTTCCAATGCCCTTTCAAACAGTCAGCCTCTTGAGGTCACAGCCGTCAGTCTTCCAGTTATCTGTGTCGAAGCTTGCCATCTTTGTATCTCACTTGCAGGTGTCCTTGTATTGGAGGTATGGACATCCAGCAGGTTGTGATTCAGCAGGTCATGACCCAGCAGTCAGTTCACCATGCACAAGGTCTGGGGTATATGGCCATCATCCACAGATGAACATGACCAAGCCATTGCAGACATTATCAGCTTAGAAATGAGTGCATGTTGATGGAATTAGCATGCTCCAGGACCTCAGACTTGGCGACCTTATCCCATCAAGAGATGTCAAGGATATGTCTGACACAGCAAAGTGGAAACTATTCAGCCTTTTCTCATGAATAGCATACGTTGTCTAGGTCTCATACTATACAAGTGCCAGGCAATGATCATTTCCAACAAGAGAATCTAACCATCTCCCCATGACGTTCAAAGGCATTATCATTGCTGAATCCCCCATCAAAATCCTAAGAAGTTATCATTGACAAGAAATTGAATTGGACCAGCCATATAAATACAGTGGCTACAAGAGCAGGTCAGAGCTGGGAATTCTGCAGCAAGTAAGTTGTTGCATGATTGCCCAAAGCCTATCCACCATCTACAACATCTAAGTTAGGGTGGTGATGGAATACTCTCCCTCCTGCCTAAATGAGGGTAGTTCCAACAACACTCAAGTAGCTCGACGCCATCCAGGATAAAGCCGCCCACTTGATTGCTACCCATTAACCGCTTGATTCTTATCTGAGTGGGCAGCATGACTGAGATTGATGAGGGTGGCTTTTCTGCTTTGAATCGAAAAGCTTTGAAAGTGGCATCCTGACCCTGGTGCACGGCAGGCAGTGATCCGTACTGCAGTCAGCACCGTGGTAAAGTGCGTGAAATGCATGTGTTGAGAATGCTGTTGGGAGTCATATCTGCTGATAATCAGGTCCAGTGATGCGAATGCCCTGACTGTGGATATCTCCAGGACACCTTGTGGCAAGGCTTGTTCTGGAAAAAATATTTGTTACATAAAACTCACAGGAGCAAAGCTCAAGGAGTATTTATTTACATTTATCTCTACTGTGCCATGATATCTGGGGCAAGTGGGCTAAGCCTCATGGTCAATGTCCACTCTTGCATTGAAATCGCCCAGTAGGTAAGGATGTTTTAGGGATTCTGCTCATAGCAGTGTCAAGATCTTCTGGTCAAAAACTGGTCCTTCATCTCTGTCGTGGAGCAGAATTGGAGTATAGATACCAATGATGTTAAACGGCCCTGTTTTCTCTATCTAGCTCTCAACTCAAACATGTTTTGAGCCATTTGTTGCAAGTTTTGTCATCGAAGGTAGGGTGTTCCCTACATCCTGCTCACATTTCCTCTGAACTCTTCCCCTCCCAGATGAACATGTAATGATTTTCTTCCAGGGATCCAGTCTCAGCTTTCCTACAAGAGACAAGGCTCACTAAGTCAATGTTCAGCCTATCAAGTTCCATGTCGATCACAGCTGGCTTCCAGGTATTGACCAGTTTCAAGTCGTCTCAGTCCCGGGCACAAGGTCCTGACATTCCAGCTTGCTAACTGAAGAGCTAGTATTTTCATTTGTTTGCCTGGTGTGGCAGATTTGGTCCATTGAGTAGATTCTCGAAGCTCAATGAAGCAGGTGGACTGAACCGGGTCAATACCTTACTAGTTTAGGGTTGCTTAGCTTGACATGGGCAGCAGTTGATCAATGGGACACAAAAGATGCTCACATTATAGGAGACAGCATGTAGCACCTGTGTTCTCCACACCAACTGAATTGGGCTCATCACTTTTAACTGCTGCTTCCTGTGTTGTGTTAACGTTCTGTAACAAAACTACAATGTCTTCTCCAAGTTGCAAGCCTGGACAAAATTTACAGAGATCCTGGGCTGCCCAAATATCAGAGTCCCTCTCTCGATATGCCTGGTTGGGTTCAAAGGAATGCAGAGTACTACGTTTGCTTGGTTGCAGGAGTTGATGGAAAGATGATATATTGAAACATCAGTCAACTCCAGATTTTTTTGTCAAGGTTTACTCCCTTAGCCTTCAGCCCTCCTGATATACCCACAAGGCTTTGGGGCTCTATGTTCAAACTCGAGAGTTTGGATCGTGTCCATATGCCAGACACCGGTGGGCCTGTACACTGCATGTCTGGGGACCAAACATTCTCAGAGTTCCTCAGAACCTTTAGCCTGGGGCCAGGAAGGGCCCAGTTTCCATGTGTCACCATGAGGAGGCACTGCTGAGGACCTGCCTATAAAGGGGCTGTACACTGACAAGGATAGACTTGCATATTTGGCTCTTCTTCTGTTGCTGCTAGCCAGAGGTGTAGGCTGAAATGAGAAGCAGACTGGCATAGAAAAAGTACTAAGCACATCAATTCTCTTCAGCTACACACTAGACATTTCACATCAATCTGATGGACACAGAAGGTAAACTGGAGCAAAAATAGTCACTTGGACACATGTGGATTAATCAAGGAAGGCCAGCGTGGATTTGTTAAAGGCAAATTGCAATTAACTACCTTGATTGAGTTTTTTGATTCTCAAGAAACTATCATATTTTTCCTAATATTATTGTGCGTGTATGGTTGTGTGTGTGTGGCTAATTTAATTAAACTAGAGACAATCAGACTGCAAGGTTTAAATTATCAAAGAAGTGAGGTGTAAAGCAGGTGTAAGAAATGGATACGAGTAAAGCTAAGGTGAGGTCAACAGACACGGTGTGAATGAAATTTGCATTTTTAGATACGTGGGAAGGAGTATGATTTTCAAAGGGACATGATAAGATTTTTAAAACTGGTAAAATACATAAGGCAAGGTTATTACGTTGATTTTTCCCAAAAGTGCTGGCCATAATGATAACATGAAAGATTGTTATATTCTGAAAAAAATAATTTCTAAAGACAAGGATAAAAGATCAAAAAGGGAGAAATATATTTAAACAAGTGTGGAAGGTTGTGAGAGGTGTGGCCATATAAGATCTTGAAAGGGGACTATGTGGAACAGACTTGGGGAAAAAGGCCTCTAGCCACCCTACAGAAGTTTGCTGTTCCTATAACCAAAGTTGTGTTAAAAGCCTTTGGAAGTCCACTGTCCAGTGGATGCTTGTGGTAAAACTGCTGGATGACTTTATAAATTTTGAATCTATTTGGACTGTTGCCTTAAAGGTAGTGTGTAGATGGGAGTTTGCTTAAGTAGAAATTTTGGAAACTGTTATAACTGTAATCTTGTGTTTGTGTTTAAGCTTTTTCTTCTTTTGTTAATAAATGTTTTAATTTAATCTTTAAAATCTCTAAAGGTGGTAGAGGATTCATTACTTCTGATCAGTGCACAAGCCTTCTTGTAATAAATACAAATTGCAAAATCGTTGTGATAGCATGGCCAAGTTTCCCTTGGGAATTGGTCAGCCTGGCAAATACCACCTGCCATATCATAACATGATGAGGTAAAGAAGAGGCTTGATGAGGGCAATGCAGCTGATGTGGTTACACTGACCTGCAAAAGGCATTTGAAAAGTGCCACATAATGCACAAAGAGTTTAAATAAGGTAAACCATGGCAACTTGCTTAATCTTTGCAGAAAAGTATAACAAGAGGATATGCCTGCACTGGCAACGAAGATATTCAAATCTAATCAGCGGAAACACTATTTCAGTGAACATGTGGTGAATCTATGAACAGGCTCCCAAGAGACAGTGAAGGCAGGAAGTCGTGGTTCATTCTAATGCAAAATCGATAAAGGTGTCTTCAGAAAATATATTCAGATAAATGAATAATTTAAATCAAAATGTGCTAAACGCTTGAGAGGAACAGATGACTTAGAATCTATGGTTCCCAAAGCTTATCACCACAAGGGTATTTTCCACACCCATGTCCGAGTTAGTTATAGATCAATTAACTAGCATGATTTGTCATCAACTTCATTATTGTTGTAACATGAAAAGAACATGATGGAACAGGTGAGGTGAGAATGACTGCCCTTGACATCAAGGCAGCATTTGACCAAGTGTGGCATCAAGGAGCCCTAGCAAAACTGGAGTCAATGAGAATGGTGGTAAAGCTCTCCAATGGTTGGTGTGATGCCTAGCACAAAGGAAGACGGTTATTGTTGTCAGAGGTCAATCATATCAGTTCCAGGACATCTCTGCAGGAATTCCTTGGGGTAGTATCCCAGGCCCAACTATTTTCAGCTGCTTCATCAATTTCCTGCCCTCCATCATAAGATCAGAGGTGGGGATTTTCACTGATGATTGCACAATGCTCAGTACCATTCACAACTCCTCAGATGCTGAAACAGTCCGTGCCCATAAGCAGTAAGATCTGGACAACATTGAGACTTGGGCTGTGTGGCACAGATGTTGCTTGCCTCATAAGTGCCAGGCAATGACCGTCTCCAACGAGAAAGAATCTAACCATCTCCCCTTGACATTCAATGGCTTTACCATTGCTGAATCCCCCACTGTTAGGAGGAGGCAGTGGTGTAGCAGTATTGTCACTGGACTAATGATCCAGAGACCCAGGGTAATGCTCTGGGGACCTGGATTCAAATCCCATCACGGCAGATGGTAGAATTTGAATTCAATACAATATCTGGAATGAAAAGTCTAATGATGACCATGAAACCATGTCAATTGTCGTAAAAGCCCATCTGGTTCACTATTGTCCTTGAGAGAAGGAAATCTGCCATCCTTACCCGGTCTGGCCTACATGTTGACTCTTAAATGCCCTGTGAAATGGCCTAGCAAGCCACTCAGTTGTATCAAACCACTAAAAGTAAGTCAATAGGGATGAAATCGGACAGACACCTGGCATCAACCTAGGCACCAGAAGCGACAATGGCAAACTGAGCCCTGTCGCCCCTGCAAAGTCCTCCTTAATAACAGCCTGATATAGTCATACTCATGGAATCAACCCTAGTTCAATGAAGAGTGCAGGAGGGCATGCCAGGAGCTACACCAGGCAAACCGAAAAGTGAGGTGTCAACCTGGCTTGCAGGACTGCTTGCATGCCAAACAGCACACGCAGCAAGTGATAGAGCTAAGCGATCCTACAACCAATGGGTCAGATCTAAGTTCTGCAGTCCTCATCAGTCATGAATGGTGGTGGACAATTAAACAACTCACTGGAGGAGGAGGCTCCACAAATATCCCTATCCTCAATGATAGGGGAGCCCAGCACATCAATACAAAACATAATGCTGAACAATTTGCATTTGCAACAATCTTCAGCCAGAAGTGCCATGTGGATGATCCATCCTGGCCTCCTCTGGAGATCCCCAGCATCACAGATACCAGTCTCTAGCCAATTTGATTCATTCCACGTGATATCAACAAACAGCTGAAGGCACTGGATACTGCAAAGGCTATGGGGCCTGACAATATTCCAGAAATAATACTGAAGACTTGTGCTCCAGAACTTGCCACTCCACATCCCTAGCCAAGCTGTTTTAGTACAGCTACAACACTGGCTCTACCCTGCAATGTGGAAAATTGCCCAGGTATGTCTTCCACACAAAAATGCAGGACAAATCCAACCGAGCCAATTACCGCCCTATCAGTCTGCTCACCATCATAAGGTCAGAGGTGGGGATTTTCACTGATGATTGCACAATGCTCAGTACCATTCACAACTCCTCAGATGCTGAAACAGTCCGTGTCCATGGACGGGGGGAATCAACAGTGCTATCAAGCAGCACTTGCTTAGCAATAACCTGCTCACTGAAGCTCAGTTTGGGTTTTGCCAGGGTCACAACTCCTGACCTCCTTACAGCCTTGATTCAAACATGGACAAAACAGCTTAACTCCAGACAGTGAATGGCCTTGACATCAAAAGCAGCATTTGACCAAGTGTGGCATCAAGGAGCCCTACAAAATCTGGAGTTAATGGGCATCGGAGGGAAAACTCTCCCCTGGCTGAAGTCAGACCGAGCACAAAGGAAGATGGTTACAGTTGTTGGGGGTCAATCATCTCAGTTTCAGGACTTCACTGCAAGGGTTGCTCAGGGTAGTGTCCGATGAGCCATACCATCTTCAGTTGCTTCATTAATGACCTTCCTTCCATCATAAAGGCCAAAAGTAGGGATATTCGCTGCTGGTTGCACCATGTTCAGCAACAATTGCAACTCCTCAGATACTGAAGCAGTCTATGTCCAAATGCAGCATAACCTGGACAATGTTTAGGCTTCTACTGACAAATGGCAAATAACATTCGCACCACAAAAGTGCCAGGCAATGACCGTCTCCAACAAGAGATAATCTAACCATCATCCCTTGACATTCAATTGCACTATCATTGCTGAATCCCCCATGATCAACATCCTGGAGGTCAACATTGGCCAGAAACTGAACTAGACTAGCCATATAAATACTATGGCTACAAGAGCAGGTCAGAGGCTAGGAAACTTGCAACGAGTAACTCACCTGATTCTCCAAAGCCCGTCCACCATCTACAAGGTACAAGTCAGGGGTGCGATGGAATACTCTCTACTTGCCTGGATGAGTGCATGAGTGCAGTTCCAACAACGCTCAAGAAGCCTGACACCATCCAGGGAAAAGCAGTGATTGGCACCCCCTTCACAAACATTCACTCCCTCCATCACTGTGCACAGTGTAAGCAGTGTGTACCACCTAAAAGTGGCACTACAGGAACTCACCAAGGCTCCACAAACAGCACTTTCCAAACCCAAAGCTGCTACTATCTAGAAGGACAAAGGCAGCAGATACATGGACCATCACCTGGAAGTTCTCCTCCAAGCCACTCACCATCCTGACTTGGAAATATATCATTATTCCTTCACTTGTCACAGGGTCAAAGACATGGAACTCCCTTCCTAACAATGCTTGGGTGCACCTATACCGCAGGGCCTGCATCACTTCAAGAAGGGAGCTCACAACTGCCTTCTCAAGTGCAATTAGGGATGAGCAACACATGCTGGCCTAGCCAACGATGCCCACATCCTGCAAAATAAAAACACATGAACCTAGCTGTCATTATTCGTCTGTAAGGCCTCTCTATCACCAGGTACTTTAATCACAGAAAGCATCAGTCAAATGCAATTCCAATTCTGTCTTGTACATTACGTAGAGGTTACTAAACAGCGATCAGGAACAAAACCCTCACAACCCTCAAACCTGTTTCTAAACAGAAATTCATACACCATTTTTCCAAGAGATATGAAACTAGCCAGAAAATAACTGTCTGACTTGAAAAAATTATTCCATTTATCTACAACTTCAAGGGAGGAGCAGATGGACAACTCATTCAAATAAGTCATGTTAAGGCTTTTTATTTGCATAATATCGTTGTTAGTGCCACACAGTGCAATTTATTTTAAAATCTGAGGAGCTACATATAATTTAATATAGGAACATAGTTGGCCATTCAGTCCTTTGAGCCTGCTCCACCATTCAATTCATGGCTGATCTGATTGTGGTCTCAACTCCACATTCCTTTCTTAACACAACCCTTGACTTCTATGTCTATTAAAAAATCCAGTACCTTATATGTTTCAATAAGATCACATCTCATTCTTCTGAACTCCAATGGATAAATTAAATTCAATGGGTAAATTAAATTCAATGGGTAAAGGCTCAACCTGTTCAACCTTTCCCAAAGCATGTATAATTTCCTAACTGAGGAGTCCTACCTGTTCGTAAAATTCCAACGGCTCTAAAGTTATGGTTTGCTCTCCAGATTCCCAAAATTACATACCAACCTTTTATTTGGGGGAGCGGTGTTTTGGAAAATACGCTCCTACACTTTATTTATGACGCATTTCCAGGTTAAAGCTGTGACAGAAATCCAGTTTGCTGTTTACATATCTTACCACACTACATTACATCAACTATAATCCACACCGGTCAACATTTTAAGGACTAGATAGTACAAATACCCCGATCTCTGCTGAGTTCGCTATTAAGAGGCCCTTGTGGAAACAGCTTGACAGCCTCAACGAGTGAGAGTGCGCTCAAACCACCCTCAGCTCAGTGTAAAAGCCGCACACGCACCTCCCTGACCGTTTTACTCACTTGCTGCCCGCTTTCCCGTTTGGTTCCGCGGCCTGTCTGCACGAGCCCAGCTGATCCCAACACCAACACGGTAACTGCTCGCGATCCAACTGCCCGCCCACTCTCCCCATCCACGTCGCATCAACTGCGTCACCAGCTCCGGGTCGCAGGTCACGCGCCTGCTTCCCAAAGGGAGGGTGGCGGTGCATTCAGGGGGCTGTAGTTTTTGTTTCGACGACTTTTATCTCTCTCTCAACCCCGTTCTTTCAGTTTCTTCGCCTCCATCGCATCAGTTCTGATGATGCTACTTTCAAAATCAGTTCCTCTGACACGTCTTCCTTCTTCCTTAACGGAGGTTTTCCACCCACGGTGGTTGACAGTGCCCTCAACTGTGTCCGGCCCATCTCCCGCGCATCCGCCCTCACACCTTCCTCTCCCTCCCAGAACCAAGATAGGGTCCCCCTTGACCTCATTTATCACCCCACCAGCCTCCGCATTCAAAGGATCATCCTCCGCCATTTCCGCCAACTCCAGCATGATGCCACCATCAAACACATCTACCCTTCAACCCCCATCCCAGCGGCATACCGCAGGGATCGTTCCCTCCGGGACACCCTGGTCCATTCTTCCATCACCCTCTACGCCTCAAACCCCTCCCACAGCACCTTCCCATGCAACCGCAGAAGGTGCAACACCTTCCCCTTTACTTCCCCTCTCCTCACCGTCCAAGGGCCCAAACACTCCTTTCATGTGAAGCAGCATTTCACTTGCACTTCCCTCAATTTAATCTACTGCATTCGTTGCTCCCAGTGTGGTTTCCTCTACATTGGAGAGACCAAACACAGACTGGGTGACCGCTTTGCGGAACACCTTTGATCTGTCCACAAGCATGACCCAGATCTCCCTGTCGCTTGCCATTTCAACACTCCACCCTGCTCTCATGCCCACATGTCCGTCCTTGGCCTGCTGCATTTTTCCAGTGAAGCTCAACGCAAACTGGTGGAACAGCACCTCATCTTCCGACTAGGCACTTTACAGCCTTCCAGACTGAATATTGAGTTCAACAATTTTAGATCATGAACACTCTCCTCCATCCCCACCCCCATTCTGATCCCCCTTTTTTCCAATAATTTATATAGATTTTTCTTTTCCTACCTATTTCCATTATTTTTAAATGTATTTCCATCCATTGTTTTATCTTTGCCTTTTAGCCTATTTTGAGCCCTTCCCCCCACCCCACCCCCACTAGGGCTATCTGTACCTTTATTATCACATTCCTTAGATAATATCATCAGCTTCAACACCTCTTTGTCCTTTTGTCTATGACATATTTTGGTTATCTCCACCTATCACTGGCCCTCTATCCAGCTCTACTTGTCTCACCCCCCCCCCCCCCCCCCCCACTTAAACCAGCTTATATTTCACCTCTTTTCTATTTTTCCTTAGTTCTGTTGAAGAGTCATACAGATTCGAAATGTTAACTGTGTTCCTCTCCGCGGGTGCTGTCAGACCTGCTGAGTTTTCCAGGTATTTTTGTTTTTGTTTTTATCTCTCTCGCTCTCTCCAGAGCTTCAGTTTGACCTTTCAGTTACTACGACCCCCACGCTTTTGTGTGTTAATTTATGAGACTGTAAGAAAGACTTGCATTCATACCGCGCCTTTCACGACCACAAGCCGTTCCAAAGTGCTTTACAGCCGATGGTGTAGATTTCAAGAAAAATATTGCGGATGCTAGAAATCGGAAACAATTCCTGGGATGAGGGATTGTCTTATGAGGAAACATTCAGCAAGTCAGGCAGGATCTGTAGAGAGGGAAACAGAGTTAACATTTCAGGTCTGTGACCTGATCAGTTCATACTTGATCAAAGAATATTGACTCTGTATCTCTCTCTCCACAGATGGTCTCTGACTTCCTCACTTTTTCCAGCATTTTCTGTTTTGATTTAAGTGCTTTTGAAGTGCTGTTTATGTAGGAAATAGAATAGCCAATTTGCACACAACAAGCTCCCACAAACAGCAACAGAACAGTGACCAGATAGTGTTTTTTAATGGTGACTGGGGGATAAATATTGGTCAACACAATAGGGATAACTCCCCTTCAAAATAGTGTCATGGGATCTTTTACATCTACATGATGATCAATAGATCATAAGAAATAGGAGCAGGACTATGCCATTCAGCACATCAAGCCTTCTCCGCCATTCAACAGGATCATAGCTGATCTGATTGTAGCCTAATCCCCACTTTCTTGCCTATCCCCCAAAAAACTTGACTCCTTTGTTGACCAAAAATCTGTCTAGTTCAACCTTGAATATATTCAGTGACCCAACCTCCACTACTCTCAGTGGAAGAGAATTCTAAAGATTAATAATCCTTGGAGAGAAGAAATTCCACATCTCCTTTAATAACCTCTTATAGCTGTCCATCAAACTGTGAACTTACAGCCCCTCACTGTGATGGTGATAAGTTGTGGAAAGCAGACAAGCATTAATAATGCTATAATGATAGCATACGGGATTATGTGAACAAAAAGCTATTGAAACTGCTAGAATAGATTTTATGTCAATTCTCACAGACACAGCCAGGCAACTTTTCTCAATTTTTAAAGGCCTGGACATTTAAATAACTTGACAGTTCTACATGCCTTATCTATACTTCAAGAGCATTTATGTCTAGCCTAAAAATTCTTAATTTACACATGGCAGGATAAGACCCTTCCTCCGGTGAAATGGGGTACGTTTGAACTCAACACAATTCAAATGGTCTCCTGAGTTCAGGTTTCCCACATGTGGGAGACACTTCCTGCCTCCAATGCCATCTCCCTGATGAAAAAGGCTTCTGTTAGGTCGGGGGGCAGGACTTCTGGATCCACAGTCCATCCACCATTTTGGATACATTACAGACTCTCCACGACCCCGCAGAAATCTAGGCCTAAAACTTTAGTTTCAGACCCACATTTCTCACCCTCAAATTGAATATGAAATTCTACCATGCTATGCTCACTCTTGCCAAGAGGATCCTTTACTATGCGGTCATTAATTAGTCCTGTCTCATTACATTTAATTAGGTCGAAAATAGCCTCTGGTTCCAAAATGTTTGTTCTAAGAAACAGTCCTGAATACACTCCATGAACTCATCCTCCAGGCTACCTTTGCCAAATTGATTTGTCCAATCTATATGAAGATTAAATTCTCCCATGGTTATTGTAGTACCTTTCTTACAAGCCACCATTAGGTCTTGATTTCTCTGTCCTACAGTGTAGCTTGGGTTCCGCCAGGGCCACTCAGCTCCTGACCTCATTACACCTTGGTTCAAAGATGGACAAAAGAGCTGAATTCCAGAGACGAAGTGAGAGTGACGGCAGTTGACATCAAGGCTGCATTTAACCGAATGTGGCATCAAGGAGGCCTAGCATAACTCGAGTCAATGGGTATCGAGGGAAATCTCTCCGCTGGTTGGAGTCATACCTAGCACAAAGAAAGGTGGTTGTGGTTGTTGGAGGTCAGTCATCTCAGCTCCAGAACATCGCTGCTGGAGGTTCCTCAGGGTAGTGTCCTCGGCCCAACCATCTTCAGCTGCTTCATCAATGACCTTCCTTCCATTTGAAGGTCAGAAATAGGGATGTTTGCTGATGGGTGCACAATGTTCAGCACCATTCACAACTCCTCAGGTACTGAAGCAGTTTATGTCCAAATGCAACAAGACCTAGACAATATCCAAGACCTGACAAGAAAAACTTAAAACTCATCCATCACCTACATCCTTACCTAATTAATGCCTCCGGACTTCAATTCTCGGGTCTTGTTACCTCTAAGTGGCTCTCGTAGACCACTCGTTTTTCGTAAAAGATCACACGGCACCTCCTCCCTCACTGCACAGAGTTCCCTCACTTACCAAACTTCCAGCGTTAAGCACTTGGCCATGCTACACTTAGTCAAAGCTGTGCCTTTGAACTACTTACTTAATGCATCTGCTAAACCTTCTGTATTTAAACCAGTTAAGATTCCAGTAACCGGAGTCAGCGAATGCTGGCTACGGAACCAGTTCTAGCTAACTACCTAATTAACTAACT
Organism: Carcharodon carcharias; assembly: GCF_017639515.1. Lineage (NCBI taxonomy): Eukaryota > Metazoa > Chordata > Chondrichthyes > Lamniformes > Lamnidae > Carcharodon > Carcharodon carcharias. Next base: position 222,721,753 of record NC_054467.1, on the reverse strand, counting down.
CTGCAGCTGCCTCTCAGCAAGGGGCCTTGTTTTTCATTGACTAAAGCTGAAAGAAACTACATGCTACTATTACAGTTAAGTTAAATGCTAAATGCAAACTTGTCTAGATTTGACAAAAAAGATCAAACCTTAAAATTCCTTCGGTTACTAAATTCCCAGAATTAAGCACTCGACTCGCTGCACACAAAGCTGCAAGTTCGTGATAATGTGCTAATATGATAACTGAAAATTAATCAGTAGAATTCCCGGAACAATGTTTTGTGTGTGTGTGTATATATATTATATACACACACATGTACATAAACGTAGAGAGTTTTTAAGATGCAACAATTGTTTTATTGTACAAAAGTTTAGGTTTAATTGTCACTTTGCTGAAAAAAGATACATTTTGAAGGTTTTCATCTTGCACTTTGCAAAAATACCAATATAAGGGGAAAACAACAATTTATACTGTATGTGAAGAGAGTGCTGACGAGCCCAACTGACAATCTTAAATTGGTTGTCAGTGTAAGTCTTGGCATACTGATGATTATTTAGCAAATGTTGTCTAATCGCAGAATCAGATCTAATGTTGGACACTGTTTGAGTTTGAGTTTTGCAAGCATGAGCTGGTTGGGTATAGTCTGTACCTTGCCCGTTGCAAACAGCAGCTGTAACACGGTGTTTGATACTATCTGCCAGTCTTTGGGATGTACGGCCTACATCACACTGGCACTGAAATTTATATACCACATTACTCATTTGTGTGAAAGGCAGAACGTCTTTTTGGCCAGCATCCTGTTAGTGGCGAATACCTCGCATGTTGCTGCTGCATAGTAGCAATGTGAAACAGCTAGGTTAACCTGTTGCCCAAAGTTTTGAAATATCTTACTCTTCCAGGGCAATCTGAGGCAGACTGGGTACTTTACAGGACCGAAAGTGATGGCCTTAGGCCTAGTGATTAGTTTGCGTGATGTACAGCACAAAATGGTCTATTAGGGTAGCCTGCAGGATGCTTTTGATATTTCAGCATCAAGCTTGCATTGTGAGCAAATGGCTCAGGCCATATTTACAAGGTTGCCGACCTCTCTAGGTCCAGCGCCCACAAACATCTTTGTCGGGATCTAAGAGAAATGCGTCTTCGATAGAATGACACCAAACCTCCTCCCCCTCGCATATTTCTGATACATGGATGATACATTTGCAATACTTAAGTACACAGCTGCATGTAATAATTTCCTTAAATGTCTTAATGAACTCCATCCTGCACTCAAATTCACCTTTAAAGTGGAGCAGTCAAATGAACTCCCTTTCCTTGACTTACTCATAGAGAAATCTGTCAAGCAGTTCTCTACCATGGTCTACCACAAGCCTACTTTCACTGGTCAATATACATGTTGGGATTCTTACAGTTCCACACGCTACAAAATTGGTCTCATCGGCAACCGTGTAAACAAGACCCAAGCCATTTGCTCATGAAAAGCTTCAACATGTCTCTTTTTCCAGCAATACTAATTATTAAACCTCAAGTTCTGTACTACCAGATGACTATTTAATAATTAGCTTATTGGTTAGTTATGTGTAATGATCAACCAATCAAAGTATATTAATCAATTAACTCAACATGATATTTTGCTGAATTGTAATCAATGCAGGACATGAGCACAGCACATGACTGGGCCCTTGTTAAAAGTCAAATCCGCACTTGACAAGTGAGAGACATCACACGGTCCCAAGCCAGTGCTATGAAGTCAGTCAAGGTTGATTAAAATAAAAAGTAAAGCCATTGTACTTCTCAGCACAAGTGAAATTTATCAGTTTGTATTCCCTGAGATTCAAAAGGCTATTGTGTGAAGTAAAACAGCTGTAAGGTTCCAAAAAGTCTCCCCTTAAACCAGCTTATATTTCACCCCTCTCCTATTTTTACTTAGTTCTGTTGAAGGGTCATGAGGACTCAAAACGTCAACTGTACTCTGCTCCACCGATGCTGCCAGACCTGCTGAGTTTTTCCAGGTATTTCTGTTTCTGGTTTTGTTTTGGATTTCCAGCATCCGCAGTTTTTTATTTTTATATTTGAGAACTAGCTTAGTCTTTTTAACTTGCAGTATTGTAAATATGTAACCATCTTTGGCTTTGTAAGTTAGAGCTAAGTTCTATCATCAGTTTTCGTAGCTATTTAATTCTTGTGACTTTTATTCTTTATGAACCTGTAATGTATTAGTATAATGTCTTGTATCTGTATCTTGTTATCTTAAGTTTAACACTGATTTTTATATGTGTTTATGTAGACTTTATGTAATCTCTGTAACTTTGTAATTTCTGGAAGACTATGAACCACTCTGTACTTCTTTATAATATTTTAATTAATTTGTACAAAGCACAGGCAGGTAAGAATTGTACAGGACACCTAGATATCGATTAAACATAGGGTTACTATGCCTAAATGTTAATCAGTCGTGCTGGACGTTGTCTCGAAAAAGCAAACACCGAAACTAAAAGCAGATACTGAAACTATCATAAGGCCCATTATCTTAATGGGAAGCCACAGAACTTAAATAAGACAACAGGAAAGACTATAATGAGAGAAGGTCGTATGAGTAATTAACACATTAGATGATCGTCCACCACTAATCAGAAACTAATCATGCACTACCCAAATGAATCAGAGATTGATCATGTACTGACCGAGCCAATAAGAATCCAAAAACAAGACTGTAGTAATTATGTTTTTATTTAGTGTGTGATGTACTTGTTAAGAAAGATCACATGATCTGTAGTAACCAAAAGGAGAGTAGCACGCGTTACCTCAGCAGAGGTGGAGTTGAAAACTCACATGTAGTTGCTGCTGAGTATATTGCAAATAAACTTAACGTTTCCACTTAACGGGGAGGGCCTTTCTCACCAACAGCCAAGCTACGTCTTGGTGCTTGTTGGAAAGTTCTGGTGATGAAGCATTCTGCCAAATGACTTTGTCAGTCTGCTCAGGGAACCATCCCACAGGATCCACCCTCTCCTTTTCCCTCAGGGCCTTTAAGACGTTACGTGCCGACCACTGCCTGATGGACTTGTGGTTTCTCTGCATATATTTTCCCATGAGGGACAGGTGGTACGGCACGGTCAATGATTGTAATATTCATTGTCTGTACTGATACACCTTGTGATTCATGTTGTAAAAGTTGAACCTGATTGTATTTTTGTAATGGTGATTTTGAAATGGTTCGAAATGTTGTTGAAGATTTATGAATAAAGTATATTTTTGCAAAAAAAATTAATATTCCACTTAAAAAAATTACATTAAGTTTATTTGCAATATACTCAGCAGCAAATACATGTGAGCTTTCAACTCCACCTCTGCTGAGGTAGCCCATGCTTAATGTTGTGACCTCGGACTACCTTGCCAAGCTCAAAGCTGACCTGCTGTTTCTGCAGGAGTGTATGATACCGCACCTCAGCTCCTACAGGCAATGGTCACAATGGTAGTCCCATGGGCCATCGATCTGGTCAGGAGGAAATGACTCTCATTCCTCCGGCCTGGGTATTCTGCTGCGGGGAGGCAACTTCACCGTCTCCGAGGTTAAGGAAGTAGGCACCTCCTCGTAGCGGATGTAATGTACAAGAATGCTGCACGCCGGTTTCAGCACTGCTGCTGGCGACCTCCAGGCCGGTCATTCTGGGCGGTGACTTCAACTGCATCACGATGCAGCTGGACGATCTGGCAGGGCCGACAGCAGATTCGACGCTACTTCCAGATCCCTGATGGAAACAAGTAAAGGATGCCAAGCTGCATGATGTCTTCAGCAGCCCTGCAGACGGAGAGCATCGCAGATACACCTGGTCATGGCCAGACGGGTCCATCCGTTCCAGGATAGACTTCCTGTTTGTGTCCCGTGCGTTTGCAGTCAGATCCACCGACGTCTGACCGCTGCCTGCTTCTGGCTGACTGTCACTTAGAGGAAGACCAGAGGGTTGGCAGGGGGAGCATGGAAGCTAAATGTGCAACTGCTGACCCCAGAGAACATTGAGGAACTCAAGAGGGATTACAAATGTTGGAGAACTGTGAAACCCCTCTTGAGTGCTTGACACACTGATGGGCAGCAATCAAGGGAAACATCAAGAGGTTTTTCATCCTCACAGATGTCCAGAAAGCTAGAAAGGAACAGAGGGAAATGTTCCGACTCCAGAAAAACATGCAGAACCTGTTCCGGCTACAGTCGATGGGGGTCAATGTCAAGGAGGGACTCCAAGAGGTGAAGAGCCAGCAAGCCTCGCTCTTTGCCTCGGAGGCCTCCAGGATCATCTTCCGTTCCAGAGTCCGCTCCGTGGAGTGGGATGAGACGTGCTCACATTTCTTCTTCCAAAAGGTACACAGAGAGAGAGGCTGTGATCAGCAACCTGAAGGAAGAAGACGGCTCAGTAAAGTCATCGCAGCCTGACATTTTGAGGATCAGCAAACCCTTTTATGCTGGATTGTATGACGTGAAGCCCACAGACAGCACAGCCTCCCAGTCCTTCCTGTCCTCTATCATGGTGGTCTTAGACGAAAGTAGATGGGAGAGCCTGGGCAAACTGCTAACTCCTGACGAACTGACTAAGGCCCTTGAGTCCTTCGAGAATAGTAAAACTCCCAGAAGCGACGGCTTGCTGGCTGAGTTGTATTTGGCTCTGTGGTACTGGATCGGCCCAGACCTGCTAGAAGTGTACGAGAGTATGCTTCTGGCCGACAGCCTGTCAAAATCCATGAGGAAAGGCATCATCACCCTCATCTACAAGCACAAGGGGGAAAAGGAGGAAATTAGAAATTGGTGACCCATTTCACTGTTGAATGTAGATAAAAGATTCTGTCCAAGGTCATCACCAATCAGGTCAAGTCTGCTCTGGAATTGGTGATCCACCCTGACCAGACCTGCGCTGTGCCTGGCAGGAAGATCTCTGACAGACTCGCGCTACTCAGGGATACGATTGCGTATGTGCAGCACAGGGGTGTGGACACTTGCCTCATCAGCTGGATCAGGAGAAGGCCTTTGACAGAATATCGCGCACCTACATGGTGGATGTGCTCTCCAAAATGGGGTTTGGGGAGGGAATTTTGTAATTGGATCCAACTGCTCTACACTAACATCGATAGCGCGATCTCAATCAATGGGTGGGAATCAGATAGCTTTCCTATTAAGTCTGGAGTCAGGCAGGGCTGCCCTCTCTCCCCTGTCCTGTTTGTGTGTTGCATAGAACCCTTTGCTGAGTCCATCAGGAAGGATCCGGGCATAAGAGGAGTGATGATCCCAGGCAGTGGAGGCATTCAGGTCAAAGCCTCCCTGTACATGGACGATGTCACCGAGCGAGGCCATGTCCTTTGGGAACTGGGCTGACCGATCCTTTTGTCCCCTTCACCGTCATGGTTGATGGCCTGAAGGTGCTGGGGATGTAGCTCGGAGGGACAAGGGTATGCGTTAGAAACTGGAAGGAGTGTGTGTCCACTGTACAAAGAAAACTGGGCATGTGGGAGCGACAGTCCCTTTCCATTGCAGGTAAGAATTTGGTCATCAGGTGTGCGGCACTCTCGCTGTTGCTGTACGTGATGCAGGTCTGGCCCATTCAAGGCTCCTGCGCAATGGTGATCACCCGAGCCATCTTTCGCTTTATCTGGAGATCGAAAATGGATCGTGTCCATAGGGACACAATGTACAAGCCTCTAGATAAGGGGGGAAAAACCGTTCCCAACATCGCCCTCATACTGATGGCCACCTTTGTGTGCGGCTGCATCAAGCTGTGCATAGATCCTCGGTATGCAAACACCAAGTGTTACTACGTGCTGATGTTCTACCTGTCGCCGGTGTTGCAAAGGATGGGTCTGGCCATGCTGCCACGGAACGCTCCAAGTAGTTGGACCGTGCCATACCACCTGTACCTCATGGAAAAATTTATGCAGAGAAACACTTTTGACCACAAGTCCATCAGGCAGTGGTCGGCACGTAACGTCTTAGAGGCCCTGAGGGAAAAGGAGAGGGTGGATCCTGTGGGATGGTTCCCTGAGCAGACTGTCAAAGTCATTTGGCAGAATGCCTCATCGCCAGAAATTTCTAACAAGCACCAAGATGTAGTTTGGCTGGTGGTGAGAAAGGCTCTCCTCATCAGAGCCTTTCAACATGCCAGGAGTTTCACCGCCTCTGCAAGTTGCCCTCGAGGTGGCTGTGGTGGGGACGAAACTGTTGTTCACCTCCTTGTGGATTGTGCCTTTGCAAAGAAGGTCTGGAGAGAGATGCAGCGGTTTCTGTTGTGGTTCATCCCGAGCAGTTCTGTGACACAGGACTCTGTGCTCTACAGGCTGTTCCCAGGGGGACACACTGAGACAAACATCAACTGCGGCTAAAGGATCATCAACTCGGTGAAAGACGCTCTTTGGTCTGCCTGAAACTTGTCGGTCTTCCAGCGCAAAGAGTTGTCCTGACCGAGTGTTGCACACTGGCACATTCCAAAGTCCAGGACTACGTGCTGAGGGATAAACTAAAGCTTGGGGCAGCCGCCGCAAAGGCACATTGGGGAAAGGTCGCTGTCTAAGACTTTTCTGTCAAAGGGCACTGAGGGGCTGGGAACTGTTTGGAGCCCCTCGGGCTGTACAGCTCACAATGAACGTATACTTTGAATACTAATTGTATTATAATTGTATTGAAGCACCTCAGAGTGCAACATGATGTATGTTGATAACTCCAATACCATTGTCTGATTGTCTGTAATGACCATATTGAAATAAGTCCATAAGATCAAGGTGCAGAAATTAGGCCATTCGGCCCATCGAGTCTGCTCCGCCATTTAATCATGGCTGATAAGTTTCTCAACCCCATTCTCCTGTCTTGGCCCGTAATCTTTGATCCCCTTACCAATCAAGAACCTATCTATCTCAGTCTTAAATACACTCAATGACCTGGCCTCCACAGCTTTCTATGGCACTGAATTCCATAGATTCACCACTCTGTGGCTAAAGAAATGATTGTAATATTCACTGATTGTATTGATGCACCCCATGATCCATGTGTAAAAGCTGAATCTGATTGTACGTTTTGTGATGGCGATTTTGTAATGTTTTGTAATGTTCTTCCAGATATTTTATGAATAAAGTAAATTTTTCAAAAAAAATGTTTCCACTTAAGTGTCTACAGATCAAATCTATTACTAACAGCACAACCTGGCTACCCTTACAACAAACTGGCGATGAGGATAAAACAGGATTGAACAGAAGCAATCAAGTTAGGAAGAAATCAGTACTGTATCTCACCTACTGATTATAAGCAGCAATCTCCGTGAGAATTGTAGAACTTATCCCCTCTCAAAATGCCACAATTTGGGAGAATTAATCCTTTTGAACCAGCCACTGACATTTGGTCTCAATACATAGAGCGCCTCACGATCTTTGTTCAAGTGAGCAAGATTACAGGGGCAGAGAAGAGGTGAGTGATCCTCTTAAAGACATGTGGGAGCAAAACCTATGGTTTGATCTGAAGTTTGGGGGCACCCAGTGCCCCAGATTTGAAAAATTTTGATAAATTGGTGCACCTTGTGAAGGGTTATTTTCAACCAAAGTCCTCAGTCATGATGCAGAAGTTCAGGTTTAATTTGAGAAATAAAATCCTGGGCAAGACAATTGCAAGCTATGTGGCAAATTTGAAGCAGCTAATGGAACATTGTGAGTTTGGTACATCTCTAAACGACATTAAAGAGCTTGGAGAGAGAGTTTTAAAAAAAATTCATTCACAGGACGTAGGCTTCGCTGGCTAGGTCATTATTTATTGCCCATCCCTAGTTGCCCTTGAGAAGGTGGTGGTGAGCTGCCTTCTTGAACCACTGCAGTCCATGTGGTATTAGGAAGGGAGTTCCAGGATTTTGACCCAGCGACAGTGAAGGAATGATGATATATTTGCAAATCAAGATGTTAAGTGACTTGAAGGGGAACTTCTAAGTATTGGTATTCCCATCTAGCTGCTGCCCTTGTCCTTCTAGTTGCTAGTGGTTGTGGGTTTGGAAGGTGCTGGTGAAGGACCCTTCGTATATTCCTGCAGTGTATCTTGTAGATGGTACACACTGCTGCTACTGTGCATCGGTGATGGAAGGAATAAATGTTTGTGGATGTGGTGCTAATCAAGTGGGTGCTTTGTCTTGGATGGTGTCAAGCTTCTTGAGTGTTATGGGAGCTGCACTCATCCAGGCAAGTGGGGAATATTCCATCACACTCCTGACTTGTGCCTTGTAGATGGTGGACAGGCTTTGGGGAGTCATGAGGTGAGTTACTCATCACATGATTCCGGGCCTCTGACCTGCTCTTGTAGCCACAGTTTTTATATGGCTAGTCCAGTTCAGTTTCTAGTCAATGGTAATCCCCAGGATGTTAATAATGGGGGATTCAAAGAACAAAGAACAAAGAAAAGTACAGCACAGGAACAGGCCCTTCGGCCCTTCAAGCCTGCGCCGATCATATTGCTCATCAACTAAAACATTTTGCACTTCCGGGGTCCGTATCCCTCTATTCCCATCCTATTCATGTATTTGTCAAGCTGCCTCTTAAACACCACTATTGTACCTGCTTCCACCACCTCCTCAGGCAGAGAATTCCAGACACTCACTGCCTTCTGCGTAAAAAACTTGCCCCACACATCACCTTTAGAGTTTTCTCCTCTCACCTTAAATCTATGTCCCCTAGTAATTGACTCTTCCACCCTGGGAAAAGCTTCTGACTATCTACTCTGTCCATGCCACTCATAATTTTATAAACTTCCATCAAGTCGCCCCTCAATCTCCATCACTCTAGTGAGAACAATCCGAGTTTCTGCAACCTCTCCTCATAGCTAATAACCTCCAGACCAGGCAGCATCCTGGTAAACCTCCACTGCACCCTCTCCAATGCCTCCATATCCTTCTGGTAATGTGGTGACCAGAATTGCACGCAATATTCCAAGTGTGACCTAACCAAGGTTCTATACAGCTGCAGCATGATTTCCCAGCTTTTATACTCAATACCCTTGCCAATGAAGACAAGCATGCCATATGCCTTTCTGACTACCTTATCCACCTGCATTGCCACTTTCAGTGACCTGTGGACCTGTACACCCAGATCCCTCTGCCCATCGGATTCAGTGATGGTAATGCTATTGAACATCAAGGAGCGATGGTTGGATTCTCTCTTGTTGGAGATGGTCATTGCCTGACGCTTGTGTGGCGTGAATGTTACTTGCCACTTGTCAGCCCAAGCCTGGATATTGTCCAGGTTCTGCTGCATTTGGAAAGGGACTACTTCATTATCTGAGGAGTCACGAATGTTGCTGAACATTGTGCAATCATCAGCGAACATCCCCACTTCTGACCTTCTGATGGAAGGAGGGTCATTGATGAAGCAGCTGAAGATGGTTGGGCCGAGGACACTACCCTGAGGAACTCCTGCAGTGGTGTCCTGGAGCTGAGATGACTGACGTCCAACAACCACAACTATCTTCTTTTGTGCTAGGTATGGCTTCAACCAGTGGAGAGGTTTCCACCGATTCCCATTGACTCCAGTTTTGCTAGGGCTCCTTGATGCCGCATTCTGTCAAATGTGGTCAGAGGCCACTAAAGAGTGCAAGAGGAAAAGAGTGTGGAGAGCAGCTGATTGATGAATAGGATTGGTGAGTACTTCTATGGTTTAAAGTAAAAGTAAGGTCTTTAGTTTGTGTTTAGGTCTCTAGTCTTTTTTTCTCTTTCTCTTAAAAATAGCTTCTTAAGTATAAGATGGATACTGGTATAAAAAAAATTACAATAAAGAGTGGAGGATATTACCGTAATTAATTAATAAATTAAATGATATAAGATAGCGATGGCAGGATGGGTGACGTGTTGCTGCTGCAACATGTGGGGGCTTTTCGACACCAAGGTGATCCAGAGTGAACACATCTGTAGTAAGCGTTTGTAGCTCGAGGAACTTCAGATCTAAGTTGAGGAGCTGGAGTCCGAGCTGCAGATATTGTGCCACATCGGGGAAGGGGAAAGTTACCTGGACTCTTTGCACCAGCACGCAGTCTTACTCCTCAGGTTAGGTCATTCAAATTTGGTCAGTGATCAGGAACAGGAGAGTGTGACTGCAGATGAAGCATGTATGGGTACCCAGAGGGTTGCATTCGAGGAGCCTTGGCCCCTGCAACTATCCAACAGTTAAGAGGTTCTTGCAAGCTATGTGGATGAGAGCAGGGACTGCAGGAAGGATGAGCGAACTAACCACGGCACCATGGTACAGAGAGCCATTTACTTAGGGGGAGGAAATAGGAAAGTAGTTGGGGTGGTGGTGGACAGTATCATTGGGGGTATAGATACTGTTCTCTGCAGCCATGAGCGTGAGTCCCGAAGGCTGTGTTGCCTGGCCAGTGCCAGGGTTAAGGACTTCTCCTTAGGGCTGGAGAGGAACTTGGAGTGGGAGGTGAGGGATCCAGTTGTCATCATCCATGTTGGTACCAATGCCACTTATAGGGCTAGAAAGAGGTTCTTCTGAAAGAATTTGAACAGTTAGGAACTAAATTAAAAAGCAGAACCTCCAAGGTAATAATCTCAGGATTGCTACCTGAACCACAGGCAAACCGGCATTGGGTAAATAAAGTCAAGAAGTTAAATGATTGGCTCAAAGATTGGTGTGGGAAGAATGGGTGACAGTTGACAGGGGCACTGGCACCAGTATTGGGGTAGAAGGGAGTTGTTCCAGTGGAATGGGCTTCAATTGAACCCTGTTTATCCAGCTTGCTTTTGAAAAGATTGGAATGGCGTACTTGCGAAAGACATGAACATCCAGTTTGTATCACAGTAGGGTACTATTACAACCTTGGTTACCCTATAATATAAGCTCAGTACGTGCACACTCCTAAACCTAAGCCCCTGTTGGAACCAGTGTCCTGGTGAATGGAATAATTGGGATTGTAGACAGGGGTTTAAACTAAATAGAGCGGGGGAGGGTTCTGGAGAGGGGATACAATAGGCTTACAAAGCAAAAGGAAATGGCAGCCTTGCAGGGCAGGTATTTAGGTAATGATACCGAGAGTGTGACAGGAAGGACAGAGAGTACAAACATAAAAAAATGCAGCAAATAGGGTCAAAGGGGGGGAAAATAGTAAAAAGGCAGAATGAATGGCTCTACTTAAATGCACGTAGTATTCGGAACAAAATAAATGAATTAACAGCACAAATAGAGGTTAATGGGTATGATCTTATAATCATTTCAGAGACATGGGGCTGCATCTTCTGGTCAGTGAGTGGGGGGTGGGCTCCACTCGCCGACGCGTAAAATGACGCAGGGTGACGTTGGGTGTGCGTCGCAATGTCTCCCCACTTCATTTAGATTCTCAGTTCAGCAGGCACACAGCCAAATTGGCTGCACGCCCGCCGCACTGTCAAAGGCCAATAAGGTCATTAAAAAAGTAATTAACATGATTAATGGACCTGCCCATCCAACCTTAAGGTTGGCGGGCTTCTGAGAAAACATGAAACCTCATCCACGGGCAGGGCGAGGTTTCATGAGGGTATTAACATTTTTATAAAATGGTTAAATAAAAGAAATTGACATGTTCCAGCTCATGTGACAGCGGCACATGAGTGGACATGTCAGTAATTTTTTTCCCCTTCTTTACTGAGACTTTCAAACCTGAGCCGATCTCCCTGAGGCAGCACTTTGCCTCTGGGAGATCTGTGCGGTCTTCTGTTTGCATGTGTGAAAGAGCACACTCCTGGCTCTGGGGATCCCCCCTGCCTGTCCAGGGAGTGCATAGCGCTTCCTGGCAGACGTCACACCTTAATTGGCCCGTCCATGTAAAATGGCGTCGCGCCCCCGACCAGGGGTGCCAATTGGGAACCCGCTCCCTGATGGGGGGGGGAAGATCCTGCCCATAGTTACAAGGAGATCAAAGCTGGGAACTAAATACTCAGGGGTATGTGATTTTTCGAAAGGACAGGTAGAAAGGAAAGGGTGGTGGGGTAAAAACAAAAAACTGCGGATGCTGTAAATCCCAAACAAAAACAGAATTACCTGGAAAAACTCAGCAGGTCTGGCAGCATCGGCGGAGAAGAAAAGAGTTGACGTTTCGAGTCCTCATGACCCTTCCACAGAACTGAGTGAATATAAGGAGAGGGGTGAAATATAAGCTGGTTTAAGGGGCGTAGGGGGGGGGGGAGAGAGAGAGAATTGGAGGGGTGGTGTGGTTGTAGGGACAAGCAAGCAGTGTTAGGAGCAGATAATCAAAAGATGTCACAGACAAAAGAACAAAAGAACACAGAGGCATTGAAGGTGGTGATATTATCTAAACGAATGTGCTAATTAAGAATGGATGGTAGGGCACTCAAGGTACAGCTCTAGTGGGGGTGGGGTAGAAAGGCTAGCAGGGCATAAAAGATTTAAAAATAATGGAAATAGGTGGGAAAAGAAAAATCTATATAAACTATTGGAAAAACAAAAGGAAGGGGGAAGAAACAGAAAGGGGGTGGGGATGGAGGAGGGAGTTCAAGATCCATAGTTGTTGAATTCAATATTCAGTCCGGAAGGCTGTAAATTGCCTAGTCAGAAGATGAGGTGCTGTTCCTCCAGTTTGCGTTGGGCTTCACTGGAACAATGCAGCAAGCCAAGGACAGACATGTGGGCAAGAGAGCAGGGTGGAGTGTTAAAATGGCAAGCGACAGGGAGTTTTGGGTCATTCTTGCGGACAGACTGCGGGTGTTCTGCAAAGCGGTCGCCCAGTTTACGTTTCGTCTCTCTAATGTAGAGGAGACTGCATTGGGAGCAACGAATGCAGTAGACTAAGTTGGGGGAAATGCAAGTGAAATGCTGCTTCACTTGAAAGGAGTGTTTGGGCCCTTGGACGGTGAGGAGAGAGGAAGTGAAGGGGCAGGTGTTGCATCTTTTGCATGGGCATGGGGAGGTGCCATAGGTGGGGGTTGAGGAGTAGGGGGCGATGGAGGAGTGGACCAGGGTGTCCCGGAGGGAACGATCCATACGGAATGCCGCCGGTGGGGTGAAGGGAAGATGTGTTTGGTGGTGGCATCATGCTGGAGTTGGCGGAAATGGCGGAGGATGATCCTTTGGTGGGGTAGCCTTATTAGTATGAGATGGAATAAGATAGCATGAAATGATCTTGGATCGGAAGATGTAGAATCCATATAGGTGAAAGTAAGTAATAACAAGGGGAAGAAGACACTAGTGGGAGTAGTCCATAGGCCAACTAACAATAGGTATACTGTAGGACAGAATAAATCAGGAGATAATGAGAGCATGTAAAAAGGCAGTACATTAATCATAGGTGAGTTTATTCTTCATGTAGATTGGGAAAATCAAATTGGCGAGCAAGAACTCAGAGTATATTTGGGGGTTTCCTAGAACAATACATTGTGGATATAACCAGGGATCAGGCTTTTTTGGATCTGGCAATGTGTAATGGGATAGGTTTAATGAATGATCTCGAGTTTTTTTTTAATTCATTCCAGAATGTGGGCTTCGCTAGCTGGCCCAGCATTTGTTATCCATCCGTAATTGGCTTTGAGAAGGTGATGGTGAGCTGCCTTTTCGAAACACTGCAGTCCATGTGGTGTGGGTACACCCACAGTGTGTTTAGGAAGGAAGTTCCAGGATTTTGGCCCAGCAGCAGTAAAGGAACGATGTATTTCCAAATCAGGATGGTGAGTGACTTGGAGGGGAACTTCCAGGTGCTGGTGTTCCCATCTATCTACTGCCCTTGTCCATCTAGATGGTAGTGGCTGCAGGTTTGGAAGGTGCTGTCAAAGGAGCCTTGGTGAATTCCTGCAGTGCATCTTGTAGATGGTACACACTGCTGTTGCTGTGCATCGACGGTGGAGGGAGTGAATGTTTGTGGATGTGGTGTCAATCAAGCGGGCTGCTTTGTCCTGGACGGTGTCAAGCTGCTTGAGTATTGTGGGATTGGCAATAAATGCTGGCCCAGCCAGTGAAGCTCACATTGCATGAATGAACATTTTTAAAAACTGCATAAGTTTAATTAGAAGGCAGGTTATATAAATGTTGAGTAGGAGTAACACAGAATGTGATATCTATCATAGAAATGTATCCCTTAATTTTGAAAAAATATATCTTAGCAAGGTCACCCTTTACATGGAAAAATTGAAAAACTTTAGCTATGAAACTAACCACTTTTTTGTTTGTTCTTGGGATGTGGGCACTGTATGCAAGGCCAGCATTAATTGCTCCATCCCCAATTGCCCTTGGGTGGTGTTTGTGTTATTTTTTATTTGTATAGCCAGGGAAGCAGTTCTAGTTCAATATCAAGGTTAACAATCCATTAAATGGCTTCAGCTGATGCAGTGTGAATGGTTGTGATGCCACCAGGAATGGATCTCTCAGGGTAGAAGATAAGTATGTGGCCAGTGATCTGACTTGGCCGCAGTCACAATTTGAGTCTTATGTTCCCTTTGTGAAACAAGTAGCCAAGTCTTACCTGGCCTGTCCTCAAGTGGTTAAGGGTTATTCAGGTTTGCCAATTGTTCCTCCTGTTAAATCAAATTTTCCAACTTGAAAACATGCAAACTAATGCTATCAAGAAGACCACCAGGCTTCAGGTCCAAGCAGTAAAAACCCAATGGAAAGTTGGTGGTAAGCCACCTTCTTGAACAGCTTGTGGTGCAAGTACACCCACGGTGCTATTAGGGAGAGTGTTCCAGGATTTCGACCTAGCGATATTAAAGGAACGGCGATATAGTTCCAAGTAAGGATGATGCGCAGCTTGGAGAGGAACTTGTATGTGGTGGTGCTCTCATGTGGCTGCTACCCTTGGTGGTGGGGGTCATGGGCTTGGCTGTCAAAAGGTCTTTGGTGAGTTGCTGCAGTGCATCTTGTAGATGGTACACACTGCTGCTACTGACCATCGGTGACAGAGGTAGTGAATGTTTAAAGATGGTGGATGGGGTACCAATCAAGCGGGTTGCTTTGTCTTGGATGTTCTTGATCTGAGTGATGCTGTTGCTACACACATGCAGGCAAATGGAGAGTATTCCACCACATTCCTGACTTCTGCATTGTGGATGGTGGACAGGCTTTAAGGAGTCAGGGGGCAAGTTACTCACTGCAAAACTCCCAACATTTGACCTGCTCTTGTAGCCACAGTTTCATGTGGCTGGTCCAGTTCAGTTTCTGGTCAATGGTAATGCCTAGGATCTTGACAGTGGGGGATTTAGCGATGGTAATGCTGTTGAACATCAAGTGGAGATGGTTAGATTCTCTTTTATTGAAGATGGTCATTGCCTGGCACTTGTGTGGTGAGATTATTACTTGCCTCCTAACAGTCCAAGCCTGAAGGTTGTCTTGGTTTTGTGCATGTGAGCACAGCTTCAATACCTGAGGAGTTACAAATGAATCTTGTGCAACCATCAGAGAGCATCCCTGCTTCTGACCTTATGATAAAGGGAAGGTCATTGGTGAAGCAGCTGAAGATGGCTGGGCCTTGGATACTGCCTGATCTGGGACTGAAATGATTGACCTCCATACACCCCTTATCTGTAGACCATATATTAAATTGATTTTTGGAGCAGGGAGATTGAATATGGGCTTGCTAAAAAAAACTACAACTGTCTTCCTTTGTGCTACGTATGACTCCAGCCAGTGCACAACCATTTGATTTCTACGGAAGAATTTCAAGATCTTTTCATTTTCTTCACACTTCCTGAAATCTACCTTTCCATTCCATTTAGCCCCCTGTTTTAAGGACAGATGGGTGCTCTACTCTCAAATTTGCATAAGCCTGCTTTTAATACGGATGCTAAAAGCTACCCTGGAATGAGGACAGCCAAAGTCCACCCCACCAGTGTCTGCATTCAAAGGATCATCATCCGCCATTCCCGCCAACTCCAGCATGATGCCACCAGCAAACGCATCTTCCCCTCATCGCCCCCTCGGCATTCCATAGGGACCGTTCCCTCCAGCACACCCTGATCCACTCCTCCATGACCCCCAACACCTCATCCCCTTCCCACGGCACCTTCCCATGCAATCACAGAAGGTGCAACACCTGCCCTTTCACCTCCTCCCTTCCCACCGTCCAAGAGCCCAAACACTCTTCTCAGGTGAAGTAGCACTTCACTTGCTCCTCCTTCAATTTGGTCTCCTGCATTCGCTGCTCCCAATGCAGTGTCCTCTACATAGGGGAGACCAAACGCAGACTGGGTGACTGCTTTGCGGAACTCTTTCACTCTGTCCGCAAGCATGACCCAGATCTTCCTGTTGCTTGCTATTTCAACGCACCATCCTGCTCTCATGCCCACATGCCTGTCCTTGGCCTGCTGCAATGTTCCATTGAAGCCCAATGTAAACTGGAGGAACAGCACCTCATCTTCTGATTAGGCACTTTGCAGCCTTCCAGACTCATCATTGAGTTCAACAGCTTCAGACCATGAGCTCTCTCCTCCATCTTCACCCCTTTTTTAATCTTTTTTTCAAAATTCATTTTTATTTCTTATCCAATCATTTCTATTTTATTTATGTTTATTTTTATTAATTTATTCATTGCTTTATCCCCTTTTTATCCCATTTTTATCCCAGACACACCTCCTCATGTTAAGCCACTTCGAGCAGGAGGCCCTTGAGCTGGAGAAGTGGCATGCACCCAGGTCAGTTGGTGTCAGTGAGGCTGGGGTGGCACAGCCAGGTATTTGAGGCCAACAGTGAGATCCACAATGTCCTCCCAACATCCATAGCACTGATGATTGTTAAATTTGTTATTGTTGCAACATTGCTCGGTCATAGAGTGATAGAGTCGGAGATGTGGATCACAGAGAAAGGCCCTTTGGCCTTTCGAGGGTGTGCGGGTCAAAGACGAACCTAAGTATTCTAATCCCATTTTCCAGCACTAGGCCCATAGCCTTGTATGCCATGTTATCCCAAGTTCACATCCAAATAGTTATTGCATGTTATGAGGGTTTCTCCATCTACCACCCTTTCAGGCTGTGCATTCCAGATTCCCACCACCTTCCGTGTGCAAAAGTTGCTCATCACATACCCTGTAAACCTCATGCCCCTTACCTTAAATCTATGCCCCCTGGTTACTGATCCCTCCGCCAAGGGGAAAAGTCCCATTCTGCTACCCTATCTATGCCCCTCATAAGTTTATACACCTCAATTATGTCCCCCCCCTCCATCTCCTCTGCTCCAAATAACCCCAGTCTATGCAATCTCTCCTCATAAGTGAAACTCGCCAGGCCAGTCAACATCCTGGTAAATGTCCTCTGTACTCTCTCTGCTGCAATCACATCCCTCCCATAAAAGCGCATTTCAGAACTGCACGCAGTACTGTAGTTGTGGCCTAAGCAGCGTTTTCTGCAGTTGGAACATTACCTCCCTGCTCCTATATTCTATGCCTCGGCTAATAAAGGCAAGAATGCCATATGCCTTCTTAATCACCTTGTGTACATGTCCCGCTATCTTAAGGGACCAGTCGACATGCACACTAAGGTCCCTCTGATCCTCATTACTTCCCACGATCCTACCATTCGTCATGCATTTTAGTGCCTTGTTTATCCTGCCCAAGTGCATCACCGCACAATTATCCACATTAAATTCCATTTGGCACTCATCAGCCCATCTGACCAGACCATCTATATCCTCCTGTAATGTAAGACTATCCTCCTCACTATATACCACACTACCAATGTTTGTGTCCATTGGTTCTGGAAGGTTGAGCACATAATGAGCCAGGGGGAACGGGATGAAGTGTGTCACTGTGTCCACTGTCCTTGTTGTTCATTTCAGCATCATCAGAGCATGGCCAGCATGAGGAGCTGCAGATGCCCCCTCTCACACCTGAGGGCTCTCAAGTCTCACCCGCGTCTCACGATTTCTGCGAGGCAGGCACCAGCACAGATACTAGCACCTCAGTAGGCATTGGAACATCGGCTAGTGTCCTGGGGCACAGCAGTGAGGGCAATTCACAGTTGCTGGAGGAGCTGGCAGAGACAGAGAGTGCCGATGGTGCCAGCAGTCTGGAGACTGCAGGGGACCAGGCACATGCTCAGTCAGTGCCTGATGATGTGCCTCTGGAGTCGTCCGCGACACAGCAGGGACAGGAAATGAAGCCGGGTGTGCGGGAGCATCTGGGAGTGAGACATGAGGCTGTGCTTCACTTGGTGTCCATGATGGAGGAGTCCACGCAAAACATCACTGATGCAATGAGCTTCATGGCAGAGCATCATGCTTCCTCCATGGAGAGAGTGGTGACTCTTGTGAAGAGGCACCACAAGGAGAACAATCAAGTCCTCTTCGGGTTGTGCTTAGGCTTGCAAGCCTTCACAGCTGGTCAGTGCCAGGGTAGGAGATGGTCTGGTCTTCAAGCTTCCCAGCTTGTTGCCCATCCATCCATGGTGAGCAGGGAGGTCTGAGGCAACCTCACGTTGGTGCAGCAGCTGTTTGTTGTCTCTGCGGGCATCTCTCATGGCACTCCGGATGAGGGCACCAGCTCCTCTGCCCCTCTCCCAGTGACCGTATCATCCGGTGAGGCTGTGACAACTTGGGAGATGACAGCAGATCCCTCCCAGGCAGGCCCAGCACAGGCTCCATGGGCCAGAGGGCGACCGCCAAGGTCATCAAGGCCAAAAGGACAGCAGAGTCAGCAGGCTGTCTCAGATGCCATTCCAAGCGATGGGGCAGTACCAAGATGTAGCACCCGCAAACGGAAACGTAAGGCACATTAGGCACACCACGGGTTTCTCACTGGTGCTTTTGTGTTGGCCCGAGATTAGGACCTTAGAATTTATCTTTGCTTGCTTACTGTATTCTTTAATAATTGGGAGAACTTCTGATTTGAAAATTAAAATTCAGATGTGTGGCCATGGCTGAGGGTGGCTTGTTTGTCCTGTATGTGTATGTTTAAGAAAACTGTCATGACTGTTTGTTTGGGCATTCAAATTTATGTACAAGGCCCTTAGTTCCTGCTGATGACCTGGCAGATTTTGCACTTAGGTGCCGAGTATGGTGTGCCAGGCAAGGCTGGTCCTGCTGATCCATTTGTATTGTGCTAGCTGAAGGTTCATTGGATTAAAGCCCCCTGGGTGTCCCTGCCTCCTTGGTGTAGTCCCAGGTTAGCATCTAACCCCTCAGCATTCCCCTGTGCATGCTCATCCTCAGAGTCGGTACTGGACTCGTCGTGTGCAGCCGCAGACACTGTGTCGATGTCGTCATCGTCCACTGCTTCCCCCCTTTCCAGCGCAAGATTGTGGAGAGCGCAACGTGCAACCACCATCACTGACACACAATCTGGGGGTTATGGAGTGCGCCCCCTGAGCAGTCCAGAGATCGGAAACGCATCTTGAGAAGACTGAAGGTTTTCTCCACCGCAGCCCTTGTGGAGGCATGGCTCCTATTGTACCACTGCTCAGCTTCTGATCTTGGATGGTGGAGAGGCGTCATGAGCCACCTTCAGAGGGGATAGCCCTTGTCACCCAGCAGCTAGCCATCAAGCTGAGCCGGAGCACAGAATCACAGAATCACAATGCAGAAGAGGCCTTTCAACCCATCAAGTCTGCACCAACGCGTGAGAAACACCTGACCTACCTACCTAATCCAATTTACCAGCACTTAGCCCATGGCCTTGAATGTTATGACTGGCCAAGTGCTCATCCAGGTACTTTTTAAAGAATGTGAGGCAACCTGCCTCCACCACCCTCCAAGGCAGTGCATTCCAGACCATCACCACCTTCTGGATAAAAAAAGTTTTCCTTACATCCCCCCTAAACCTCCTGCCCCTCACCTTGAACTTATGCCCCCTTGTGACTGACCCTTCAACTAAGGGGAACAGCTGCTCCCTATCCACCCTGTCCATGCCCCTCATAATCTTATACACCTCGATCAGGTCGTCCCTCGGTCTTCTCTGCTCCAGCGAAAACAACCCAAGTCTATCCAACCTCTCTTCATAACTTAAATGTTTCATCCCAGGCAACATCCTGGTGAATCTCCTCTGCACCCCCTCCAGTGCAATCACATCCTTCCTATAATGTGACGACCACAACTGTACACAGTACTCCAGCTGTGGCCTCACTAAGGTTCTATACAACTCCAACATGACCTCCCTACTTTTGTAATCTATGCCTCAATTGATAAAGGCAAGTGTCCCATATGCCTTTTTCACCACCCTATTAATATGCCCCTCTGCCTTCAGAGATATATGGACACACACATCAAGGTCCCTTTGTTCCTCAGAACTTCCTAGTGTCATGCCGTTCATTGGAAGGTGTAATCTGACAAGGAAGTATTCATAGTGTATCACCTCACACTTTTCAGGGTTAAATTCCATCTGCCACTTATCTGCCCATTTGACCATCCCGTCTATATCTTCCTGTAGCCCAAGACACTCAACCTCACTGTTAACCACCCGGCCAATCTTTGTGTCATCCACACTGAAGTGACCCGGCACCTGGGAGTGTCTGAGGATGTAGGTGTCGTGGGAGCTGCCTGGGTACCTTGCACAGACTTGTAGAATCTGCAACCTGTGATCACACACTATCTGCATGTCCATGGTGTGGAATCCCTTCCTGTTGATGAAGGCACCGTGCTCACCTGCTGGCGCCTTGATGGCCACGTGTGTGCAGCCTATAGCACCCTGGATGTGGGGGAAGCCTGCAATGGCTGCAAAGCCTCTGGCTTACTGTGTCTGGTTGCCTGATCCCAGCAGAAGTGGATGAATGTCAATGCATACCTGAACAGAGCGTCTGTGACCTGCTTGATGCAAGTGTGGACAGCTGATTGAGAGACACCACAAAGATCACCCACCGAGACCTGGAAGGAGCCAGAGGCATAGAACTTGAGGGCAGCTGTGACCTTTAGTGCCAATGGCATGGGGTGTCCGCCCACACAGTTAGGGGGGATCTCAGGGGCAATTATCTGACAGATGTAGTTGACTGTCTCCCTTGACAGTTGGAGCCTCCTTCTGCACTGCACCTCAGACATATTGAGGTAGCTGCTTTGCTGCCTTTATACCCTGGCAGCAGGATAGTGACATCTTCTGTGGCCCATTCCATCTTGGTCTACCTTTTGGCCCTGTGCCCCTTGTGCCTGTACTCCCAAAGGTGGCTCCCCTGGAGGCAGAATGTGCACTCCTGGCCTCCTCCTCCTTCTAGCCCTCCCTTCCTCCTCAGAGGACCTGCCTCCAGTGGACACGTCAGATCCCATACCCAGGCTAAGGGGAGGCTTCCTGAAAGCTACAGGCTCACAAAAGATTCCTGACTGCAGTGCTGACCTGAAGGTTCAAAGTACACAGAAAGCTGCTGGAACGCGTTGTGAACTACTGCAGATCACAAAGGCAAGTTTGAAATACTTTCTCCAAGAAATACTCCACAAAGCAGATTGATGACCCCACTGAGCCCTCTTATCCCACCCATGGATGAGATTCATAGAAAAGTCTCTTATCTACTTGCCTGTAGCGCCCGTGCACTGACCCCAAGATCACACAGGCACCTAAAAATCGGCGTCAGTTGAAAACTGGCCTGTTAATCAATGGTGGGTATGCGCCCGCCCAGCGAAATATTGCGATGGTGCGCGGTGACGTCAGGACACCCACCTGATGTCACCACGTGACATTTTACGCGTGGACATGTGGCGCCCAACCCCCGCATGTCAAACTGAAAATTCTGCCCTAAGAGTCAGGAGCAACAGGACATTTAACAAAATGTCTTGAGGATCACTATTTACAAATGATTGCAAAATTGGCAATTAATGTGAAAAATAGGACAACAAATAAGAATATTCCAGAGGTTGTAGAAACTAACACAAAAGGTAGAAGCATGCATGTCCACAGGGCACCTATGTCTCTCAGCATATTAACATAGTGATGTAATTTGTGGATTTGGACTGATTCAAAATTATTGAAAGAAAGTAAACATTTGCACACATATTTGCACTTGTCGTGCCTTGTCATGATCACTATCTCAACAAGTTTTACATAGTAAATTAGTTTTGTAGTTCAGTGAAAGTGCAGAGTGGAGGCAACAAGAACTACTTGCAAATTGCAGGCCCCTCCCTGTTCTGTGGAACATGTAAAGCATAGGTGGCTCAATTCAGCTGGCTGGCGGTAAAAACAATGTAAACTTCAGGAAGTCTTCTCTCCCAATTATAACATAAGAATATAAGAACTAGGAGCAGCAGTAGACCATTTGGCCCCTCAAGCCTGCCCTGTGATTCACTAAGATCATGGCTAATCTGCCCCAGGCCTCAACTCCCCGATATTTAAAAAATCCAACTACCACCTCTTTAAATACTTTCAGTGATCTAGCCTCCACAACTCTCTGATGTAGAGAATTCCAGACACTCACTACTCTCTGAGAGAAGAAATTCCTTCAAACCTCAGTTTTAAATGAGTGTCCCATTATTCTGTAACTATGTCCCCTAGTTTGAGATTCCCCTGCTAGTGGAAACATCATCTCAACATCCAGGCTGTCAAGCCCCCTCAGAATCTTGTACGTTTCAATAAGATGACCCTTCATTCTTCTAAACTCTAATGAATAAAGGCTTAACCTGTTTAGCCATTCTTGATAAGTCAACCCTTTCATCCCAAGAATCAGCCGAGTGAATCTCTTTTGAACTGCCTCATATGCTAGTATATCCTTTCTTAAACACGAGGGCCAAAGCTGTACACAGTACTCCAGGTGTGGCCTCACAAACACCCTGTACATCTGTAACAAGATGTAACAAGACTTCCCTATTTTAAAATTTCAACCCCCTCATAATACAGGCCAATATTCCATTTCCCTTCTTAATTACCTGTTGCACCTGCATGTTAACTTTTTGTGTTTCATGCACAAGATCACCACATCCCTCTGTGCTGCACGTTTGTGGAGTCTCTCTCTCTATTTAAATAATAGTCTACATTTTGATTCTTCCTACCAAAGTGCATGACCTCATACTTTCCTACATTAAACTTCATCTGCCAAGCTTTTGCCCATTCACTCAACCTATCTATATCCCCTTGCAGATTCCTCATGTCCTCATCACAATATGCCATCCCACCTAATTTTGTATTGTCAGCAAATTTGGATACATTACACTCTGCCCCCTCCTCCAAGTCATTAATATAGACAGTAAATAATTGAGGTCCTAGGACTGATCCTTGTGGCACTCCAATAGTTATGTCTATCCAACCTGAGAAAGACCCATTAATGCCGACTGTGTTCTGTGTGTTAGCCAATCCTCAGTCCATGCTAATACATTACCCCCAATACTGTGAGCTCCTATCTTGTGCAATAACCTTTTATGTAGCACCTTATTGAATGCCTTCTGGAAATCCAAATACACTACATCTACCGGTTCCTCTTTATCAACTCTGCTTGCTATACCCTCAAAGATCTCTAGCAAATTTGTCAGACATTACTTCCCTTTCACAAAACCATGTTGACTCTGATTGCGTTAAGCTTTTTTAAATGTCCTATTTCTGACTGGCCTATAGTTTCTTACTTTTTGTCTCCCTCCCTTCTTGAACAGGGGCATCACATCAGTGGTTTTCCAATCCGCTGGGACCCTCCTGGAACCCAGTAAATTCTGAAATATTTTGACCAATACCTCCACTATCTCTGCAGCCACTTGCTGTAAAACCCTTGGATGCAGGCCATCAGGTTCTGGCGACTTGTCTGCCTTTAGTCCCATTAGTTTCTCAGATACTTTGTCCCACATGATAGAGAGTTTTACAAGATCTTTCCCCCCATTAGCTCCTTGCTTACCTGATATCTTTGGGATGTTTCTAGTGTCCTCCACCTTGAACACCAATGCAAAATATTGGTTTAAATTATTTGCCATTACCCTGTCCACCTTAATCAATTCTCCAGTCACATCCTCCAAGGGTATCACATTCACTTTAGCCACTCTCTTTTTATATACCTG
This sequence comes from Carcharodon carcharias, assembly GCF_017639515.1. NCBI lineage: Eukaryota > Metazoa > Chordata > Chondrichthyes > Lamniformes > Lamnidae > Carcharodon > Carcharodon carcharias. Next base: position 222,697,905 of record NC_054467.1, on the reverse strand, counting down.
TAGAAGCTCTTGCTGTTTGTTTTTATATTTCTTGCCAATTTACTTTCATAATCAATTTTCTCCCTTTTTATTAGCTTTTTAGTCATCTGCTGCTGGTTCCTAAAAAATTCCCAATCTTCTGGCCTACCACTATTTTTCACCACTTTGTGTGCCTTAGTTTTTGATTGGATACTCTCCTTGACCACTTTTGTTAACCATGGGTGGTTCATCCTTCTCATCAAGTCCTTCTTTTTGACAGGGATAAATTTTTGTTGAGCATTATGAAATATCTGCTTGAATGTCTGCCACTGCTCATCCACTGACCTTCCCCTTAGTCTATTTTCCCAGCACGCTTTAGAGAACTGTTTCTTCATACCTCTGTAATTGCCCTTATTTAAGTTGAAGACACTGGTTTGAGACTTGAGTTGCTCACCATCAAACTGAATTTGAAATTCAGTTATCGCTACCTCCTAGAGGATCCTCAAATATGAAATCTCTTATTAATCCCACCTCATTACACATTACTAGATCTAAAATAGCCTGTTCTCAGGTATGTTCTGCAATGTATTGCTGTAAGAAACAATCCCTGATGCACTCCTCAAAATCTATCTTCCATGTTACACTTGCAAATCTGATTTGTCCAGTCAATATGTAGATTAAAATCATCCTTGACAACTGTAGCACCCTCTTACACGCCTCCATTATTTCCCGATTTATACTTTGTCCTACAGTGAGGCAACTCTTTAAGGGCCTATAGACAACTTCCACCTGTGTCTTCTTCCTCTTGTTATTCCATATTTCCACCCAAACTGATTGCACATCTCAATCTATTGCACCTATATCACTATTCACTACCTCACTGATACCTTCCTTTATTAACAAAGATATACCACTTTTTCTTTTTTGCCTATTTTCTGGAATGTTGAACACCCTTGAATATTGAGTTCCCAGCCTCGGTCACCCTGCAACCATGTCTCTGTAACAGCTATCAGGTTATATTCATTTATTTCTATTGTGCCATCAACTCATCTATCTCGTTACAAATGCTGTGTGCATTCAGATTAAGAGCCTTTAACTTTGACTTTTTACCATTATTGTTCATTCTGGTTCTGATTTCTGATGCAATCTTCTGCTTATATTTTCTGCCCCTTCCTGTCACACTTAATCGTTCACCTCTTCACTACGCCACACCTCTGCTCTCTCGTTTCTTTTTGATTTTTTAAACTTCCTTTCAATTGAACCAACACCCCGCCCCCCCACCCCCACCACCACTGATTAGTTTAAAGTGCTATCTTCGACCCTAGTTATACCTCCCGGTCGCTTGCCATTTCAACACTCCACCCTGCTCTCATGCCCACATGTCCATCCTTGGCCTGCTGCTCAACGCAAACTGGAGGAACAGCACCTCATCTTCCGACTAGGCACTTTACAGCCTTCCGGACTGAATATTGAGTTCAACAATTTTAGATCATGAACTCTCTCCTCCATCCCCACCCCCTTTCCGATTCCACCCCCCTCCTTATTTCCAATAATTTATGTAGATTTTTCTTTTCTCACCTATTTCCATTATTTTTAAATGTATTTCCATCCATTGTGTTATCTCTACCTTTTAGCCTTTTTTGACTCCTTCACCCCACCCCACCCCCACCAGGGCTATCTGTACCTTGCTTTCTACCCTTAATTAGCACATTCCTCAGATGATATCATCACCTTCAACACCTCTTTGTCCTTTTTTCTGTGACATCTTTTGGTTATCTCCACCTATCACTGGCCCTCTATCCAGCTCTACCCCCACCCCCTGCCTTAAACCAGCTTATATTTCACCTCTTTTCTATTTTTACTTAGTTCTGTTGAAGGGTCATTCAGACTCGAAATGTTAACTGTGCTCCTCTCCACAGATGCTGCCAGACCTGCTGAGTTTTTCCATGTATTTTTGTTTTTGTTATGAAGAAAAACAATGTGTTAACTACTGCTGGCTGAGCTGGTGCCTTCATGCCTGAAAATTGTATTGATCTGTATTGATCAGACCTCCCTGGCAGAGTGCTAAAGTCATCAAGTCACAAATGAGATCAAAATGTTGCTTTGGAAACTGGTGGAGATCCCTGGCAGAATGCTAAAGTAATTAAGTGACAGATGAGATCAAGAAGGTGCTATCAAAGCTGATGGTGATGTGTATGCTGCAAGAACAGTATAGATATCAGCTTGGCTTTGGGTTCAAGGCCGAAGATTTGAAGATGGAAACAGTAAGTGAATGGAACCTAGTCAGCCAGTTTAGACCCATATCGCTGACAGAGTGACTACCCGGGAGCAGTTATAAGTATACACTCTAGTAACTAGAAAGGAAAGCTAGATAGAAACAGGGACTCATGAGGGGTAACTGTAATTTTGAATTAACGTTTAATAAATATAACTGTGAGTTAACCACAGTTAGCATGCTGAGTAGTTCCTTGTCTTGCTTGTACACAAATTCACTGTAAACCTAGGGCCACAAACTTAGTGTAGGAGAGTGGAGAAAAAAAGTTGACAGCAAAACTCCCTACAGATTCCATGTGTGCCAACATAACAAATGTATCCATATCATCTGGCAGCTGCCTTTAATCCCTCAAGATACTATCATAATGCCAACAATTGCTGTCTGTTTTTTCTTTCTAGTCTTGAAATGGATTATTGTCTTAAACATACTTCCAGCTTACTTCGTTAAAGCCAGAAATGCTGGAAAAACTCAGCAGGCCTGGCAGCATCTGTGGAGAGAGAAACAGAGTTAATGTTCAGAGTTCTGAAGAAGAGTCATACAGACTCAAAATGTTAACTCTGTTTCTCTTTCCACAGCTGCTGCCAGACCTGCTAAGTTTTTCCATCATTTTCTGTTTCATTTCTAATTTCCAGCATCCGCAGTATTTGTTGTCATGGCTCATTGGGGATAGTGCGCTGTAGTACCAAGCCCCACTGCTCCCTGAGCTCTGACAAATGTGACAAGTTTAACCAGACCACCAAATTGCCCCAATTCTACCTAATGGTTTAAGTTAGATTAAAAGAATATGAGCACCATGCCAGATTTGTAAACTTAACAAGTAAATAACTGCTTTTTAAACAAATTATCTGAGGCCAGTGGCAAAAGAAAGAAATATGAACTGATAACTTTTAACTCTATAACTTAAACTCTACCCCTTCTTAGCCCCCTACACACACACACTCACACACACAAAACAAACAAAACATGGATTTTAAGGGTGAGATAAAACAGTTCAATAGCACCAAACGGAGTTCAGGATTAGATGAGTTGACCTTGATTTCTTTCTTCCAAATTTTTTGTGGGTTGTTGGCTGACTGACATGATTTCCCAGCACTTGCAGTCTGTGGACCTCTGGTTGAAACTTGCTTTTAATGTCTCTACTGGTGATTTTTCCCCTTTTCCTCCTGACTGGGGTTTCTCAAACAAAGTAGGATACAGCAATGTGAGGAATAGCCAGCTGGCTACTATGGCAGGATTACTGGAGTCTTACAAAACACAGGACAGAGAGGCTTCTGGTTTTTCCTCTTTTCAGGCTCGGAACTGATCTACTGCACTATCCTCATACAAAACCTGGTCACTTGGTCAGGAGCCAATCAAAATGCCATTGCTAGGCAATCTCCTCTTAAACCAGGTCTCCTTTCCAGCACCATCCTGTCCAACCTGGTACAGTGTGTTCCAGGAGATAGCAACATTGTAGATTTTCTTCTTCTTGCTCCAATGAACATCTCTTTTAAATTGCAGCCATGGTATTTTTTTAATGCTACAGTCCAATCTTAAAGCCACAGTCCAAGAAAAAATAAAGATATGTTCTTTACATTGTTTTTACTTCGTTAAAGGACATCCAATCAGAGTTTTAACCGCTCACAACACCGAGGACTGCTGTTCAGTTATCAACAACATTCTGTGTGACTACAGCTGTGTCTCATATTCATCAAATTCCCTACTGCCTCCAACATCATTGGTGACTTCATCCTTTCCACATTTCACTGCTTTGCCATTATTCTCTCATTGCTCCTCACCTACCTACCACATCATAGCAATGCACTGCCTGAAAAAGCTTCGCCCCACATCCCTGTATCTTATCATGCAAGGATGGGCTCCAGTTTTGCCCTCCTTCTTCTCATATGTGCATGGCATCTGCATGTTCCACACCCTATGAAGTCACCTAGGAAAATTAGATCAACTTTAACATCTATACCAACAACACCCCGCAAGCCATTCCAACTTTCTTTAATTACCATTAAGACCTTGATAAACCAAAACTTCCTTCAGTTAAAAGTCTGAAAAACCAAAACACTATGGCTGGCTCCTACAAGCGGCCTATCAACCCAACTGGCTACACCTGAGAATTCTGATAGATACGGAACTTGGCTTCCTCCCCAAGAATGAGTAATTGCCAAGAGCTCTTTCTACAACTTCCACTTTTACCCTCTTAACAAAAAATTTTAATCCACATCATTATCACCTTGATGCCCAATCGCCTCTACAAATTAGGAATCACCAGGGGTATTGCACTTTGCTTTGTTACTCACATTCCCAACCTCATCACTGGTTCCTGTGTTTCCAGGAACTGGCTAAGGTCCTCAGCCTTAATGTCAATTCTTTCATTGCCTCCCAACATTATATCTCCTCTAGCCATATATATCTCTTCAGACCATCTGATCCTCCAATGCCTGTCAACTTCTTATTATCTACTTAACCATCAGAAGCCACTCCTTTCAGAACGTCTCCCTGCTCTCTGGAACTCCCTTCCTCTGCACCTCTGCCTGATTAACTTTTTTCAAAAGCCTCTTATAGGCCCTGCTGATTCACTTGCTTTTGTCCTTCCTCCTTTGTCCGTATCCTTGAAAGTTCTTCTAAATGTCTTTTTTGTATGAGGACCATTAAGAAATGCAAGTAAGTGCATTAGCAGAGTTATCCAAGCTGAGCATGATCCTATTTTCTAATATCGGTCTTTGTCTTTCTCCTTACTCAACAATCAATAGCCTGCAACTCCATCCGAAAGCTTAATACCGGTTTCCAAATGCATACTGACGACACCCAGCTCTACCTTACCTCCAACTCTCTCAACCCCTCCACTGCCTCTTGTTTAGCACACTGCTTATCTGACATTAATGCTGGGTGAGAAGACCAAAGACATTGTTTTCAGAACCCACCACAAACTCCATTCCTTAGCCACCAATAACATCTTCCTGCTGCCACCACCCCCATCCACTGTCTGAGGCTGAACCAGGACATTCAAAACCATGACACGCTGAACTGAGCTTCTGATCCCATAACCATTCCATCACCAAGAATGCCTATTTCCACCTCTGTAATGCTGCCATCTCTGACCCTGCCTCAGCCAGCTGCTGCTGAAAATCTCAACAATCCTAACGTTCCATCTAGACTCGACCATTCTCCAAAAATGATTCAGTTTAAACTACTGCCTATATCCTAACTCACATTAAGTTTCATTCACTCATCACCCTGATGGTCACTGACCTATATTGGCTCCCAGTCCCTGTAACACATTGAATATAAAATTCTCACCCTTGTGTTCAAACTTCTCCAAAGCCTCACCCCTCCCCATCTCTATAATCTCCTCCACACCCCTCTGAGGTCTCTGCCGTCCTTCAATTCTGACCTCTTCAACATCCCCAATTTTAATCTTTCCACCATTGGCAAGACTGTCTTCAGCTGCCAAAGCTCTAAGCTCTGGAATTTCCTCCCTCAACCTCTCTGCCTCTCTACCCTCCTCTAAAGTGCTCTTTAAACCCCACATCTTTAACCAAGCTTTTAGTCACCTGTTTTGGTGTCTATTGGCACCCTGTGGCTTGGTATGCTTCACTGTGTTAAAAGTATTATATAAATGCAATTGTTGTTGTTGTTCTCATCTGATAATTTTCCTTTTCAAAAGCATTGAAACCAATTTCCAAACCAGCTTAATTCGATTACTTCGTAAAGCTCCTTTCTCCCATAAACCATAAGACCATAAGATGTAGGAGCAGAAGTAGGCCATTGACTCATCGAGCCTGCTCCACCATTCATGGCTGATCTGATAATCCTCAGCCCACTTTCCTGCCTTTTCTCTATAATCCTTGATTCCCTTATTGATTAAAAATCTGTCTATCTTGGCCTTGAATATACTTAATGACCCAGCCTCTATTAGCTTCTGCAGTAAAGAATTCCACTGATTGACTGAGAGAAGAAATTCCTCCTCACCTCTGTCTTAAATGGCGGCCCCTTGCTCTGAGATTATATTCCCTTGTCCTAGACTCTCCCACATGGGGAAACAACCTCTCAGCATCTACCCTGTCAAGCCCCCTAAGAATCTTATGTTTTAATAGGGTCGCTTCTCATTCTTCTAAACTCCAATGAGTACAGGCCCAACTTACTGAACATCTCCTCATAAGAAAATCCCTCCATACCCAGGATCAACCTAGTGAACCTTCTTTGGACTGCGTCCAATGCCAGTATACCTTTCCTCAGATAAGTGGATCAAAACTGTTCACAGGTGTGGTCTCACTCGTGCCTTGTATAGTTTTAGCAAGATGTCCCTATTTTTATGCTCCATTCTCTTTGAAATAAAGGCCAACATTCCATTTGCTTTCCCTTTTAACTGTTGAACTTGTATGCTAGCTTTTTGTGATTCATGCACGAGAACCCTCAAATCCTTCTGTGCTGCAGCTTTCTGCAGTCTTTCTCCATTTAAATAATATTCAGCTCTCCTATTCTTCCTGCCAAAATGTATAACCTCACATTCTCCCACATTATATTCCATCTGCCAAGTTTTTACCCACTTATTTAACCTGTCTATATCCCTCTGTAGACTCTTTGTGTCATCCTCACCACTGACCTTCCCACCTATTTTTGTGTCATCTGCAAACTTGGTGATAGTACATTCACTTCCCTCATCTAAGTCATTAATATATATTGTAAATAATTGTGGCCCCAGCACTGATCCCTGTGGCACTCCACTAGTCACAGGTTGCCATTTTGGAATGCTATTAGTGTCTTCTACTGTGAAGACAGATGCCACGTATTTATTCAGCTCCCCTCCCGTTTCCTGGTTCCCCATTATTATCCCCACAGCATCATTCTGTAAGGGGCCTATGTTCACATTGAGCTCTCTCTTCCTTTTTATATATTTAAAGAAGCTTTTACTGTCCGTTTTTATATTACTTGCTAGTTTACCCTCAAAGTTTATTTTCTGCCTCTTTATTATTTTTCTGGTCATCTTTTGTTGGTTTTTAAAACTTTCCCAATCTTCTGGCTTACTACTAATCTTTGCCACATTGTCTGTTTTTTCTTTCACTTTGATACTATCCTTAAATTCCTTGGTTAACCATGGTTGGTTAATCCCCTTCCTAGAACCCTTCTTCCTCACTGGGGTATATCTTTGTAGTGAGTCATGAACTATTTTCTTAAGCATCTGCCATTGTTCATCAACCACCTTTTCTGCTAAACTCCTTTCACAGTCCACTCCAGCCAACTCTGACCTCATTTCTTTGCAATTACCCTTATTTAAGTTGAGCACAATTATTTCCGACCAAAGTTTCTCACTCTCAAATTGAGTGCTAACTTCCTCCATCTTATGGTCACTGTTTCCGGGGGATCTTTCACTCTGAGATCATTTATGAAACTTGCCTCATTACACATTACAAGATCCAAAATAGCCTGATCCACGGTTAGATCCACACATATTGTTCTAGGAAACTGTCCCAAATACATTCTATAAATGCTTCCTCGTGGCTACCTCTGCCAATTTGATTTTCCAAATCTACATGAAAATTAAAGTCACCCATGATTAATGTTCTGCCTTTTTTACATACCCACATTATCTCCTGATTTATTCTCTGTCCTACAGTATAGCTCCTGTTAGGGGGCCTATAGACTACTTCTACCAATGTTTTCTTCCCTCTTTTATTTCTTACCTCCACCCATATGGATTCTACATCTGCCGATCCAAGATTATTCCTTGCTATCACACTTATTCTATCTCATACTAACAAGGCTACCCCACCACCCTTTCCTTCCTGCCAGTCCTTTCAAAAAGTCACATACTCCTGAATATTTCCCAGCTTTGATCTCCTTGGAACCATGTATCTGTAATGGCTATAAGATCATACCCATTAACCTCTATTTGTGCTGTTAATTCATTTATTTTGTTCTGAATACTATGTGCATTTAATTAAAGAGCCATTGATTTTGCCATTTTACCACTTTTCCCCCTTTGACCCTTTTTGCTGCTTTTTTAATGGACACTCTGTCCCTTCCTGTCACACTCTGGGTATCATTACCTAAATAGCTGCCCTGCAACGCTACCTTGTCCTTTTGCTTTGGAAGCATATGTATCCCCTCTCTGGAAACAAACAAACAAACACACACAAACACACACACACAAACAAACAAACAAACAAACAAACACACACACACACACACACACACACACTGACATGCACAGACACACTTACACACACAGACACATACAGACACACTGACACACACACACAGACACACACACTGACACACACACACTGACACGCACAGACACACATATACACACACACAGACAGACACACTGACACACACAGTGACACATGCACACACACACTCTGACACACGCACACTCTGACACACGCACACTCTGACACACGCACACTCTGACACACACACTGACATATGCACACACTGACACACGCACACACTGACACACACACACACACACACACACACTGACACACACACACACACACACACACACTGACACACTCACACACTGACACACTCACACACTGACACACTCACACACTGACACACTGACACACACACACAGACACACTGACACACTCACACACAGAGACACACTGACACACTCACACACACACTGACACTCACACACAGACACACACAGTGATACACACCCACACACAGACACACTGACACACACACTGACACACACACACTGACACACACACAGACTGACATGCACAGACACACATACACACACACAGACACACTGACACACACAGTGACTCACGCACACACTGACACACACACTCACTGACACACACACATAGACAGACACACACATACACTGACACACACACACACAGACACACACACTGACACGCACAGACACACTGACACACACTGACACACGCACACACTGACACACGCACACACTGACACACGCACACACTGACACACACAGTGACACACGCACACAGTGACACACGCACACACTGACACACACACACACTGACACGCACAGACACCCATACACACACACACACAGGCACACTGACAAACACACAGTGACACACGCACAAACTGACACACGCACACACTGACACACGCACACACTGACACACACATACACACACACCCACTGACACACACCCACACACTGACACACACTGACACACACACACACTGACACACACACACACACACACACACTGACACACACACACACTGACACACACAGTGACACACACACACTGACACACACACACACACTTACACACACAGACACATACAGACGCACTGACACACACACACTCAGACACACACACACACTGACACACACACACTGACACGCACTGACTCACACACACACACACACACACACACACACTGACACGCACTGACTCACACACACACACACACACACACACACACAACCCCGTCCAACCAGAACAGCTCCCTTCTACCCCAGTATTGGTGCCAGTGCTCCATGAACTGAAATGCATTCCTCCCACACCAAACTTTCAGCCTTGCATTTAATTCCTTGACTTTATTTACTCTATGCCAGTTTGCCTGTGGCTCAGGTAGTAATCCTGAGATTATTACCTTAGAGGTTCTGCTTTTTAATTCAGCTTTTAATTGTTCAAATTCTTTCAGCAGAACCTCCTTTCTTATCCAATCAATGTCATTGGTACCAACGTTGGCAACAACAACTGGATCCCTCACCTCCCACTCCAAGTTCCTCTCCAACCCTGAGGAGATGTTCTTAACCCTGGCACAGGGCAGGCAACACAGCCTTCAGGACACATGCTCATGGCTGCAGAGAGCAGTATCTATCCCCATAATTATACTGTCCCCTACCACTACTATGTTCCTATTTCTTCCCTCCACTTAAATGGCTCCCTGCATCATGATGCCATGGTCAGTTTGCTCATCCTCCCTGCAGTCCCCGCTCTCGTCCACACAGCTTGCAAGAATCTCATAACTATTGGATAATTGCAGGGGCTGAGGCTCCTCGAACACTACCCCCTGGACCCCATACCTGCCTCACCTGCAGTCACACCTTCCTGTCCCTGATTACAGTCCAAATTTGAATGACCTAATCTGAAGGGTGTGACCTCCTCCTGGAGCAAAGTGTCCAGGTAACTTTCCCCATCCCTGATGTGGCGCAATGTCTGCAGCTCAGACTCCAGCTCCTCAACTCGGATCCTAATTTCCTCGAACTGCAAACGCTTACTACAGATGTGTTCATTCTGGATCACCTTGGTGTCCAGCAGCATCCACTTGCTGCAGCATCAACACATCACCCATCCTGCCATCACTATCGTATTTTATTTAATTTATTAATTAATTACTCCAGTATCCCTACTCTTCATATTTGAAGAGTCCCCCTGCTCTTTACACTTTATTGCAATTCATTTTTTTTACACCACTTAAGCTATTTTTAAGAAAAAGAGAGAAAAAAGAGTAGAGACCTAAACACTAACTAAAGACCTTACTTTTTACTTTAAAGCTAAAAATACTCAATAATCCTATTCACCAATCAGCTGCTTTCCATGTACTCTCGTGGGTCTCTGAGAAATATAAACTATCCCTATTAGAGAAAATTAATGTGGAGCTAATTCCAGCAATGCAAGGATGTCACTATGATCACCAGAGGATGTCACCTAAGTGAAATACTTGCTTTGGCTTCCTTTTATTTCACATCTTTAATTTTAATTTCAATCAACTCTGTCTCTTCCATTAACTAACTGGGCCAAAAGTCAGTTTTATATGTATTGGGAATTAGCCAAACTTCTGAAATTGATCTAGAGTCACTATATCTTATACAATGGAATTAGTTCTTCCACTGGTAGCAGAATCAGCTCACCAGGTAGTAGTGACGATTGTGGTAGCCTCAGTAACAATATACTGAGGGGTTTTATACAAAATCAGTTTAGAAAATAAATTAGAAGATACCATTACAAACAGAATATAAACTGATGGAATAAATTCCTCATATTTTTAATATTGAACTGCAAAACAGATGGTCATCTGATGTGGTTAATGCTGCCCATATGAAGCATTCAATTCCTAAGATAAGAGCAAAAAACTGCGGATGCTGGAAATCCAAAACAAAAATAAAAATACCTGGAAAAACTCAGCAGGTCTAACTGCATCTGCGGAGAGGAAAAATGTTAACGTTTCGAGTCCATATGACTATTCAACAGAACCAAGGAAAAAAAAAAGAAAAAAAAATTTTTTTTCCCTTAGTTCTGTTGAAGAGTCATACAGACTCGAAACGTTAACAGTGTTCCTCTCCGCAGATGCAGTTAGACCTGCTGAGTTTTTCCAGATATTTTTATTTTTGTTTTGTATCAATTCCTGATTCATCATAGCATGGATGGGGAGGAGTTTATGGGATGTGAAAAGATAGAAAAAAGATGAAGTGGCAGAAGCTACATAACAATGCGAGCTGGTGAGCATCTCTGCAGTTACTTGTGAGTACCTTTATAAAATCATGTTAGATGAACTTCTGAACGTTTTCCTGCAGTCATTGCATAAATACGGTGTCTCCCGTGTGCGAATGCGTGTGAACTCCCAATGCCAATCCGCACCTAAAATCCTTTCCGCACACAATACACTGAAATTGTTGGTCTGTTGTGTATACACTGATGGCTCACCAGATTGCACAGCTGGCTGAAATCTTGCCCACAGGTTGGGCATTTAAATAGTTTTTCTCCTGTGTTTGTGAGCTGGTGGATCACTAAGCGGGATGACTGACTAAATTCCTCGCTGCAGGTCAGGCACTGAAATAAGACCATAAGACATAGGAGCAGAAATTAGGCCATTCGGCCCATCAATTCTGCTCCACCATTCAATCATGGCTGATAAGTTTCTCAACCCCTTTCTCCCGCCTTCTCCCCATAACCTTTGATCTCCTTACCAATCAAGTACCTATCTATCTCGGTCTTAAATACACTTGATGACCTGGCCTCCATAGCCTTCTGTGGCAATGAATTCCATAGATTCACCACTCTCTGGCTACAGAATTTTCTTCTCATCTCTGTTCTAAAAGGTCTTCCCTTTACTCTGAGGCTGTGCCCTCAGGTCCTAGTCTCTCCTACTAATGGAAACATCTTCCCCACGTCCACTCTATCCAGGCCTTTCAGTATTCTGTAAGTTTTAATCAGATCCCCCCTCATCCTTCTAAACCCCATCGAGTATAGACCCAGAGCCCTCAAACGTTCCTCATACATTAAGCCTTTCATTCCTGGGATCTTTCTTGTGAACCTCCTCTGGACACTCTCCAGGCCAGAACATCCTTCCTGAGATACAGGGCCCAAAATTGCTCACAATATTCTAAATGTGGTCTGACCAGAGCCTTATAAAGCCTCAGCAGCACATCCCTGCTTTTATATTCTAGTCCTCTCGAAAATAAATGCCAACATTGCATTTGCCATCCTAACTACCGCGTCAACCTGCAAGTTAACCTTAAGAGAATCCTGGACTAGGACTCCCAAGTCCCTTTACACTCCAGATTTCTGAATTCTCTCCCCATTTAGAAAATAGTCTATACCTCTATTCTTCCTAACAAAGTGCTTGACCTCACACGTTGTATTTCATCTGCCACTTCTTTGCCCATTCTCCTAACCTGTCCAAATCCTGCTGCAGCCTCCCCGCCTCCTCAGTACTACCTGTCCCTCCACCTATCTTTGTATCATCTGCAAACTTAGCCCTCAGTTCCTAGTGCGTGTTCCACCGCTGAGGTCAACTGGCATAACTCCTTCTTGCACCTTTTGTACTGGCGTTTGTACGGCATCTCACCTTTGTGAATGCGCTTGTGCTGGGACAAGTTTGAGGAATCATTGAAACACTTTCCACAGTCTGAACACTTGAATAGGTTCTCTCCAGTATGCACGCCCTTAAGTCTGCGATGTCTGCACGAGTCATTAAAGCTCTTCCCACTAGTCGGGCACCAGTAAAGTTTCTCTGTGTGTGTCCCCTTGCGCCTGTGGAGGCTGGATGGGTGATTGAAATCCTTTTGGTAGATGGGCCATTTGAAAAGCCTCTCTCCTGTATGAACCAGCTGGTGCAATCTGAGGTGAGAGTTCTGGTTGAAGTCCTTGTCACAGTCAGAGCAGATGAAGAGCTCCTGCCCATTTTGGGAAGATTACTGATATTCTAATCCTTGGAACTGCTTGAAGTGATCCTGTCTTGGAATATTTGCTCTTGACTGAAAAACAGAGTTTGGTTGTGACATACCCTCTAAAACAGATAGATCACAATTACTGTCTTTTACACATTACAGCAGAGCTCCCTCATTTTTAATCACAATTTATTTGTTGTCAAGATTCCTCCTTAACTAATTTCATCTCTTTATGTTGATGAACTCACACCATGAGAAGCCCATGCTTGCCATTAGAAACTTGGGCCTACACTTTACACACGCTTGGATTCAGTGTTGACAGACGTTCCCGTAAGTAGCTCCCACATTGCTGATGAACAGGTTGCTAATATCCAGTTGTATAATCTGGTAACCAGTGATCATTACGTTGAAACCGCCTCTTATGTCCACTGTATTTTGTAATCTCGCATATGCGCTCCTAATTTTTGGAAGGCTGACTGCTAAGCACATTAGCAAGGAAAGGCCAATTGCAAACGAACAAATTGGTTCATTTTGCAGTTAATATTTGAATAAACAGAAGATACTTTTCAGTGAAGTGCAGGAGAATTCCCATCAGTCCACAAAATATCAAGAATTTCAAATGATCCCAATACAGACTCGGCTTCATTTTTAAATTTTGTTATTCAATACATAGGCCAGAATTTTCTGCTCCCATTGGCAGCAGACATCATGGCAGATATGGGGAGGGGAGGGAGAATTTGGCGGGAGAGACGGAAATTGGTTTCATGTTGACATGAAGTCCAATGGCAGCCACCGTGGCGGGTCACGAATCCCACTGGAGGCCATCGTGAACCAGATTTGCATCCCGCTAATGGGTGCAAACGCACAACAGGAGTAGACCCCCAAGCATGATTTACCGTTATGCTGGTGGGAAAACACACCGGCCTAGAACACGCCTGGACAAGCATGACGTGCAGAAGTCGTGACTTAACTTTAGGGCCTTACTCAGATCGCGGAATCCAAGGAGAAGATGATGCTGGAGCCCTACAGCTACCGGACCCTGGAGGAACACATGCATCGCATGCTGGGTGACCGTCATGCACATGGCTCCATTGTGAAGCAGCTCTCAGAAGGTGCCAGATCTCCACACAGCAGTTTTGACTTCACTGAGGCTTTGAATCTTCATGGACTTTTCAATGGGCTTGCACCATCTTCCATGTTCACCGTTGATGCTTCGGAACTCCACAGACTTCACCATGGGCTGGTAAGATTGATCGGTGAAGAGCCGGGGTATGAGGAGAGGAAAGTCTAAGTGTGACTGGGAAACGAAGGTGTACAGGAGATGGTGGGGTGGGTGTGAAGGAGTCAGTGGGGGTGAGGTTGGGGGTTGGTGCTGAAAGGGCCGGAGTGAAGGGTTGGGAGGGATGAAGGAGGGTGTCCTGGGGGAGGAGCGAGTATGAGGCGTAGAGGGTTTTAAAAAATTTATTCATGGGATATCGGCATCGCTGGCTGGGCCAGCGTTTATTGTCCATCCTTCATTGCCCTTGAGAAGGTGGTGGTGAGCTTCCTTCTTGAACTGCTGCAGTCTCTGTGGTGTAGGTACACCCACAGTGCTGTTAGGGAGGGGGTTCCAGGATTTTCACCCAGCGACAGTGAAGGAACGGCGATATATTTCCAAGTCAGGATGGTGAGTGACTTGGAGGGGAACTTCCAGGTGGTGGTGTTCCCATGTATCTGTTGCCCTTGTCCTTCTAGATGGTAGCTGTCGTGGGTTTGGAAGGTGCTGTCTAAGGAGCCTTGGTGAATTCCTGCAGTGTATCTTGTAGATGATATACATATGGCGAAGGGAATGAATGTTTGTGGATGGGGTGCCAATCAAGCAGACTGCTTTGTCCTGGATGGTGTCAAGCTTCTTGAGTGCTCTTGGAGCTGCGCTCATCCAGGAAAGTGGAGAGTATTCCATCACACTCCTGACTTGTGCCTTGTGGGGCACAAGTGGGTAGGCTTTGGGGAGTCAGGAGGTGAGTTACTTGTTGCAGGATTCCTAGCCTCTGACCTGCTCTCGTAGCCACACTATTTATATGGCTAGTTCAGCTCAGTTTCTGGTCAATGGTAACCTCCAGGATGTTGATAGTGGGGGATTCAGCGATGGTAAAACCATTGAATGTCAAGGCTAAATTCGCTCTTGTTGGAGATGGTCATTGTCTGGCACTTGTGTGGCATGAATGTTACCTGCCATTTGTCAGCCCAAGCCTGGATAATATCCAGGCTTGGGCTGACATTTGGACATGAACTGCTTCAGTATCTGAGGAGTTACGAATGGTGCTGAACATTACATAATCATCAGCGAACATCTCCACTTCTGACCTTCTGATGGAAGGAAGGTCATTGATGAAGCAGCTGAAGATGGTTGGGCTGAGGACACTACCCTGAGGAACTCCTGCAGTGATATCCTGGAGCTGAGATGACTGACGTCCAACAACCACAACCATCTTCCTTTGTGCTAGGTATGACTCCAAACAGCAGAGTTTTCCCCCTTATTCCCATTGACTCCAGTTTTGCTAGGGCACCATGATGCCACACTCAGTCAAATGCTGTCTTGATGTCAAGGGCAGTCATTCACACCTCATCTCATTTCTGGAGTTCAGCTCTTTTTTCCATGTTTAAACCAAGTGTAATGAGATCAGGAACCGAGTAGCCCTGGAGGAACTCAAACTGAGCGTCAGTGAAAAGGTTATTGCTAAGCAATTGCCACTTGATGACACTGTTGATGACCCCTTCTACCATTTTACTGATGATTGAGAGTAGCCTGATGGGTTGGTAATTGGTCTGGTGCTGCTCCTGGCATGCCCTCCTGAACTCTTCATTGAGCCAGGGTTGATTCCCTGGCGTGGTGGTAATGGTAGAGTGGGGGACATGCTGGGCCCTGAGGTTACAGATTATGTTTGAGTACAATTCTGCAGCTGCTGATGGCCCACAGCACATCATGGTTGTCCAGTCTTGAGTTGCTAGATCTGTTTGAAATCCATCCCATTTAGCATGGTGGCCGTGCCACACAACACGATGGAGGGTAGCCTCAATGTGAAGATGGGACTTCATCATCTCCACAATGACTGTGCGGTGGTCACTCCTGCTGATAATGTCATGGACAGATGCATCTGCGGCAGGCAGGTTGGTGAGGATGAGGTCACGTATGTTTTTCCCTCTTGTTGGTTCCCTCACCACCTGCTGCAGACCCAGTCTAGCAGCTATGTCCTTTAGGACTCCACCAGCTCGGTCTGTGGTTGTGCTATCAAGCTCCTCTTGATGATGGACATTGACACCTTTCACCCAGAGTATATTCTGTGCCCTTGCCACCCTCGGTAGTGGTGTTCAAGTGGTGTTCAACATGGAGGAGCACTGATTCATCAGCTGAGGGAGGGCGGTATGTGGTAATCAGCAGGAGGTTTTCTTGCCAATGCTTGACCTGCTGCCATGATACTTCGATGTTGAGGACTCCCAACTCCCTCCCAATTGTACACCACTGTACCACCACATCTGCTGGGTCTCTCCTGCCAGTGGGACAGGACATACCCAGGGATCCTGACGGTGGTGTCTGGAATGTTACCTGTAAGATATGATTCCGTGAGGATGACGCTGTCAGGCTGTTGCTTGACGAGTCTCTGAGACAGCTCTCCCAATTTAGACACAAGCCCCCAGATGTTAGTAAGGAGGATTTTGCAGGGTTGACATGGCTGGGTTTGCTGTTGTTGTTTCCAGTGCCTAGGTTGTTGTCAGGTGATCCATCCAGTTTCAATCCTTTTAATTGATTTTTTAGTGGTAATCAGCAGAAGGAGGTGTTAGACTGGAGCTCTCTCACATAGGACCAGGACTTGGAAGCAGGGGGAGGTGTTACACTGGAGTGCTCTCACATTGGACTAGGACTTGGGAGCAGGAGGAGGCCATTTGGCCTTTTGAGCCCGCTCCACCATTTGATTAGATCATGGTTGATCTGTTTGTGGTTTCAGCTCCACTTTCCTGTCTACTGTCTGTAACTCTGGACTCCCTTGTCTATCAAAAATCTGACTAAATCTGCCTTGAATAAATTAAATGACCCAACATCCATTGCTCTCTGGGGAAGAGAATTCCACAGACCACAGCCTGCAGAGAAAAGATTTCTCCACATCTCCATCTTAAAAGGGAGACCTCTTATTCTTAAACTGTGTCCCCTAGTTCTAGTCTCCTCCACAAGATGAAACATTCTCCCAGTATCTACCCTATCAAGTTGCCTCAGGATCTTATATGTTTCAGTAAGATCACCTCTCCTTCTTCTAATAACAATTACTCACCATTTTGTTTGGATTCTTGCAACCACAATTGATTGCCTCCTTCCCAAAAGTCTTCCCAACCTTCACATGTCTCCATAATAAACAGAAAGAAAGAAAAAGAAGTTGTACTTATAAAACACCCTTCACAATCTCAGGATGTCTTGAAAAACTGCACATAGTTCTTTAAACATAGTCACTTTTGTTAAGTAAGGAAACTTGACAGCTAATTTGAACACAGCAAGATCCCACTAATAACAATGAGGTAAGGAACCAGGTAATCTGTCGTAGTGATGCTTTCATGAGGGATAAATGTTAGCCAGACCCCAAGGAGTATTCAAATACAAGGCACTGCAGGTGCTGGATATCTGATCTAAATAGAAACAGAATGTGCTAGAAATACTCAGCAGGCCTGGCAGCATCTGTGGAGAGAGAAGCAGGGTTAATTTTTCAAATCGATGACCTTTCAAGGATCATCAACCTGGTTTCTGTCTGTTTATCAATCCTTAAGCCTTGCTATTTTTTTTATTCATTCATGGGATGTGGGTGTTGCTGGCTAGACCAGCATTTATTGCCCACCCCTAATTGCCATTGAGCTGCCTTCTTGAGCCACTGCAGTACATTTATTATCCCCAATTTCTTGAATATAAAAATCCACCAAACCATATATTTAATACAAGAATACTACACATATATGAGTATATGAGCTACAATTGCAGTGTAATACTAGCCATGTACCTTAGTCTGTGCCATTTCTTCACTGTTAAGTTGGTATCTGTTGAAAGCTGCAACACTTGTATCTATGTCATAAGCACTACATCCCTTGCAATAGAGCCTTTGGAGACTGTTTCCATGACAACTCTAATGATGTGCTAATGTGTGGAGCCAGTGAGGAGGTGGGTTGGAAGGGGCAACAGCTGTGTGTAAATTTCACTGAGATAGCTTCTTATATAAGGAGGGGACAAAATTTAGAACGTCAGTAGAGACAAGAGTGGGAAAATAAATCAATGTGATGGAACTAGGTGGAAGTCCACTTTTGTAAGAGAGGAATGGGAAACAAATGCCTGAATAAAATTCTAGATTTAAAAGCTAAAAGTACTACTTAAAACAAAAGTAAGAAGGATATAACAGCAAGTCACAGCTTGGAATCTGATGAACCTAAGGAACTGTTGTCTGAAAATAAAGCTCATGGGATTTAAAGCAAATTATTGACCTGGTTAGGCAGTCGAAGACAAGTTTAAGGGTAATGGAGAGAAGTGATCAGTGGGGTCCCAAAAGGATCCATGCTGGGGCCTCAACTTGTTCCTATATTTGAAACAAAGACAGAAAATGCTGGAAAAACTCAGCAAAATCTGTGGAGAGAGAAACAGAATTAACGTTTCGAGTCTGTATGACCCTCTTCAGAGCTAGTCCTGGTATTTATTAGTCACTTAAAAATAACATGATGTAGAACCATTGACTGAAGTTTTTCAACGGTACAACGGTACAACGGTACATCTATGGTGGCATAGATAATGTAAAATTGCAAAGAGACATTGATAGATGAAGTGAGTAGTCAAAACTATGACAGATGGATGTCATCCATATTGAACTAAAATGGATAAATTTCGATATTATTTAAATAGGAAAAAAGCTAGGAACTGTGGAGATCCAAAAAGATTTCAGGGTCCATGTACACAGATCATCAAAATGTACAAGTCATGTACAAAAAATAATCATAAAAGCTGATGGAATGTTAGTCTTAATAACTAGGAAATTAGAAAATAAAAGGGGAGGAAACTTTGCTACAACCATCCAAGGTCTTGATAAAGCACATCTTAGAAAGGATGTATTAGCTTTAGAGGGTGTGCAGTGCAGGCTCACCAGCATTGCTAGAGCTCCAAGGGTAAGATTATGAGGAGAGATTACATAGACTAGGCTCCTAATAAGGGGTGATATGATTGCGGTTTTTAGGATTTTGAAAGGAATTGATAGAAACATTTTCTGCTGGAGGAGTCTAGGTCAAGGGGACATAAGCCTAAAATCAGAGCTAGGTCATTTAGGAAAAAAAAAGTTCAGAATCATTTCTTCATACAAAAAGCTATAGAACCCTCTCCCTCAAAGAGCAACAGACGAGAGCTCAATTAATATTTCAAATCTGAGATTGATAGGTTTTTGAAAGCCATGGGTATTAAGGGAAATGGAGCTAAGACATGCAGATCAATTCAGGATACAGATTAGCAATAATCTGACTGACTGGTGGAACTGGCCTGAGGGGCTGAATGGCCTACTCCTGTTCCCAGGAAGGAGGTCACTTGCTTTCATAAGTGGTTAGAGTTCAGTAGAAAATATTATTTACGGTCCACTCCTGATAATTCAATGTCATTTTTTGCACTAAGAAAATTAAAATTAACCGAGCATTTGAATTAAATAATACATGTGAAGTAGAAAAGTATGAATTTAATGCAAAAGAAAGGAACCAAAATTAGATATCACAAGCATTCTGAACCTGAGCATATTTAATTCTCATAATATATAACCGACTTGAAAAATAGTGCATTTTTCCCAGTTAGATCCTTCTCCTCTTTCCAGCTGATCCCATTGTACCCTGGATTAATACCATAAAACTGAACAATCTCTTTTTGTCATACGCTTGCGCTTCAGTAAATAACACCTTTACATTATCCCACAGCAAGAGGTGACAAATTAAATCATGACCGTGAGTAGAATTTTACTGGCACGCCATGAATCCCACTGCCCAGACGAAATGTGGGCCCAAGCCTTTGAGGGCAAAAGGTATGCCAGTGGAGTGGATTTTTTTTAATTCATTCATGAGATGTTGGCTTCGCTGGCTGGGCCAGCATTTATTGCCCATCCCACGTTGCCCTTGAGATGGTGGTAGTGGGCTGCCTTCTTGAACCAGAGTTTTTCAATCCTTGCAGTCCATGTGGTGTAGATACAATGATCTTTATCAGTGACAGCCAATTAAGAGGCCACCGCTAGGACTGCCGCACAATGAACGATGCAGCCTGCCTCTCTCCGAGCAGCCAACCCAATCAGAAGGCCAGTAGTTCAGCAGACTCAGCTGTGCCACTGATACAGGTGGTCAGGCTGCAGGAAGAAAGAGAGGATACCTCCAGTTTGAGGCACTGTTGAAGGGCCGGTAAGAAAGTTTTTTCATGTGCCTGGACCATGGCAGGCAGGCCCCAGTGACCAGAAAAGTAAATCCTCCAGCGGCGGCATTGGAACCATGGGGTGGCACTTCCGGGAAGGAAGGTCCCCTGGAAATCCACCTCTATATACCTGGCAATCACCCCACATGACAGCGGTGCCAGTAAAATCCCAGCGTTGTGATGAAATGGCTGCTTAGTAAGTCAATTCATTTGATTAATGAAGAGATTCATGAGAACGATTCCTGGGATGAGGAACTTCAGGTATGCAGATAGATTGGAGAAGTTAGGACTGTTCTCCTTGGAGAAGAGAAGGCTGAGAGGGGATTTGATAGAGGTATTCAAAATCATGAAGGGCATAGACAGAGTAGATAGGCAGAAACTGTTCCCACTCATGAAAGGATTGAGAACAAGAGGGCACAGACTTAAAACAATTTTCAAAAGAGAGAAATGAGCAAATACTGTTTCACGCAGCGAGTGGTTAATGTCTAGAATGCACTGCAGGGAGATTCAGTTGATGCATTCAAAAGGGAATTAGAATGTCCCTCTTCAAATAACAATGCGTAGGGTTATAGGGAAAGGACAGGAGAATGGCACTAAGTAAGTTGCTCATTCAGAGATCTGGTGCAGATGTGATGGGCCAAATGGCCTCCTCATGCACAATTCTGTGATTCTTTTAATTGGCCACCCACTCCAGTTGGTGGGTGGCCGAGCTGATGTCATTCTCACCTTTGGAAATATCCCTCCCGGCCCCTTCTGTCGCCATTTTATCCCTCCTCCCACCGCCCAGCCTGTCTCCAATGGATTGGTAAAATTCCAGCCTGTATTTCACACAGCTGAGGATCCTCGTTTTTTTTTTGAGGAATTTTATGTTCCACAGACATTAGTCACTCTATGGTGAAAGCAAAATACTGTGGATGCTGGAAATCTGAAAAAAAAGCAGAAAATGCTAGATAAACTCTTTCCAGCATTTTCTGTTTTTGCTTCAGTCACTCTATGATACCTTGCTAAAGTGGCATTTTTCTTCATGTGTGGAGTCTGAATAGCGAGCGTCAAAAGGCTATTTAACTTTGGAGGCTCAGGGGACCAACACTCACACTTTTCAGTGTTAGTCTTTGGAGTGATCAGGAAAGGCAATATTTTCTTTACTTTCTTTACTGAGGCCAATTACAGCAATTGAACCATTGTTGCAACTGAGATAAACTGACTCAGTGGTAAGGGACTGAACCCCTTGGTTACTATGGGTCAGTACCACAATTTTGCTTTTAGCCACAGAGCTATCTTGGGAAGAACCAAGTTACGCTGTATTATCATACATGCAAAGACAGTTACATTTTGCCCTCAAAGTATACATAACATGAAAATCAACAGGGAGCAGCTCATACCTGTGCCTCCCTCCCCAAATGTTTAGATTCAGCACTCCCGAAACAGTTTGTGATAAGCATGTGCAAACTGCACTTTATTACTCCGAAGTACAAGTTGCTGTAAACTTTTACAAACCTATTGAATAGTCTCTAGCTTGAACTGCACAGATTGTCTAGGGGCTAGAAGAGTGCATCAGTGCTTTGCTCATCCTAAATTCGGTAACATTGTTCTTTCACCTATGAGCAGGCAGCAAGTACACATTGAAAATTAAATTGGTCATCTTGAGTAAACAAGATAAGAACATGTTGAACATGGTGAAACCAGATGTGACAACTGTCCAAAATTGTATGCAGTTATCATTTTGAACTTAATGGTGGCTTGATCACATTTACAGATGAAAATCAGTGACGTAAACAGCTTATTTGTACTAAACATGCATGACAGCTTCATGCTACTCCTATGTTCAGAAGGACAGACAGAAGTGAAGAGATTTGACCTGTTTTGCAATGTGCTTGTCAATAAGGGACAGATTCAGTTGGTTGGCCAGACTTTCCCTCAGTTCTGAGATTGGAATGTACCTCCTCTGACCTTACAACCCTTTTCTTTGCACTATTACATAGAGCTTCTTACCCTCTTCAAGCATGTGCTTTTTTCAACTCCTGCATTTGTAATCGTTATGGTTGTAGGACTTTATCTGATGGTTCATTTGTGACAAAGACTAATCTTGTAACTGAGTCTCATTCTCTCCAAACTTGGGTGTGACTTTATATTCTAATATGTGGTCATGATGTGTTGCCCAGGTTCTGAATAGAAACCCTGGGGAGAATTTTTCCTATGACGGGTGGGCTGGGCGGGAGCGGGCGGGGGTGGGCGTGGAGCCGATCACCAGCCTCAATCGGCTGTACGCCGCCATTTTACGCAGGAGGGCCAATTAAGGCCCGCCCAGTAGAACACGCAGCCAGTAGCGCACAGCGCTATCTGCACGGGCAGTGGGGGCATGCAAGCGAAAGAGCGCTGCAATCTCCCTGAGGCATGGAGTTTACTCAGGGAGATTGAATGGGTAACAAAGCTTTTTAATAAATAAAGTAAAAGTTTATTTAAACATGTCCCCTCATGTGACTGTGTCATATGAGCTGGGACACGGTTGTGAAGTTAAGAAAATTTATTTATTTATTTTCTGAAAGCTTCAGGAAACCTCATTCTGCCCGTGGACAACTTCAATTGCTTTTCTAACGGGCTTAATAGGCCGTTGACAATTCGGCGTGCACGCAGTCACCTCTGGAACGCACTCCCCAGACTAAATATTGAAGTGACGCGCGATGATGTCAGGACGCACGCTCGATGTCATCGCACATCATTTTACGCGTTGGCGTGTCGGGCCCGCCCCCGCACGCTGATAGCAATATTCTGCCCCCTATTATTTCAATTAGCTCACTAGAAGCAATGCAATCCATCTCTTGTTTTTCTAGCCTTTGAATAGCAGAAGTACAAGCACATCAGGTAATGCAATTCAGGTAATAAAGCACTAAATATGTTCATAAAATTAAATCGCAACAGAAAACCAATATACAGATTTCACTTGATTACAGGACAGTTAACTTACGTTTCTTTCTCAGTTACAAAATAATGTAACAGCAAATACTTTGATAACTCCCAATACCACTGAACTTGGGCCAAGGTCTAACATGCAAGGATTAATTTCTCATCAAGTAATATCAAGTGTATGTGTGCTTCTGTTTCAATGGCCTGGAAGAATGAAAGATCCACTGCAAGTCTGGGTGATATTATCGTTCCCTAAGAATGCTGAAACTGGGACTCAAGTAGATCATTTTCAGTAACTAAATAAAACTATCATCTGAAGAATTTAAAATACTGAATACCAATGGCATAAGATCTCACCCTTCCCAACAATTACCTATGGAACACCTTTAACGTAATGGAATGTCCCAAGACGTTTTACGGGAAGATTATAAAACAAAGTATGACACCAGGTCACATAAGGAGATATTGGCCAGAAATTGCCCCCCGTCGTTGGGGGGGGGGGTGGGGGTTGTGCGGGATGAGGGGGGGGCGGGCATGAACCAGATCGATGCCCCCGGTCGGGTCCGTGCCACCACTTTACGTGGGTGGGCCAATTAAGGCCCGCCATCGTGACGCTCGCTCGGAAGCGCTGTGCACTCCCTATGCAGGTGGAGGGGGGGTTGATTCCCTGAGTGGATCTCTGCCCTCTTTTGCACGCAGCACAGAGATCTCCCTGAGGCATGGAGGTACCTCAGGGAGATTTGTTTCAATGTTAAACTTTTAAATAAAGGATTTTTAAACTTTTGAAACATGTCCCCTCATGTGACAGTGTCACATGAGCTGGGACATGTTAATGAAAGTTTGGAAAAAATTTTACTGATTTTTTAAACACTTCATGAAACCTCATCCCGTCCATGGATGAGGTTACATGAAAAACGCGAAGGCCGCCTGGGTTCTTCGCCCGCCCGCCAACCTTAAGGTTGGATGGGCAGCTCATTTAATTGTTTAATTAGTTTTTAACAGGCCTTAATTGGCCTTTGACAGTTTGGTGAGCGCGCAGCCGCTGAACTGACAATCTAAATGACGCATGGTGATGTCAGGATGCACACCTGATGTCACCGCGTGTCATTTGATGCATCAGCAAGGGGGCCCCGTCCCCACTCACCAATGGGAAAATGCTGCCCATTAGGTCAGATGAACAAAAGCTTGGTCAAAGAAGTAAATTTTAAGTCATATCTTAAAGGGGGCTAGTAGAGAGAACTAGGAGGGGTAGGGAGGGGATTCAAGACCTTGGGACCTAGGCAACTGAACACAGCCACCAATGGAGTTGCAGTTATGATTGGGAATGCACAAGAGACCAGAATTGGAGTGCAGATATCTTGGATGGATGTGAGTTTGGAGGAGATCAAAGAGATAGAGAGGGACAAGGGCCATGGAGGGATCTGAAAACAGACGAGAATTTTAAAATCAAGACATTGCTTGATGAGGAACCAATGAAAGTCGGCTGGTACAGCAGTGATAGGGGAATGGGTCTTTCACCGAGTTAAGATGTAAGCAGCAGAGTTCTGGATGACCTCAAGTTTACAGGGGTTAGAATGTGAGAAAAGAGCCAGGAATGCATTGGAATAGTCAAGTCCGGAGGTAACTAAGGCATGGATGAGAGTTTCAGCGGTAGGTGAGCTGTGACAGGGGCGAAGTCGGCTGATGTTATGGATTTGGACAAAGGTGGTCTTAGAGATGGCACCAATGGGAGGTCTGATGCTCATTTCATGATCAAATGTGACACCAATGTTGAGAACAGACTGCTTAATTTCATACCGTTGCCTGGGAGAGGCTTTGAGTTTGGAAATGGGGAATGGGGTTTGGATTGGAGGCCAAAAGCAATGACTCCAATATTTAAGATGAAATTTCAGTCCATCCAGTGCTGAAATCAGGATTGAACTTTTGTTGAGTTTTCTCCCATGTATTGAAAAATCAATTTATGTGAGAGCAAAATGCTGCGAAAATGTCTTTCAGAAGATAGCAATGCTGGTAAACAAGGTTGCAATTAATTCATTATCATAATAAGAACACTCCCTAACTGCAGGCTATCCGGCACTAAAGATAAATACACATTGCCTTAATGAAACGCACAGTACCCAAGTGAAATGTTTTCTTAAAGAACATCTAACCCCCAGAGACACAAGAAAGCACTGTCGCCATGAAGAGGCAATGAAGTAAATTAACCTTTTTTTCATTTATTTCAGAATAGTCACAAGCCTGAGGAGTCCTCTCGGCTTCCTATCTGTCTCTGCTTCAATCCAACCAACTTTGGTCGATTTACTGAATGTGAAAGTTAGCAACAAATTAAGAATGGACAATGATCAATGCGCTGTATCTGGAATCAAATTCCTGATGAGAGGAAAATGGAACCAGTAAATTAGTACCGAAACTACCACCTTCTCATACTTAATTTAAACAAGACCTTGGCTGGGATTTTCCGGTCCTGCCACCGGTGAGCATTGTCATGGGCTGGAAGGAAAAAGCCCTTAAAAGTCAATGGCTTTCCACATTTTCCTGGACCGCCCGTGATGATGCCTGCTGGTGTCAGGGCCAGGAAATCCCGCCCCTTGTATTTACATTTCACAATCTTAGGACATCCCAAATTATTTCATATTCAATTACTAACTTTTAATTTAAGGCATTATCTGTCAGACAATGGCAGCTGGTAACTAAAGCCAAGTCTTCGGTTGCTATGGGATCAGCAGAACGGAGCGGTACCGTCTTGACATAAGATCTGATTGTACAACAACAAGCGACATGCATGGTGAAGTAATCCCACTGATTTTGGAACAAACCATTCGCAAGAGGTACAGACATATCTGAAAGAACCAGTAATTGGGTGGAATTGTACTAAGTGCAGTAGCAGGCGGGAAAAAGAACGTTCTTCCGGCCAGTGGCATTGGCAGGTTTTCATGCCATATTGTCCCAATACCAAAACAAAAACAAAAATACCTGGAAAAGCTCAGCAGGTCTGGCAGCATCTGCGGAGAGGAACACAGTTAATGTTTCGAGTCCGAATGACCCTTCGACAGAACTAAGTAAAAATAGAAGAGAGGTGAAATATAAGCTGGATTAAAGGTTGGGGGGTGGGGGGCGGCGGGAACAAGTAGATCTGGATAGAGGGCCAATGATAGGTGGAGATTGCCAAAAGATGTCACAGACAAAAGGACAAAGAGGTGTTGAAATTAGTGATATTATCTAAGGAACGTGCTAATTAAGGGTAGAAAGCAGGACAAGCAAGGTACAGATAGCCCTAGTGGAGTTGGGGTGGGGTGAAGGAATCGAAATAGGTTAAAAGGTAGAGATAAAACAAATACATTTAAAAATAATGGAAATAAGTGGGAAAAGAAAAATCTATATAAATTATTGGAAAAAAAGGGGAGGATCGGAAAGGGGGTGGGGATGGAGAAGAGAGTTCATGATCTAAAATTGTTGAACTCAATATTCAGTCCGGAAGGCTGTAAAGTGCCTAGTTGGAAGATGAGGTGCTGTTCCTCCAGTTTGCGTTGAGCTTCACTGGAACAATGCAACAGGCCAAAGACGGACATGTGGGCATGAGAGCAGGGTGAAGTGTTGAAATGGCAAACGACAGGGAGGTCTGGGTAACGCTTGCGGACAGACCGAAGGTGTTCTGCAAAGCGGTCACCCAGTCTGCGTTTGGTCTTTCCAATGTAGAGGAAACCACATTGGGAGCAACGAATGCAGTAGACTAAATTGAGGGAAGTGCAAGTGAAATGCTGCTTCACTTGAAAGGAGTGTTTGGGCCCTTGGATGGTGAGGAGAGAGGAGTAAAGGGGCAGGTGTTGCACCTTCTGCAGTTGCATGGGAAGGTGCCGTGGGAGGGGGTTGAGGTGTAGGGGATGATAGAGGAGTGGACCAGGGCGTCCCGGAGGGAACAATCCCTGCGGAATGCCGCTGGGGGGGTGAAGGGAAGATGTGTTTGGTGGTGGCATCATGCTGGAGTTGGCAGAAATGGCGGAGGATGATCCTTTGAATGCGGAGGCTAGTGGGGTGATAAGTGAGGACAAGGGGGACCCTGTCATGTTTCTGGGAGGGAGCGGAAGGTGTGAGGGCGGATGCAGCACTGGGATTGTCCCAATACCACCTCATTAATCGTACCTGGAAAACACGCCATTTCAATGGTGGGGGGGGAGGTGGCGGGGCTCTCATTCACCTGCCACATGTCACCTCGCTGCTTCATCACGCCGGGCGCCATATTTAAAGCGCAGCCATGCACACACCTCTGAGTGCTGCAAAGAAGACATGGCCCCAAAAGGCAAGAAGATTGCAGCCCCCGGTTTAATGACATGTCCCTCAAGTGCCTTTTGGATGTAGTGGAGGCTCACTGTGATGTCCTCTACTCCCGCTCTGGCTACAGGAGGGGCAGCAGCATCACTAATCCAGCATGGGAGACGGTAGCAGCAGTGGTCAGCGCCAATGCCCTGCAAAAGAGGACAGCCACCCAATGCCGTAAGAGGATGAATGGTCTCATCCGTTCTGCCAGGGAAAGTCATTTTTCTCATCACTCTCAACTCACACATTCACAAACCCATCACACATCCACAGGGCTCTCACACCTCAAGGGACAAGACCACTAACTCTCACACACCCTCACATCTCCATCAGGCTCATATCCTCTGGAACCCGCATCCTCATCCTGTCCATGTCTCCACTCACCACGCAAAACATTCCATGCAGTGCCATGCGTCCTGCTCACACTCTCTCCATCTGTTTTCATGTCAGAGAAGCTGGCTCACATCAGCAGGGAGAGGTCCCAGACTGGAGGTGGAGCAGCCCACATTCGGCCCCTCACTCACTTTGAGGAGAGTGCCATCACACTGACTGATGTGGACCATGTCTGTGGCGATGGTGAAGTCGGCAGCAAACACCTATGTAAGGATCCTGCACCACATCATCCCTCCCTCAATGCAACTGTTGCTCTCTCCTGTTTTTGACTCTGCTGCCATGCACTAATTATCTCTACTTTGGTTCACAGGGAGCTCTGACAAGCGACTGACACCATCAGCCAGTCAGTCCCTCAGCTCCATCCACATCCTCACCTCCAGCCAAAAGGACACCTCCTACATTGAAGAGCTGGGAATAAGCAGCCTGGAAGACCCATCACAGCGCTTACCCACACCCTCCACCAGCACAGATACACAGATCTTGGTAGGATCCAGATGTAGAGCAGGCTGAGGTGGTCATCGCACAGACACGTCTCTGCAGCAGGAGGAGGCAGGTTCAGCCAAGCTCCCCGGCACTCAGAGGACTGCTGAGAATGAGGTGTCTGTGAGGTCCGAGTCAGATGATGACCTTCTGGATTTGGCCTTCCAACTCATCCTGGAGAGACAGTGGAAGGCAGGGGAACATTACGCAGAGCTGTTGGAAATCCTCAACAGAGAGGTACGCGAGTCAGAGGAATGCGTCCGCCTGCTCTCTAATGAAGTGGTGCTGCCGACACGTGCACAAATGGAAGTCTCCATGGGGAGGATGACGGATGCGATAACAACATAGAAACATAAAAAATAGGAGCAGGAGTAGGCCATTTGGCCCTTTGAGCCTGCTCCACCATTCATTATTATCTTGGCTAATCATTCAACTCAATAGCCTACTCCTGCTTTCTCCCCATATCTTTTGATCCCTTTCACACCAAGAGCTAAATCTAAGTCCTTCTTGAAAACATACAATGTCCTGGCCTCAACTACTTTCTGTGGTAGCGAATTCCACATGCTCACCACTCTCTGGGTGAAGAAATTTCCCCTCATCTCAGTCCTAAATGGTCTACCCCGTATCCTCAGACTGTGGCTCCTGGTTCTGGACTCCCCCACCATCAGGAACATCTACCCTGCCTAGTCCTGTTAGAATTTTATAGGTTTTATAGCCCCTGGTCCAGCAGAATGCGGAGATGCATGCAGACCTGTGCTCAATTGCGGGAGCCATGGGTGAGTTCATGCAGTGGCGATGCGAGAGGGATATGGGGCACCTTAACATCCCTCCAAGTGCTCCTTCTCCTCAAGGACTCTGGCCGGGGCCTTTGGGCACCCAAAAGGAGGAGGAGGCGCAGCAGCTGGATGCCCCTGGGACATCCACTCAGGTGTCACAGAGGCTGTGCTCTCCCTCTGAATCCCCTTTGCCTGTGACCCCCCTCAACCTCATTCTCTGTCACCACAGAGGGAGCAGCAGGTCCACAGGAGGATGGTCAAAGCAAGCTGGGGCCCCCAAGGCCTCCGCTGTCTACAGGACCCACCCCGAAGGCATCAGAGGCAAAAGGGCCAACCATTGCACAGGCTGTCTCCAACCCTGCTGTGGATGTCAGGGCAGCACCTAGAAGTCTAAGGTGTTCAAAAGTTAAGAAATTCTGATCATAGTCAGTTGCATAGGTGAACACATTTTGTCACTTTATAATTTGAAAATACATTCATGTTCATTAAATAATGTGTAATAATGTCTTTCAGCTTTATTGACAGTTTCATGAGTCCTTCTACTGCATTCCCCCCACTAGCAGTGCAACTGCACATAGCTGGCTCACGAGTGATTCTAGAGGGAGAAGTATGTGCATGGCAGGGCTTTTTGGGGCCTCGTGCAAGCACTCTCACATACACGTGTATCCTTCCTGCATCACACTAATCTCAATGACCTAAGCATTTTCAATGCTGCCTGCTGGGGTTCACTTTCAGTTGTCCATCTGAGCTGACCTGCATCTCCGTCCACCCACTGATTACACTCCCATGATCTCACTCACCACGATTCTTGTTTCACTTTTGATTTAGCCAGCATGGTAGTGCTACAGTTTTTCTTTCGATTCCCCGTTCTTTCCCCTTGCCCATTCACCCATTTCCTTTCCCCCATCACTGTTGAACCAACCCCCACCACCCCAACCCCCAGCATCACCTCGCACCCCTCCTCTGTGACCTACCAGCCACAACCCTTTTCTTTCAGGGAAGTCCTGGTGAACATGCAAGTGAAGTCTCTAATTAGTCCATGACTGCCTCCTGGAGAGCGAACTGAGGGTGGGTGTGGTACAAGGGAATGGTGAGAATGACCGGGGGCAGAGCGAGGCGGTTGGGTAGGAGGTGAGGGTCGGCGGAATCGGTAGAAGGAACACGAGGGTGGTTGGTGGGGAACTGGGGGTGGGAAGGAGCAGATCGGGGAGGTGAATGTGGATGGGGGTGGGATTTTCAGGAAGGAAGGGATGTGCACATTCACCAGGATACCCCCCCAGCAGACTCCTTCCCCCCTCCAGACTCCTTCCCCCCTTGGATCTCCTTCCTGCCTTGGAACTCCTTCCACTCCACCCCCGCACCCCCCCCTCCCCCCCGCCCCCCCCAACCCGGACTCCTCTCCCCAGAACTTCATCCCTCCCCACCTCCGGACTCCCCCCCAATTTAGCCCTTCCCCCCTGCACTACCCACCCACACCCCCTGGATTCTTCCCCACCCCCCTCCGCCCCTTAGTTCTTCCCACTTCCTGACTCTTTCAGACATCCTTACTTCTTCCGCCAACCTTACTCCTTCCGTTCGCCGGACTCCTTCCTCCACCCTTAATTCTTCTTTTAAAAAAAACTCAGGTTAGCATTCAGATCATGCCACCTCCTTCCATTTTGTAAAAGAAAACTTCAGTCTAGAGGGATATGATTCTAACACTGGTGGGGGAGTCATAAGTTCACCTTGGAACTGTCACCAAGTAGGCCTTTTCCAAGAAATCACCTGACCTATATGGTACTTGAGAAGTTGTTTGTTTGTGTTGAATTAATTAATGAAAAGCTGGGAGACAAAAAGACAATCACAGAGAGAGGAAAAAAACTTTAGTTGTGAATCTGCTTTTTTTGAAGACAGTCTTGTTGAAGAACAAACTGAGGAAGGAAGGCTACCTTGACTGGCTCTTTCTCTCTACCTTGCCTAAAATTGTGTGTGGCTATTAACCTGTAGCCAGAGAACCCTCACCTGAGTGTAACTAGTCTGCATTTGGAGTATTATTGCTAATTTGGTGTGCCCAGTCTATAGGTAGATTAAAGTCACCCATGATCAGAGTAACACCTTTGTTACCTGCATCTCTAATTTCTTGTTTAATGCCATCCCAACTTATCACTACTGTTTGGAGGTCTCTCACTAATATTTTCTCTGCCTGGTTGTTTCTTAACTCCACCCAGACTGATTTTCTAAGTCAATATCCTCTCTTACTATTTCATCTGATTTCACCTTTAACTATCAATGCCGCCTCCTTTTCCTTTTTGCCTGTCCACCCTAAAAATTGAGTACCCTTGGATATTCAGCTCCCAGCCTTGATCACCCTGCAACCATGTCGCTGTAATCGCAATCATATCACACCCGTTTACATCTATTTGCGCTATTAATACATCTACCTTATTGTGAATGCTCCATGCATTCAGATACAGTGCCTTTAGACTGGTCTTTTTAACATTTTTACACATCTTTTTCTGTACTATGGCCCTATTAACTGCTAGCACTTGTTTCCTCTGCCTTCCACTTTTGTTTTCTACTTTTCTGTCTTTCATTCCTATCTTTGTTTCCTTCTCTTGTGTCTCCTGCTCAGGCTCCCGTCCCCCTGCTGCTCTAGTTTAAACCCTCGCCCACAGTACAAGCAAATACCCCTGTGAGGATATTGGTCCCAGTCCTGCTGGGGCGCAACCCATCCGGTTTGTACAGGTCCCATCTTCCTTGGAATCAGTCCTAATTCCTCAGGAATCTAAATTCCTCCTGCCTGCATCATCTCTCCAGCCACGCATTCATCTGGTCTATTCTCCCATTCCTGATCTTGCTAGCATGTGGCACTGGGAGTAATCCTGAGATTTTGAGGTCCTGCTTTTTAATTTATTTAATTAATTTATCTCCTTGCTCCTTATATTCTGCTTTCATGCCTCTTTTTATCTGTGTCACTGGTACCGATCACGACCTCTGTCTGTCCACCATCCCCCTTCAGAATGTCCTGCAGCCACTCAGTGACATCCTTGACCCTGGCACTAGGGAGGCAATATACCATCCTGGTGTCACATCTGCAGCTGCAGAAACATCTACCTGTTCCTCTTATGATAGAATCCACTATCACTATTGATCTCCCACTCTTCCCCCAACCCCCCCATCCTGTGCAGATGAGCCAATTGTGGTGCCATGGACTTGGCTCTTACTGCATTCCCACCAGAAACAATCAATCCCAGCGGTATTGAAAACAGAAAATCAGTTACAGAGGGAGATGAACCCAGGGGACTCCTGCACTACCTGCCTAGTGCTTTTACTCTGTCTGGTGGTCAGCCATTCCCTTTCTGACTGTGCACTCTTCACCTGTGGTGTGACTACCTCACTACAATTGCTATTCATGAAGATCTCATCATTTTGAATGCTCCGCAGTGACTCTAATCACAGTTCCAGCTCTGAAACATGGATTTTGAGTAGCTACAGCTGGAGACACTTCCTGCACACACGGTTGCCCTGGACACTGGAAGTGTCCTTGACTTCCCATATTGCACAGGAGGAGCATTCCACTTGGCCAAGCTGCCCTATCATGACTTACCCATACCTTTGCTTTTACTTCCTCTAGTTTAGAAAATATTAAGTACAGAAGAAATACTTACCAGGTCCTTCTTACTGAGGAAAGATAGAAAATGAAAGGATCCCTCCTTCCCTCTTCATCGAATTCCCTCTCTCACCAAACTCTGACTGAAGCACTCTAACGCAGCCCAAAGCAGCACTCCAGTGCAGACTTCCCTCTTGCCCATAGCAGGGAAAATCCTGATATGCAATCCCCTGAATTGCCTACTTCCTGTGGCTGAGGAAATCCTCCGGGAGACATAGTGTGGCTTTACACTTCCAAAGAAACCCCTAACATAGCCTGTGTTGCCAGACAAATCCAAGAAAAATGTTGAGAACAACAGCAGAAACTCTTCATTGTATTCATTGGCCCGACCAAAGCATTAACTCAGGAAATCGCGAGGCTCTGTGGATTGTGCTTTAAAGATCTGGATGCCTGAGAAACTTCATCACAATCTTGCAATTGCTTCATAATAATATGTCTCGAGTTGGAGATCTGAAATAGACATCTTCAAAATCCAGACTGAGGTCAAGCAAAGGTGTGTGATAGTTGATCTGCCTGACAGTGGCTATTCACATCAAAGGTCAACTGCTCTCTGGTGTCAAAATTAAATACTGGCTAGATAGAAAACTCTTTAACCTCAGTTGCCTTTGTGCCAAAACTCAGCTGAGCACCATAGATATACCTGATCTACATTTTGTGGATGAAAGCAGTAGCATTTCTCACTCTGCACCAGATTCGCAAGCTACTTTTGATCTCTTCAATTCTGCCTACAAGAAATCTGGCCTGTCCTTGAATGTTACCAAATCAAAACTCATATCAACCCATACCTGGTGAGCCAAATATTCCACCTGCCATTATATTGAAGCCATTTGCTGTGGTGGGAATCGAACCTGGGTCCCCAGAACATTACCCTGGGTCTCTGGATTACTAGTCCAGTGACAATATCACTACGCCACTGCCTGTCAATAAACAATAAATGCTGGCCTAGCCATTGACGCCCACATTCTGTGA
Source organism: Carcharodon carcharias (assembly GCF_017639515.1). Lineage (NCBI taxonomy): Eukaryota > Metazoa > Chordata > Chondrichthyes > Lamniformes > Lamnidae > Carcharodon > Carcharodon carcharias. The sequence goes on along the minus strand of NC_054467.1, from coordinate 222,663,633 downwards.
AATTATAAAAAAAGGTTGTCCTTTCACAGATCTCAACTGTTTCAGGGAAAACAAAGAAAACACTTAAAACATTCTGAAGCTCTCTTTCAAGCACAGCAGCATTGACGTTAATTACTGGGAAGAGTCTGCTACCAACTGTTCAGAATGGCGACAATTCGTCCATCAAAGTGCATCATGCTTTGAGTCCCAACACCTTAATGGTGAGGCAGAGAGGCAGCAGAGAAAGAAAGAAAAGGAAGCAACCCTGCACTGTGAATCCTAATACCTCATGAGACATGTTGCCCATTTGCCCGAAGATCTGTGAGTTGAGAATTGGCCTGTTCAGATGTATTAACTATTTCAAAACTTTGTGTGTAAGCTCAGTGTAATGTAACAAGTTAAATTTTCAGATGATGCCAAATGGTGAGAACACAAAGCATTGGAGGCAGTTCAGAGAAGTTCACTAGGTTAACTCCTGGGATGAAGGGGTTGTCTTATGAGGAAACGATGAGCAGGTTGGGCCTATACTCATTGGAGTTTAGAAGAATGGGACGTGATTTTATTTGAAAATACCAGATTCTGACAGGCTTGACAGGGTAGATGCTGACTGTTTCCCCTTGTGGAGAATCTAGAACTAGTGGCACAGTTTCAAAATAAGGAATCTCCTAATTAAGGCAGAGATTAGGAAGGATTTCTTCTCTTAGAGAGTCATTAATCTTTGGAATTATATTCTACAGAGAGCAGTGGAGGCTGAATTAGACAGGTTTTTAATTGACAAGGGAGACAAGGGTTTTGGGAGGCAGACAGAAAAGTGGAGTTAAGGCCACAATCAGATCAGCCATGATCTTATAGAATGGCAGAGCAGGCTCGAAGGGCCAAATGGCCTCCTCCTGCTCCCATTTCTTAAGTTATATTCAAAAGAAACTGGATAAGTTCCAGAGAGTTGAGGATTCCAATTATAGTTGGGTGAGGGTAGCTCTAATTATTGATCTCAGTTACTGCAGGCTCCTGGATCACCTGGGAGTTGAAGAAGAATTTCCAACAACTTATCCCTAAATTGACGCAATATGTTTTTTCTGTCTCAGATTGCAGGATTGGGAGTGGACCAATGGGACAGGCTGAGTGGACCGGTAGACTTTTCTCTGTCTCTTTTCACATTCATATTTTGTACAAAACTGGGGCAGAAGAGCTAAAAAGTATGGTTACAAATTGAGGAAGGCACAGTCTCAGTTTAACTGAAGGAAATATGTTCTTCAACTGCATTCATTGAATTGTAGAACAAGCTGTTAATTGGTGGAGTGGATGCTTCACAGTTGAAGGTATTTTTAAAAAATCATTATTTCTTGATTCAAGTGGATGGGTTGAGTGTTGGATAGAGTGGAGGAAAAAGATGGAGTACAATAACTGAATGAGTTGATTAGGTTCTGAGAGGTTACTTGACTTTTTGCACAAGCTGATGTCTTTGCAGCCACAATAAGCTCTTAAACAATTTCCCACAGTCAGTACAAAACTGCAGTCTCCTCCTATCATGAGTGCATTGATGCTTCATCAGAGAAGAGACTTGGTGGAATCTCTTTCCGCTCACACATAAGGGGCACATGTATGGTCTTTCCAGCGTGTGTATACATTCGTGCTGCAACAGGTTGGATGAGGGGCTGAAGGTTTACTCACAGGTTGGGCACTGATATGGCTTCTCTCCTGTCTGTGTGCACTGCTGCATCACCAGGTTGGAAGGATGGCGGAACTCCTTCTTGAAATCAAGGCATTTGAATGGCTTCGCTTCCATACGTATGTTGGCAGAGGTTGGATGAATCACCAAAACTTTTTCCACAGGTTGGGCACTGAAAAGGTTTTGTTGCCATAAGTAGCTTTTTTAGTGTACATGAGCGCTGGTGGACCACCAGAGTGGACAACTGGCTAAACTCCTTCCTGCAGATTGGGCACCAGAAAAGCTTTTCTCCCGAATGTGTGCATTCATGTCTGCGAGATTGGACGCTTGGTTAAAGTCTTTTCCACAGAAAAGGCATTTAAATGACTTCTCTCCCATGTGAGTGCACTGGTGTATCAGTAACTCTTTCGAGTACAAACCCATTTCCATCTGTTTCAGATGAAGTTACATTGTTAGATTTGAACTCTTGATACTCTTTTGAGTAAACCTGTTTCCATCTGTTTCAGATGAAGTTACATTGTTTCATAGTTTGCCATTGTGAGATTTGAACTCTTGATCTTAGGGTTACAAACCCAGTACCTTAACCACTTGGCTATTTAGGCCAAGCCTGGTGTATTAGTAAGGTGGATTGTCAATGTATAAATAATCACACTGCATGGCAATCACCTTGTTAAAGGCAATTGCTAGTTAAACAGGTAATGGGCATTGATTATCCATCTAAACAGAATAAGAAGACACAGATGGAACACTTTGTGTGGAGGATACTTGAAAGTCAGTAACATTGAGGAGCTGTCTTGAAAATAAACCAGCTTGAACCAAAAGACCAGCCTGGATTAATTCTTTCACCACAACCTCTTATTGTGAGTAACATGGTAGCAGAGGATGAACTTTAAGCTTTGCTGATTGATTGCTGTATATGAAGCTTTCTGTCTCGGTCCTCTGAGGGAACAGAAGTGCACTGTTGCTGACAATTTAAGTTACAGAATGGCGGAAGGATGGTGCAAAATCGCAAGCTTTGACCATCCACAAATTTTTTTCTGACTCTGAACCTTATCAGCAATGGAAGGCTGAAGTTGAAATGTGGACCTGGGTTACTTCTATACCCCAGGAGAAGCAAGATTTGGCTTTGGCATTACCATTACCAGCCAGAAGTAAGGTAAGGAATAAAGTATTTTCAGAGTAGAAAGTGGATGATTTGGATCATGAAGAGGGATTGAACCTCCTGTTACAATTTTTGGATAAGTTTTACAAAAGATGAGTTATTGGAAACGTATGAAGCTTGGACGATTTTTGATAAGTTTAGGAAATCAGATGATCAGTACATGGAAGAATATATCATGGATTTTGATAAATGGTGCAGGAGACCATGGGGGTTTGAATTTGAAATTGCGGAATTGGTATTGGCATTTAAATTACTGGGCCGTTTTCGCATTTCCCACGTTGATAGTCTTTTATTACCAACAGGGGTTCATTTCCAGGGGAAAGAATCTCTCCTCGGTCAAACGGCTGACGCCCTAAAAGAATTTCTGGAGAAACAGTCGTTCCCTGCCACTTTCTTAGCAAATGGAAACAACTATGCTGTAAAACAAAGGACAAAGGATTCTATGGTGGCCGGATTTCAAGGTCAACCAAATGTTAGATGAAGATTCCAATACAAAGATGGGGTTAATGACAAGAGGTCTGAAAATGGTCATAACCCTAGCCAATTTGAGAGTCGGGACAAAAAGTGTGTCTGGGACAGTGACTGTAGGCGTTTAAACCCAAAAAATGCATGGGGAATGGTTAGTCGGTATTTTCAGTGTGATTCCCAGTATGCGATGAACTGGCTGCAACGAAGGAATCACATTTCTGAAGTGACCCATGAGACGGATTCATCTGAAAATGATGATGGTGACTGCCATGATGGAATTGTATTGATCACCGAGCTTTTGAATCCAGTGATTCAAAAGATTCCTTCAACTGTACAGGTCTGGACAGTGGTCGCACTTCTACGGTGTGCAGCATGGACTGGCTTGACTGATATCTGGAGTCTCTCGATGAGGCAGACCGGCGGAAGGTAAAGGAGTATGAAAGCTATACTTGTTTCAGGTTCGGAGATGACAATACATTAACATCCTCCAAATGGGTGGCCCTCCCTTGTAAGATAGCAGGGATCAATCTGTTTATCAGTATTAGTGTGGTTCCTAGGAGATACTGCTATTGTTGAGTCAATCTGCGATGAAGAAGGCTCAAGATGATGCTAGATATGAAGAATGATAGAGCAGTCGTGTTTGGGAAAAAATGTGTTTAGAAAAAAACTCACTTACTGCTTGCCACTAAGGAAGCCAGAGATTTCTCATCAAAAAGTTCATGAAGTTTTGTTAACTGCTGAGAGTAAGAATTTGCTGGACAAAAAGAAGATAATTTGGAAATTACATAGACAGTTTGCACATCCGGCGCCACAGAAACCAAAGACTCTACTTTGAGATGCAGCAGTGGTCAATAAAGGATTCAATGACTTTATTGAACGAGTCACTGCTCAGTGTGAAATTTGCCTTAAATATCGCAAGATACCACCACGACCTGTTGTGAGCTTGCCACCAGCCAGGGAGTTTAACGATGCAGCGGGAATGGACTTGAAAGTTTAGGACAAGAATAGGGGTATTTTTTACTACACTTCATGGGTATGGCAACCAAATTTAGCCTATCCACTGTGATACATAGTAAAGACAAAAGGACTATTATCGATAAGGTCATGGAGAAATGGGTAGAAACAGGATTAGGAACACCAACAAAGTTCCTCACAGATAATGTGGGGAATTCGCCAATGAGGAATTTCGAGATATGTGCGAAAATTTAAACACCATAGTTTTGTACACTGCAGCTGAGAGCCCATTTAGTAATGGTCTTTGCGAAAGAGACCATGGGCTAATAGATGACATGTTACACAAAATATTAGTTGATCAACCAGATTGTAAACTGCAAACGGCACTAACATAGGCAGTGCACATAAAGAAATCTCTGCAAATGTTTGGGGGGTACAGTCCGTACATATTAGAAATCCGAAATTGCCTTCGGTGTGGTCAGATGAGCATTAGCTCCACCTTTTCTGCTCATCTGAACGCTTTGCATGTGGGCAGAAAAGCTTTCATTAAAGCTAAGCTTCACAGAAAATTCAGCAAGCCCTACAGCAGCACATGAGATCATCGGGGATACAGTTTAGACAAGGAGACATGGTACATTATAAAAGGGAAGGTTGAAAAGAGTGAAAAGGACCTGGCAAGGTAATAGGGAGTGATGGGAAAGTAGTAATTGTGCAACACGGCAATCAAACTGTTAGTGTACATTCTTTGCGGTTAATTGGTACTGAATATACCTTTACAGGATCTGAACAGGACATAGAACACAAGGAGGCACCATGCACTTCACATACACACAGACACACACTCACAGACCACGACAGATACAGGGTTGACTGACTATGAACAAAGTAACACTGAGGTACAGGATAACGCTATTCATCCAAAAGGGCAACTAGCCAAAGTAGGAAGAAAGATAACATACATGCCTGAAGGGACCAGTGTGTGGAAGGATGCCACTATCATAGAGAGAGTAGGAAAGGCTACTCATAAGTACAAACATTGGCTAAATGTGCATGATGATGGACAGGAGAGAAGAACTATTGATTGGCAAACCAAGGTAAAGATATGGAAACTCAGAAAGCTCTTTCAGTGGACCAGAAAGTGGTCGTGACTGTAGAAAAAATCATGGACTTGAGAACAGGGTTCTGCTCACTGGGAGAAAGATCATCTGGTAGTAGTCCAGAAAAGGAGGAATGAGAGTAGAAGCTGTAGCTTAACAAGAACGAGGATTAGAGAGCAAGCTAGCAATCTCAATAGAAGTAGAAGTCCTTATGATTGAGAGATTCTAGTAGCTGCTAATAAATTAGAAAATAAGCTGATAAAGGAAGCCATATGGAAAGAGTTAGAAAGTTAGAAGGAATTTGGGGTATAATCTGAAATACCTGACGGCTTTACCTCACAGACGGATCTGTATAGAAAAGGTACTCCCAGACGGCACTTCTAAGGCCAAAGTGTAGCCCGAGGCTTTGAAGAGAGACTAGGTGATCAGGATGTCAGAGTGGCCTCGCCTACTGTGGGAAAAGTGAGTTTTAAGATTTTTTTAGCTATTTTGGCATCCTATTCCTGGGAGTGCAAATTGATTGATATAAAGGCTGCATTTTTACAGGGGGAGAAGTTTCAAAGGGCAGGTTTTTTGAAACAGCCCAAAGAAGTCGGTGATGTAGCAGGAAAGCTATGGAAATTGAACAAGTTTATGGACTGGATGATGCATCAAGAATATGGTATTTTTTTCCATGAGGTCTGTCTTGTTGAAAACAGGTTGCCTTCAGTTAAAGGCAGACCATGCATTGTTCTACTGGTACCATAAGGAGAAACTAGCTGAAATCTTTATCATGCATTTTGATGATTTCCTGTGGGGCGGGTCTGTAGAATTTGAACAATGGAAGATGAAGAAAGAATTCCAGGTCGGAAGTCAGGCTTCAGGGGCCTTTTAAATACATAGGTTTAGACATTAAGCAGAGCAAGTTAGGAGTGACACTGAATCAACAATCTTATCTAGAAAATGTTAATCATATCCCAATCTTCAAAAAAAGAGGATCCTGCTACCAAGGGAGAAACAGAACAGTTGAGAAGTTTGTTGGGCAGTTGAACTGGTTGTGCACTCAGACTAGGCCTGAAGCTAGTTATAAAAACAAAAAAACTGCGGATGCTGGAAATCCAAAACAAAAACAGAATTACCTGGAAAAACTCAGCAGGTCTGGCAGCATTGGCGGAGAAGAAAAGAGTTGACGTTTCGAGTCCTCATGACCCTTTGACAGAACTTGAGTTCTGTCGAAGGGTCATGAGGACTCGAAACGTCAACTCTGTTCTTCTCAGCTGATGCTGCCAAACCTGCTGAGTTTTTCCAGGTAATTCTGAAGCTAGTTATGATGTGTTGGAGCTGAATACCATGATGAAAAATGCTACAATTGAGGAAGTTCTGAGCAAATAAAACAATAAAAAAATTAAATTCTAAGAGATCTGTGCTCAAGTTTCCAGCCTTGGGTGATCCAGAAGATATGAGGTTGGTCATTTTTAGCAATGCTTCACATGCCAATCTTCTAGATGGGTTCTCTAGCACAGCAGGGTTTATCATATTCTTGGTGGGAAAGAATGATAAATGTTCCCATTGGCTTGGGAGGCTAAGAAAATAAAAAGGGTAGTGAAAAGCACCTTAGCTGCTGAAACGCTGGCCTTAGTGGAAGCATTAGATATGGGGGTTTACTTATCCAACGTACTGACAGAAATATTATATTAGGGGAAATGTGAGAAAAGTTTGCCCATAGAATGTTATATTGATAACCAGTCTCTTTGGGATAATGTTCATTCCACGAAAAGTGTTGCTGAAAAAAGGCTAAGAATAGACCTAGCCAGCTTAAAATAAATGTTAGAGCGGAGAGAGATCTCTAAGATACAATGGCTTGACACAAGTCACCAACTATCAGACTGTTTTATGAAAATAATTGCCAGTTCTAAGAAATTATTAAATGTTTTGAAAGGGCGGTGTCTTATGTTATAATGATGAAATGAAAAAAAAACTTTTTTATAATTATTTCTATATATATGTATTTGATAAAGGAAATAAGGGAACTATTGATGTGGAAATACATGACATTATTTCCTTCTGTTTGTTTCAAAGTTCTTTAATTTTTTTCAAAGCTTTAATTTAAAAAGAGGGGAATCTGTCAATGTATAAATAATCACACTGCGTGATAAACACCTTGTTAAAGACAATTGCTATTTAAACAAGTGATGAGCATTGATTATCCCATCTAACAGAATAAAAAGATACAGCTGGAACACTTTGTGTGGAAGCTACTTGGAAGTCAGTAGCACTGAGGAGTTGTCTTGAAAATAAACCAGCTTGGACCAAAAGACCAACCTGGATTAATTCTTCCACCATAACCCCTTCGTGAATAACATGGATGACACCTTAGCACAGTCAATGCATTTGAACTGCTTCTCCCCCAGGTGTGTCTGCTCATCGCTGCAGAGACTGGAGAGATATTTGAAGTCTTTGCCGCAAATGGAGCACTTTAAGGACTCTTGCTCTGTGTGGACCAGTAGGTGCAATTTCACATGCGAATATTTGGTAAAGTTCTTGCTGCACTGGGAACACATGATGAAGCACCTCTGCTTGTTATTTGAATGCTGATTATATTCTGATTCCTTTAGGATTTACCAAACTGATTCCATCGTAGATTATCTCTGGACTGATGGTTACAGTCTCATTGAGTTGTGTCCTCCATTGAGGCCATTGGTCTTTCCTAGAACAGAGAAATCACAGTTATTGTCTGTTATGGCTCTCTTATTCTCGCTGACTATTGTCTTCTTCTGTGGGGAGTCATGATGAAGCAAGAATATTGGAAAATAGCTAAATTCAGAGGATAGAAATGAATACAATACTGAGGGGAACAGCATATTTTCCTTGGCTCATTTGCAGTCTGAGAAGTACTTCAAGATTCATTGAACACAATATATTTTTTCTGTCTTTTTGCCTGTCTCAGATTGCAAGATTGGGGGTGGACTAATGGGACAGGCTGAGTGGCCCAGTAGATATTTTCCTGTCTCTTTTCACATTCATATTTTGTACAAAACTGGGGCAGAAGAACTAGAAAATATGGTTACAAACTGAGGAATTGAGTAGAATCTGTTGATTGCTCTCAGTTCTCCATCTGAGAGGAAGTAATTGTTAAAAATATGCTTGATTATGAAAACTTGCATTAATACAGTGCCTTTCACAACCTCAGGACATTCTGTGTGTGAGGGGCCATATGGGCTAATCCTGCTCCTGTTTCTGATGTACTTATCCCAAAATGCTAAGTTCCCAAAAGAACTAATGAAGAGACGTAATTACTTTTGGAAATGTAGGAAATTCAGACAGCTTGCAGACACAAAGGTCCAACAAGCAGCAATGAAATGATAACATAAAAATAGGTGTAGAAACAGGCCTTCACCATTCAATAAGATCACTATTTACCTCGACTGCACTTTCCTACCCTAGTCCATATCCTTTGATTCCCTTAGTAACTAAAGCTCTATCTAAGCCTTGAACACTCAACAATTGAGCATCCACAGCCCACTAAAGTGGAAAATTTCAAAGATTCACAATCTTTCAAGTGAAGGACATTTTACTCATCTCTGTACTAAATGATTGACCCTTTATCCTGAGACCATGACCCTAGTTCTAGAAATGACTAGATCATCTAATTTAGTGATAGTGGTTCATGGTTAAATTTTGGCCAAGATGTATTTAAGTTATGGATTTAAAAATAGGGTTATAAAATTAATAAAAGATGCCCGAGAGAATGTGCTTGCTCCAAGGAGAACGCACCAGTTTCTCCGACCCAGCCTTGTAACTAAAATTCCCAATCCTTGGAACCAAGCTGGTAAATCTTCTCTGCAGCCTCTGAAGGACTTTCACATCTTTCCTAAAGTGTGGTGACCAGAACTAGACACAGTGCTCTAGTTGTGGCCTAACCAGAGCAACATCGTGCTTTGGTGGTCAATACCTCTATTTATGAAGCCCAAGATCCCACTTGCTCTCTCCGCATGTCCTCTCACTTTCAAAGATCAATGCACATGAACCCCAGGTCCCTCTATCTCTACACACCCTTTAGAACTGTGCTATCGAATCTATATTGCCTCTTCCTATATCTACTACCAAAGCAAATCACCTCACAACTCTCTATATTAAGTTCCATCTGCCACTTGTCTGCTCTCCTTTTTATGTTCTGAACTGTCCTGTTGTAGTTTAAGAAAAATCTGGTACTGCAGGGAATATGTAGAGATTCATTGTAACTAAAGCAGGACAACTAGAACTGGAAACGTTAGTTGACTATATGAGAAATAAGGATTTCATAAGGATGCAATCAGCAGAGCATTAAATGCTTTTCCTGAGAATCTGTACCCATGTTCACTGTTCTGGAGTAAAATCTAGAGCTAATCTACTCAAATACTCTAATTCCCCTCACAAGTAATTCCACCCCCTCATGTGACATTTTACACAATGTAGAGTTGACTGTAAGTGCAGCGATCTTAAAGATGCTCAGGGTTTTTAATCACAAGGCAAGTCACAGATACTTTGAAATGACCACTATCAGCACAGAGTGTATGGGATTGGTATAAAATATCCCACAAAAATTTTTGATGACGTAACAGAGAACACTGATGAAGGGAATGCATTGGATGTTATCTGTATGGATTTTTAAAAAGTGTTCAACAAAGTATCACATAAAAAGCAGGTTAACAAAATTGAGGCTCATGGAATAGGAAGGTCAAGGTCCAATTGGATTAAAAAATGGCTTAAGGACAGAAAACAGTGAGTCATGGTAAATAGTTATTTTGCAGATTGCATAATAGACATTGGTGTTCCCCAAAGATCAGTGCTAGAACCACTGCTTTTTTTTTTGCTATATGTAAATAGTTTGGATTTTGGAATACAGATCGGAATTTCAAAATTTACTAATGACATCAAACTTGGAGGAATGTCAAACAGTGAGGATGATATAAATTACTTGCAACATGACAGGCTAGCAGAAGTGGCCGACAAGTAGCAGATGCAATTTAATATAGAGAAGTGTGAAGTGATCTATTTTAGGCTTCACGGTTGGAGGTATTGACCACAAAAGCAGAGAAGTTATGCTAATCCTTTATAAAGCTCTGGTTATGCTACAGTATTATGTCCAGTTCTGATCACCATACTTTTAGGTGGGATGTAAGAGTCCATGAGAGGCTGCAGGGGGGATTTACCAGAATGGTTCCAGGATGAGGGATTTTTAGTTACAAGGTTAGATTGGGGTTGTTCTCCTTGGAGATGGAGGAGAGATTTGATAGAGGTGTACAAAGTTATGACAGGTTTGTATGGGTAGGCTAGGAAAAACTGTTCCCAATCGCTGATGATAAAAGACTAGGGGACACAGATTTAAGGTTTTTGGCAAGAGATGCAGGACAAATGGGAGGAGGAACTCTTTTACATAACGAGTGGTAATGACCTGGAACTTGCTGCTTATGGGGGTAATGGAAGTGGAAAAATCAATGATTTCAAAAGGAAATTGGATGGGCACTTTAAGGAAATGAACCTGCAGGGCTATGGGGATCAAGCAGGGGAGTGGGGCTGACTTGATTGCTCAGCAGAGAGCCAGCATGGACTTGATGGGCTGACTGGCCTCCTTCTGTGCCATAAATGACTTACTCTAAGAGAAATAACTGATGTTCCATTACACTGCTAGATATATCCTATAGGCCACCAACAAGTGTGAAAGATATAGAGAAACAAATATGCAAGGAAATTACAGAAAGGTGGAAAAGCTATAGAGCAGTGTTAGTGGGGAGAACTTTAATCATCCTCATATAGACTGGAATAGTAACAGTATAAAGGTCAGAGAGGGGGAAGAATTTCTTAAGCATGTTCAGGAGAATTTTCTGGATCTGTATATTTCCAGCCTGGTGAAGAAGGAAACATTGCTGTATCTAAGGAATGAGAAGGATCAAGTGGATCAGGTGTCATTAGGAGAACTTTGAGGGAAAAGTGATCTAAGTGTCATAAGGTTTAGATTAGATATGGAGAAGGACAAGGACCAAGTAAAGATACTTAATTGGAGGAGGGTCAATTTCAGTAGAATGGGGAAGCAGTGACATTGTGGTTTTGTCACTGGGCTAGTATTCTAGAAACCCAGGGTAATGATCTGGGACCCTGTGTTTGAATCTCACCACGGCAGATGGTGAAATTTGAATTCAGTAAAAATCTGGAATTAAAAGTCTCATGAATGCCATGAAACCATTGCCAATTGTCATAAAAACCCACCTGGTTCACTAATGTCCTTTAGGGAAGGAATCTACTGCTCTTACCTGCCCCGGTCTACATGTGACTCCAGACCCAATCTTAAGTGCCTGCTGAACAATGGCAATTAGGGATGGGCAATAAATACTCTAGCCTAGCCTGTGGTGCTCACATCCCTTGAATGAATAATAAAAAAAAAAATCCATCTCAGGGACACTGGAATCAAAGATTGGCAGGCAAACTGTAAAGGAACAATGAGCCTTTGAAGAGGAGATGGTTCAGATACAACTGACGTACACTCCCAGGTAGAAAGATAGGACAAACAAGCCAAACTCCCCAAATGACAAAAGAAATAAAGAGTAAAATGGAGTAGAAAAAGGGTGTGTATTTACAGATAATACAAGTGGGAAGCAGACTGAATATAGAAAGTTTAGAGGGGAAGTGAAAAAGGACATAAAAGAGGCAAAGAAAAAGTATGAGATGGGACTAAAAAGAGGATCCAAGGATGGAGGCAGATGACATGGCTGAGATATTAAATGAGTACCTTGCATCTGTCTTTACCAAGAAAGATTATGCTGAAGTCATAATGACAAAGGAAATAATTGAGAAACTGGATGGGTTAGTAATTGAAAAAAGAGATATTAGAAAGGCTGCCTGTACTTATAAGTCACCAGGACCAAATGGAATGCATCTGAGGGAAGTAACAATATAAATTGTGGAGCTACTAGTCATACTGATCTTCCAATCCTTCTTAGATATAGGAGTTGTGTCAGAGGACTGGAGAATTGCAAATGTTATACCCTAGTTCAGAAGAGGATAAACCCAGCAACTACAGACCAGTCAGTTTAACCTTAATGGCGGGAAAGCTATTAGAAACAATAATCTGAGACAAAATTAACAGTCACTGAGGCAAGTGAGAAATAAATAAGGAAAGCCAATATGGATTTGTTAAAGGCAAATCCTATTTAACTAAACTGATAGTTTTTTTTTTGATGAAAGAACAGAGAGGGTCGATGAGGGTACCACTATTGACATGGTGTATGTGGACTTCAAAAAGGCATTTGATAAAGTGCCATATAATATGTTTGCCAGCAAAGTAGAAGCTCATAGAATAAAAAAGCAATAACAGCATGGATATGAAGTTGGTTGAGTGACAGGAAACAGTAGTCAACAGTTATTTTTCAGACTGGAAGATATATAGTGAGGTTCATCAGGGCTTAGTGCTGGAACCATTGTTTTTCTTGATCTATATTAATGATCTAGACTCTGGTGTACAGGGCACAATTTCAAAATTTGCAGATGGCAGAAGTACTGTGAACTGTGAGGAAGATAGTGATAGACTTCAAGAGGCTGGAAAGGCTGGAGGAAGGGGCGGCCAAGTGGCAGATGAAATTTAATGCAGGGAAGCGTGAGGTGATATATTTTGGTAGGAGAAGCCAGGAAAGGCAATATAAAATTAAAGATACAATTCTAAAGGGGATGCAGAAACAGAAACCTGGGAGAATGTGTACAAATCATTGAAGGTGGGAAGGTAGGTTGAGAAAACTGTTAAAAGTCACACTGGCTTTATAAAGTCCTGGGCTTTATAAATAGAGACATTCATTACAAAAGCATTTATAAAACAGGGCTTGGCCTCATCTGGAGTATTATGCCCAATTCTAGTACCACACTTTAGAATGGAAGTGAAATCTTTAAAGGGGGTGCAGAAAGCATTTACAAGAATGGTTCCAGGGATGAGGGATTTCAGTCAAATGGATAAATTAGAGAAGCTGGGATTGTCCATCTTAGAGAAGAGAATGTTGAGCGGAGAGTTAATGGAAAGTTGGGAGGAGTGTTAATTCAAAATCCTGAGGGGTCTGGACACTGTAGGGAGAAACTGTTCCAATTGGTGTAAGGGTCAAGAACCAGAGGACACTGATTTCAGTTGATTGCCAAAAGAAACAACAGTGACATGAGGAAGAATTTGTTACGCAGTGAGTGATTAGGATCTGGAATGCACTACCTGAGAGTAATGGAGGCAGATTCAATCGTGGCTTTCAAAATGGAATTAGATAACCACCTGAAATAATTGGCAGGGCTAAGGGGAAGAGGAGTGTGACTAGCAGGAAGCTAGCATAGACACAATGGGCTGAATGGCCTCTTGCTGTGCAGTAACCATTTTATTTATATTAATTTATTCATTGTTTTATCCCCAGCTTTTACCCTATTTTCGATCTTTTTTCTCACCACTGTCCCCTCCCCCCAGCCCCCACCCCACAAGGGTTCATGTTGTTTTTTTCAGAGTGCTTAGCCTTGTCCTGCTATTTTCACATTCTGCTTTCTTACCTTATCAGCACCACTTTTAACCCTCACCACTGCCATTAACACCTCCTTGTTCTTTCGTTCATAACATCTTTGTCAGTCTCTTCGTTGCTTCCGCCTATCACTGGCCTTCTATCCAGTTCCACCTTCTCCACTCCCCGCCCGCCCCTTAAACAATACACATTTCATCACATTTTTTCTTCTCTTCAGCTCTGAAGGAGTCATACAGATTCGAAACATTAACTATGTTATTCTCTCCACAGATGCTTTTCCACCATTTTGTTTTTGTTTCAGATTTCCAGTATCTGCAGTATTCTACTTTTATCTTAGTGCGCCACATGCTGCCCTGATTCAGCTTCTGCACACGCGCAGCACCATCCGCCAGCTCCCTCTCATAGAAGGCTTTCTGTCACGCCGGAATGCTGGGTAATGTAGGTAGCCATGAAGAGTTGAAGGAAAAAAAGATCCACTACTGATTTGTATTATTTAAAACTATTAATTTTCCAGGCGGATGTTTTACTTACCGGGTTCGGGAAATTAGTTTAATTCTATTATAAGGTTATTGAATTCCTGCAATATTAATTTAAGTGTATTTAATTACAAAGATCTTATGTTGAAGATAACGGACAATTTCCTTATGAAGGGTCGTCGACCTGAAATGTTAATTCTTCCTGTCTTCACAGACGCTGCCTGACCTCTGAGTTTCCCAGCATTTTCTGTTTCTTTATTCCAGATTTCCAGCGTACACAGTATTTTGCATTTGGACAATTGCCTTACACAATGGGAATAGAGGTTATCATCGCCAAAAGGCAGCGCGCTCCCGAAAGTCCACCATCCTCAAAAGCGGGTGTTGCATTCCGATACCCACAATAACCGGGTTCCAAACCTCCTCTTCTCCCTACGGTTTGGGAATAATAATAAATTTAATTTCCAGACAGATCACTCTATTTTTAGTGTAAGGTGCCGTTTCAGTGCCTCGTGATTACAAATCAAAAAGACCAAGCCGAGGGAGGAGCTTACAGAAACTTACTGTTACTGAGCTCGTCCCCCAGGATGGGTGGGGTATGAAAGAAAGGCAAGAACATGGGGAGCTTGATAAAGGCGCAAAAGCGCATGAAATGGGCGGCTGCAACTCGGATGTGTTGTCTGCGTTCAACTTGAGCAAGTGGTTTGGGATGTATTTAATCAGTGGCGAGAAAATGGAGTTTATGCCTCGGTCATCTCAATCTTCATTTAATATGAGGAAGTTTTGACATATCCATGATATTATCATACAGGCAGCATGCAGATCGGCGTAGTCATAGGCTCAGCCAGGCGAAGCCCACATCCCGTGAATGAATAAAAACAAGTGCTAGAGATGGGTGTTCTCGCTATACATGTGATAAGTGACTTCGTGCCAATGAATTATGTTATCAAGGGCAATAGTGGAGCTGAGTAAGAGGAAGGCTAGAGGAAAAATAATACAAGTTAATATCTTTACTTTTATTAGATGCTGTCTACACCCAGTATTTTCTGTTTATGTTTCAACCTTTTAGCGTTTGGAGGTTTCTTTCTCTATCTCACAATATAAAACAGATGTAATTCCTATGACAGATAAAATTATTACAATCACAATTAACTACTGGAATACATGCAGGCCCGGGACACACCACATACCAAGCGCGTTTAGTCAAATAGTATAAGCTTGAAGCAGGATGTTTTTGTCTCACAGACGAAAATAATTTTGCAATGTGAAATAATACATAAAAACGTTACCGTACTGTGGGTGAAAAAAAAAATTCTCCTGCTGACAGAGATGGGCGACCTACTTCCAGATTCCTGCAATGCTGTCAGCACGATGGCGGAAAACCACCAGTTGCACCGGCATTTTGCAGCGTGGGAAAAGGCAGAAGACTGCGTTCGCGTTTTCCACTTCCTAAAAAAAACTTGAAACGGCAGTGAAAGGGGATTTTATGTCCTGGTCAGCTGTGAGTGTGAAAACTTGGTTACATAAATTTCTTTCCATTGCTTCGTTTGTACAAAACAAAATATCGTCCTGGTTTTTGCAGCTGAACAATAAATAAATAAATATCTGGTCGAAACCTGAAAGAAACATTTATTTTTCCGTTTCGCATCACAGCAGAAAATAAGTTAGCATTAAGAATGCACTAACCACAGAAGTCTTTAACTGTACAGTGCTCGTTTGCTTTGCATGTTTTAAGTATTGGCAATTTCCGCTTTATACTGGCGTTCATTGATTTGCATATGACATGATGGCCGATCTGACCCTTTATTTTCTGTGGAACCAAGAGGCATTAAATACACCCAGTTATTTAAAAAATAAATGCGTACTACACTATTGCTGGTAAAGTACAACATTATCAATGCCAGCATAATGCATAAGTTCTTCTGATTTCCAGAAAAGGAAATAATGGAATAAAGAAAGTACTGCCGCTCTGCGGTTTGTATAGAACGGCTAGAAGGCAGTAAAATAGGGAAATATAATGGTCAATATAATCCTGAAGTTCTTCCTATTTCCAAAAGGGGAAGGAAGAAGTCACATGTAGGCCAGACCAGGTAAGGACATTAGTGAACCAGATAGGTTTTTATGACAATCAGCAATAGTTCCGTGGTCATCATCAGACTTTTAACTCCAGGCTATACTGATTGGTCAGAATAAAGCCTGCATAATACCTTTCCCTCTTTTTGAACTGGAGGTTTATTACCTTTCCCTATTTTTGAACTGAAGGTTTATTATTGCTGCCTTCCTAAAATTTGGAATCATTTCATGTTTCCAAACATTTTCAAAAAATCATTGTGCCCTTATTATTTCTTCCTCAACCTCCTTGAACATTTTGGGATGCATGTGATCTGGGCCGAGTGACTTCTCTACTGTTAGTGCAATTAACTTTTTAATAGTGTCCTTTTGAATATTTATTTCCAATGGTAACCACTGCACATCTGCAACAAGTACTTCAAAAGTTCCCTAGTACACATCCTCCAGTGTGCAACATTCTTACAAAATAAGATCGATAGCCCTAGTTCAAGATTGCAGGCAGCATATCGTGCTCATGGGGTACCTGGAAAACCATAATATTTTTCTGTCCAAGTTCAATGCAACATTTCAGGCTCATAATGTCATAACAGCTTTTCCCAGAACCATGGGGTTTTGACAAAGAAAGATTCTCAGCATGAGGCTGAGTCTTCGCTCTCTTTATTGCTACAAATCCATCTCATATCTGGCCTGAAGAGAACTCTTCACAGAATCACAGTGCAAAAGAGGCCCTTCGGTCCATCAAGTCTGCACCGACACGTGAGAAACACCTGACCTACCTAATCCCATTTACCAGCACTTGGCCATTGCCTTGAATGACCTTCCTAATAATTCCAAACCAGGAAGGAGAATCTTTGGATTTACATAGCACAAACTTAACTTGCATTGGAACTCTGTTCTCATTGAAGAGAGGCCAAGGCCAAATCACCCTTTGTTATTTCAAACTCAGTCACAAAAAACTATTTTCAAGCTAAAATTGACACCTACCAGAAATTCCCAGCACCATGAATCAAACATTGGGACAATCTACCTTCCTATCAATTTCATTTATCTCCTCTTTTAGACTGTACAAAGCCACAAAAAAATAATATTGGGATACCTTGAAGAGTCAGAACTTGATGAGGAGACATGGCACCTGGGAAGAGATAGTGAGAGGGAATGAGAATAAAAGGCTTTGTTGCCCAGACTATTTAGAATAAAACTAATAATATGGGTATATAAGGCTTTGATGAGACCAATATGGAGCATTATGCATCATTTTCAGTCTCCTCGCCTGAAGAACAACATTTTGGCTGTTGGTAAGGTTCAGAGAAGAGAAACAAGATTTTCTCTGACCTAAGTGCACTGAGCTATGAAGATAGATTTCATGCCTTGGGTTTGAATTTGCTGGAAAGGGGTAGATTTAGGGGAGATTTTATTCAGGACTTTGAAACTAAGGGCATTGATAACATGCTAGTTGACAAAGGTAAAAACAGAAAATACTGGAAATTTTCAGCAGATCTGACAGCATCTGTGGAGAGGACAAATTAACATTTAAAGTCAATGATCGTTCATCTGAACAATTGGAGGTGATGGTTTGTGAGTTAGCCTGGAGCACAGTTGTGCAGAGCCAGTAGTAAGGGCTGATGTCTTCCAGTCCTTTGAGAAGGCATCAGATGCATTTTGAGATCATAGCAAAAGTCAAAACAGAATTTTTAACAGTGGTTTCTTGAATTGGCCATGGATAATGCAGGGGGTGGGGGTGTGAAGGGAGATCAAACAGGGGCAAATACAGTAATTGCTCCGGAAATAAAACGGGTAAGCATGTGGATCTGTTAGTCTTTTCTCATTTTGAGTGCATAACGTAACATCATTCATTATCCAGGCATTGCGGCAGACAGCACAAGATCCCCAATTAAGTTTGGCAATATCATGTGAGAGAAGTGGCATAATTCTTTCGGAAATGACTGGAGTAGACATTCTGGAAATGTGCTTAAAATTAATGAAGACGTTGCTGCAAGAGTTCCTCAGAGTAGTGTCCTAGGCCAAACCTTCTTCAACTGTTTCATCAATCACCTTCCATAAAGTCAGAAGTGGGGCTATTCACTGATGTTTGCAGTGTTTAGTATCATTCAGAATTTGATATTGAAGCAGTCTGTGCCCACATGCAAGGGAAAATCTAACCATCCCCCTTGACATTCAATGGCATTACCTTTGTTGAATTCCTCACTTATCAACATTCTGAGGGCTCCATTGATCAGAATCTGAACTGCATCAACAGTATATATATCGTGACAAGAAGCTGGGAATTCTGCGATGAGTATCTCATCTCCGGACTTCCTAAAGCCTGTCCAGCATCTACAAGGCTTAAGTCAGGACTGAGATTGAATACTCCCCACTTGGCTGGATGAGGGCAGCTCCAAAAACATTCAAGGAGCTCAACACCATCCAGGAAAATGTAGACCTCTGGATCAGCAGCCCATCCGCCACCTTTAACGTTCACTCCCTCCATCACCGGTGTACAACGGCAATAGTATGCACCATCTACAAGATGCACATCAGCAACTCAGACTCCTTTGACAGCACCTTCCAAACCCGCCACCTCTCCTACCTAAGTCAAGGGCAACAGGCACATGGGGACACCACCACCTCCAAGCTCCCTTCAGGTCACTCAACATCCATACTTTGAACAATATTGCCGTTCCTTTACTGTTGCAGTATCAAAATCCTGAAACCCAATTCCCAACAGCACTGCAGATGTACCTACACCATCAGGGCTCAAGATGGCAACTCACCACCAGTTCTCATGGGCAATAAATGCGGGCTTTGCCATTAATACACAATTTAAAATTAATAAAAATGGGTGCCAATGAATAAACTGGCCTCAGTACGTTACAAATCCAAAATTTGACTGTACATTTCACTCTGATGGCAAAAGGTTATTAAAAAGATGAAAGAAATGTTCATTTGTTTCCCCTAGGATATCCTACAAATATCAATAAGCTTTACATATTCTTGTTCATTTTCATTTACACCATAGGCCTAATGATGTCGACATACATGCTCAATGATCTGGAGAGCCAAGTTATAAACTATCAGTGAGATAAGGAGAGACTGTCAGATGGTGATTAATCAGATAACAGGTTGAAGGTGATTGGCAAAAAGGCTAGAAGAAACTCTCAGAAATTTTTTTATGCATAAGTTATGATCTCGAACACATTACTTGAAAGGGTGGTGGACCATCACCTTCACAAGGGAATTGAGGGGGAAAAGTTACAGGGCGATGGGAAAAGAGCAGAGGAGTTGAATTGCTTCATACCTCTACCGAGGAGCCAGCAGAGGCATGGTGGACAGACTGCCTCTTTTGGGGCTGTATCATACTTGAAATAATGAACTAGAATTTAGCAAGATCCCATCTCAGGACAAATTGGAGTATGGCCCTAAAACCTTCATTAGCTGGACATTTTAAAACTGAGTAATTTGCATGGTTTCTCTTCTGGATATTATAAACTTGGGTTAAATGTCCCTCTTGGACTGTCCTAATGAGAAATAAGCAACGCAAGATGTTTACAAGAGTGGATGCACACACTGTGTTTATTTCCTAAATTTTACATATACACGTCACTGAAAATTTTTTTTATTTTCAATGTATCTTCGGACAGGAAACTCTCCATGCCCATCCTACACACAACCATATAGTAAGTGTACATTTTGTTTACTGCAGATGAATAGACTATTTGATCATCTCTTCACAATACCAACCCATCAAGGTTTTACTGTCCATGTGACCAGACAGACAACACCTTGATTTGAAGTCTCTTCCAAGGATTGGCATATGTTATAATGCGGCATTTGAGTGTCAGCCTAATTAATATGGCCAGGTCCTGGTGCTGGTTAAAACCCATGACTTTTGAATGTTACCAAGTGAGCCACACTGATAAAGTTATCTCCCCTAAAATGTTTCAGATTATGGGGCCACTTTAGTAGAATAAAATCCCTGCAATATTTGAGTGATTTTTCTTCCACAGTCTACATGTTAGAAAACAAGTTTTTTTATAGGAGCCATTAAGCTTTATTGCTTCAAACTATCAAAACATTGAAGAAAAGTTTTGACACACATGCATCTGAGTTATCGGCACATTTATAGGCTCTGATTACATTTAAAATGTTTCCAAAATGGGAGGTGCAGTTTTGCTGAAATTTAGTGCACTCAAAGTGTAAAGGTGTTTGGCTGGGGAAAAAGCTGGATCTATTAAAGAACCAAAGGGAAATCTACATGTAGACACAGGATATGGCTAAAAAATGTTAAATGAGTACTTGCACCTGCCTTCAGCAAGGAAGCTGATGATGTGAAGATTACGTATTACATAGGCTATATGGCACAGAAACAGGTCTTTCGGCCAGTCTATGCTGATATTTATGCTCCACTTGAGCCTCCTCCAATCTTTCTCCATCTAAATCTATGATTGTAACCCTCTATCCCCTTATCCCTCATATGCTTACCTATCCTCTCCTTAAATGCATTTACCTGTATACTATTCGCTTCAAATGTTTACTGTGGTAGAGATTCTCAGCACTCTTTGGGTAATTAAGTTTCTTCTGAATTTCCTATTGGATTTCTCAGTGACGAACTTACATTGATGACCTCCAGTAATGCTCTTCTCCACAAGAGGAAACATTTTCTCTATATTCTGCTCTATCAACATTCCACTTTATCATAATTTTAAAGACTTCTATTAGGTCACCCTTCAGCCTTTCTTCAAGAAGAAAAAAAAGAGGCCAAGAAGTCAATCCTTTCTTGATATGTACCCATGCATTTCTGGCATCGTCTTTGTAGATCTTCTCTACACTCTCCAATGTATTTAGATCCCTTTTATAAAATGGTGACCAGAACTGCATACAGTACACTTAAGTGTGGTCTAACCAAGGCTTAATACAGGTTTAGCATAACTACCCTACTTTTCAATTCTATCCATCTAGAAACAAAGCCCAGTGCTTGATTTGCTTTATGGCCTTGCTAACCTGTGGTGTAACTTTTAGTGATTGATATATTTGTAGTTCAAGTTTTTCTTCTAAGTAGACTCCCACATTCGAACTAAGTGACCTACCTATTCTTTTTATAGTTTACAGCAAAAGAGGGGAGATTTTATGGATTGTAATAGAAGAGAAGACGTACTAAAAAGATTGAAAGTTGGTAAATCACTTGGTCTAGTTGGAATGTATCCTAGATTGCTAAAAGAAGCGAAGATAGAACTTTCAAAGCCATTGGTCACAGTCTTTTAATAGTCACTGGATATAGTAACTGGAAGGTTTCTTACTTAAGGCCACTATTCAAAAGAGGGGAGGGTTAAACCATTAACAATACACCATTCAGCTTAACATTTGAAGTGGGGAAGTTATTGGAAACCATTATCATGCATAAAACAAATTTTTATTGGGTTAATCAGAGGGCCAGCATGGATTTGTTAATGACAAATTCTGTCTGACTACTTTGGTTGGAGTTGAATTCTTTAATAAGGAAACAGAGAAGGTTAAAGGTGGCAGATGGTTAAAAAACACATGGGTTTCTTGGGTTTATGTATAGAGGCATAGAATATAAAAGTAAAGAAATCTGTGCTCGAACTTTATAAATCACTGGTATACCCTCAGCCGGAGCACTGTGGAGAATTGTCGGGAGCCTTAGAAAGGGCACAGAAGGGGTTTACCAGCGATGAAGGACTTCAGTTATGGTCAAAGATTAGAAAAGTTAAGACTGTTTGCCTTGAGACAAAATTGTTTTTCCCACTTAACTGTTGTCAGGATCTGGAACTCTTTACCTGAAGAGGTGGTGGAAGCTGATTCCATTATTAATTTTTAAATGGAGTTGGCCATGTATTTGAGGGTGAGGAACATGCAAAATTACAGACAAAAATCAGAAATAAAGGATTAAACACAACTGCTCTTTTAAAGGGTCAACAGGGGCAAGATATGCTGAATGGTCTCCTATGCGAAAAGATTCTATGATTTATGTTCAGTACCTCAAAGCAGGGATTTCTAATCTGAAACAAAAGCAAAATATATCAGACACAGAAAAACTGAAATAAAAACAAAATGCTGGAACTACAGTAAACTTGGTCCCAATTGTTTCCTTTTCTCTTTCTTGATTTTTGATTTACTCATCTTTGACCTGTTCATCATTCTACCATTCACACCTCCTCTGGACATGTTTTGTTTCTTTGCTTGTCCATCTACATAGTCCCTTTGGCCTTGTACCACCAACTCTTTTGTTATTTAATCTCCACTGTCTTGCATCCTATCACAGACCTTCCCTTTTGCTCTTTTTCCCACCCGGCCCCCCACCCCGTTACATGCTTAAAAAAGTTATTTCTAGCTTTTCCCAGTTCTGTTGAAAGATCATTGATCTGAAATGTTAACTATTTCTCTCTCCACAGATGCTGCCAGGCCCACTGAGTATTTCAGTATTTTCTGTTTTGACTTCTAATCTGAGCTGTTGGGCATGGTGATGCCAAGGGAGGTGCCAAAGACACTGAAAAAACGGCCCCTCTTCTGCCCCAGGCATGCATAAAGCTCCTGCCATCCTTGTGTGTGTTCATCTATAGAAGAAGCTAATCCCACATACGTGGGGCAAATTCAATGAATCATTACAGAAACACCATCTTCCAAATATTCACTATTGAATGTTTTCTTCACTCTGATCACTCAGGCAAATGGGAAGGAAAAAAAATTAAATTGTTCTCAATGTTATTTTTAGGATCTCAGCAATTTGTGACTGAGTGTGTGAAACATTCATACTGAACAGCACAGTTATAGAGAATGGCCTTCTAAACTTGCATCATTCCATGGGAGAGCACTGAGTTTCATAAAACTAGAAGAAGTCATTAGTGGTTCCTGGTCTGGTGTCACATTAGGTTTATCATACCGGAAGCATACTAGGCTGCCTTAATTTTTCCTATTGCATATTGGTAACAGGATGTAAAGTCCATCTGGCAACAGCACTTCTTTATGAAGATTCTGCCAAGACTAATTAACTTGTCCGTCATTTTCCCACGTCCTTTCCTGCAATTCTCAACAGTATTCTTGAAAACAGAATAAACAATTTGAAGAAAATGATACTGGCAGACTTGAGGAGATTTTAGGGATCTATTCATATCTCCGGCTGCTTTTCCAATATAAATCGACTCACGCTGTTATATGGAAACAAAATGTTCAAAACAAAGGTGCTGAAGTTCCTTGGCCCACCCAAGATGGTCCAACAGCCCAACTGTGTCTGGGAGGGAAATATGACAGGACCTGCTAATGCCAGGTTTCTGAAGGTCTAACAGCAAAATTTCTGCCCTTCTCTGAAGTCTTGGCAATGAAAAACGCAGGTCCACTCAGATAACATCATTTGCTGGATTTCTGACAGCTCTCACCTCCTGAGGTCCAAGTATAGTGGACTCCATATCATGGAGCAACAAATTGGGTCCCCTCAGTGTTCCTAACTTGGGCCATGACTTGGAAGACACCAGAAAATTACAGGGTGCCAAATTTCAATTTACCCTCTGATGCAAGGGGTCGATTCAACATTAGACAGAATTTTTGAAGTGGTTCCACAGATTTTGCTCTCAAATGTCACATTGAAAGTGAATTCCAAAAAGGCGCTGATACTGGTGTGGACACCTGCTTAACACACTCAAAATTATTTTAGCCCACAAATTGGGGTGCGTCAGTACCTCCTTCAAGTGGCACAATGCAATACCCATTCCATCTAGCTTATGGTAGAGGAAAGGAGATTCGGGATATTAAGGGACAATGTCTTATCCAAATGCTGATGTTGATCTTGTGTGTAAGAGGAAAGCAGGGGGAGATGGAAGGGAAGATGACAAGATCTCATGTACTGTGGCTGTGCTGGTGATGTAACAGATGGAGGAGTTTTACAGCCTTTCCTGCATCTTGTGCATTTGAATGGAATCTTTCCTGTGTGGTCGTCCTGATGGCTCAATAAGTTGTGCGCATGACTTGTGCGTACGCTTGAAGCCCTTCTCACACCCAGCACGTTTATGCAGCCACTCTTCTGTGTGTACAGTCTGGTGCTGGATGAGATTTGATGAGTTTTTGAAAACTTTTCCACATCCAATGCAATGACAGGGGCTGTCACCCATGTTGACATGATGTGTCACCAGCATGCTGGAGCCCTTGAACCTCTTTTCGCACACAGAACATAAGTATGGCCTCTCTCCTTTGTGTGTTTGCTGATGCTTCAGCAGGGACGAATGCTGGTTGAACTCCTGCCTGCGTGTGGAGCACTGATATGGCTTCTTCACATTGTGTATACGCTTGTGGATCATTAGGTTGTGAGACTGACGGAACATCTTACTGCAGAAGGTACATTTATACGGCAGCTCTCCTGTATCAATCCGCTGATGTTTCACCAAATTGGAGTCCTGCTTGAACTCCTTCCCACGTTCGATTGGTTTCTCTCCAGTGTGCGTGCGGCGGTGAGTCACCAAGTGGCGTGACAGCTGGAACCCCTTCCCACATGTGCCACACTTATAGGGCCTCTTGTCAGCATGTGTTCGCTTGTGCATCACGAGTGTGGATGACTGGCTGAACTCTTTCCCACATGTTGAGCATTGAAACGGTTTTTCTCCTGTGTGAGTACGCTGGTGTGATACTAGATGGTGAGAGTAAGTAAACCCTTTGTCACACATGTTGCACTTAAATGGCTTCTCACCACTGTGAATGCGCTTGTGCCGGGACAGATTAGACGAGTCATTGAAACTCTTTCCACAGTCGGAGCATTTGAATGGCTTCTCTCCTGTGTGTGTGATCTCATGTTTACGAAGGCTGGATGGGTGATTGAATTCTTTCTCACAGACACGGCATTTGAAAGGTTTCTCTCCTGTGTGGACCAATAGGTGCAATTTGAGGTGTGAGTATTTGTTGAAGCTCTTACCGCATTCAGAACAGATAAAGAGCTTCAGTTTATCTCGGGAACGCTGCCGATGATCTGGCCCTTTGGAAAAGTTCAATTTGTTCCCCTTTTGGCAGATCTCAGTTGACTGAAGAACAGAGTCTGATTCCTGCGTGTTCTCCATCAGTATTGTCAGAATCTCCTAAAACAAGATGGATAACAATTACTGTCTTTCAAAAGTTACAGTAATTTCTAATCATTATCATTAAAGTGTAAGGCGATTTAATGCAGGTTAAGAATTCTGCCCAATTAGAGTGATAAGTACTGGGCAACGGTCTCACTCATCAATTGTTTTCTTTTTTCAACCTTTTTCTTTTCTCTCCAACCCCCCAAACCCCATCAAGACACTGACTCCTTCTGGTGTATGTTCTTTGGGCACCAGCCATCCTCCGTTACCTTGACAAACCATGTATCCATTCTTCATGTATGTTTTGAATGAATAGTCTTTGGACACTATCACAGAAGAAATCACAGCTATGCTCAATTAGGAATTAGCACATGACAAAGCCCAGTTGACTCCGTAAAGCCCTCTTTACTAACATCTGGCGACTAGTGCAAAATTGAGAGAGCTACACAACAGGCAACCTGATATAGTGTAACTTAGAACCAATGTTCCAGACTTCTTCATCACCACCCCTGAGACATGTCCAGTCTCACCAGTAGACCAGACTTACCAGAGGTAGGGTCACAGTCATATAGTCAGGCAAGGGTGGCCCTGGGAATCCTCAACATCAACTCCATAAAGTTTCATGACTTCAGATCATATATGGGCATGGAAACTTCTTGATTAGCACCAGTGCCATAACTCAGCTGATATATCAGTACTCCTTCTTCTAGCGAACACCACTAATAGAAAGCACAGAGGATAGCAAGGGCACAGAATGCACTCTAGTTTGGGGCCTTCAACATCCATCACCAAGAATGGCCTGATACTGACTGATCTGAGAGTCCTGAAGGACAAAGCAGCCATTCTGGACTTGCAGCAAGTGGTTGGAATGGAATAACCTACTTGACCACATCTTCACCAATTTACATGCAGGACATATGTCTATCTATGATAGTATTGGTAGGAGTGACCATTGCAGAATCCTTTTCGAGACAGAATCCCATTTTCACATGGAGAACATTTTTCAAAATGTACTGAAAGGCTAAACACCAGCATAAGCTAGCTAGGTCAATTCTCTGCTGTATATTCTATGTGCAGGATTAGCTGTAGCTACAGCACAGGACTTGATACATGCTAAACAGCTGAAGCAGCATGGTAAGCAATCCCAAATCAACTGATCAGGACCAAACAAAAGCAAAATACTGCAAATGCTGGAAATCTGAAATAAAAACAGAAAATGCTGGAAAAGCTCAGGTCTGGCAGCATCTGTGAAGAAACAGAATTAACATTTCAAGTCCCCCTTCTTCAGAGCTAAACAGAAGTAGAAATGTGATGATATTTATACTGTGTAAAGGGGGTGGAGCAGGTGAAGCTGGATAGAAGGTCAGCGATAGGTGGGGGCTAAGAGGAGATTGACAAAGATGTCATGGACACAAGGCAAAGAGAGTGTTAATGGTAGCACTAAGGGCTGAAGGTGATGCTGATAGTGGCATAAAGGTGAGAAAGCAGAATGTGTGAATAGCAGAACAAGGGTCAGCACTGTGTGAAAGAACAATATGGAACAAGTAACAGATGGCCTTACTGGGAGTGGGGTGGAGGGAGGGGGCAGTGGTTGGGGGGAAAAGGATAAAAAAAAGGGATAAAAAAGGAATAAAACAATGAATGAATACATAAATAAATAAGCGGATAAAAAATAAAAATAAATTTTAAAAAAGGGATTTGAAAGGGGCGAAGATAGAAGAGAGAGAGTTTGTGGTCTGAAGTTGTTGAACTCAATGTTAAGCCCAGAAGGCTGTAAAGTGCTTAACTGGAAGATGAGGTGCTGTTCCTCCAGTTTGCATTGGGCTTCACTGGAACACTGCAGCAGGCCAAAGACGGACATGTGGGCATGAGAGCAGGATGGTGAGTTGAAATGGCAAGTGACAAGAAAGTCTGGGTCATGCTAGCGGACAGACCGAAGGTGTTCCGCAAAGCAGTCACCAAGTCTGCGTTTGGTCTCCCCAACATAGAGGAGACTGCATTGGTCTACTGTATCGCTGCTCCCAAACTGAAGGAGGTGCAAGTGAAGCGCTGCTTCACTTGAAAGGAGTGTTTGGGCCCTTGAATGGTGAGGAGGGAGGAGGTAAAGGCAAATGTTGCAACTTCTGCGATTGCATGCGAACGTGCCATGGGAAGGGGGTGAAGTGATGGAGGAGTGGACCAGGGTGTTCCAGAGGGAATGGTCCCTACAAAATGCTAACCGGGGGCAGGGTGAGGGGAAGATGTGCTTGGTGGCGGCATCATGCTGGAGTTGATGGAAATGGCGGAGGATGATCCTTTGAATGCGGAGGATGGTGAGGTAAAAGGTGAGGACAAGGGGGACCCTATCATGGTTCTGGGAAGGAGGGGAAGGTATGAGGGCAGAGGCACAGGAGATGGGATGGACATGGTTGAGGCCCTGTTAATCACAGTGGGTGGAAAACCTCAGTTAAGGGAGAAGAAAGACATGTCAGAAGCACAGTTTTGGAAAGTGGCATCATCAGAACAGATGAGATGGAGGCAAAGAAATTGACAGAATGGGATAGAGTCCTTACAGTAATGTAGTCGAGGTAGCTGTCGGAGTCAGTGAGCTTGTAATGGATATTGGTGGACAGTCTATCAACAGTAATGGAGACAGAGAGGTCAAGGAAGGGAAGGGAAGTGTCAGAGATGGTCCATGTGAAGGTGATAGAGGGGTGGAAATTGGAAGCAAAATTGATACATTTTTCCAGGTCCGGACAAGAGCATGAAGCGGCACCGAAACAATCATCAATGTACTGAAAAAAGAGTTGTGGTAAGGGGCTTGAGTAGGACTGGAACAAGGAACCTTCCACATACCCCATAAGGAGACAGGCATAACTGGGACCCATGTGGGTCCACATCTTTTATTTGGAGGAAGTGAGACAAGCTTAAGGAGAAATTGTTCAGTGAGAGAACAAGTTCAGCCAGACGGAGGAGAGTGGCGGTGGATGGGGATTGTTTGGGCCTCTATTCAAGGAAGAAGTGGAGAGCCCTCAGGCCATCCTGGTGGGGGATGGAGGTGCAGAGGGATTGGACGTCCAAGGTGAAGAGAAGGCAGTTAGGACCAGGGAACCAGAAATTGTTGATATGACGTGGGGCATCAGATGAATCATGGATGTAGGTGCGAAGATACTGGACAAGGGGAGAGGGAATGTAGTCAAGATTGAAAGAAACGAGTTCCGTGGGGCAGGAACAGGCTGACACAATCGGTCTACCGAGACAGTCCTTTTTGTGGATTTTGGGAAGGGCCAAAGCTCTGCACGCTTGCCTCATCCAGTTGTGAATGGTGATGGATAATGGGAGGGGGCGATTCCACAAACATTCCCACCCTCACTCTCTGATCAGTTCATATCTTTCTAAGTGTTCAGTTACTCTGTCCCTAATAACAGATTCTAGTAACTTCTCCACAATAGACTTATTATTTATTCCTCCTTGGGATGTGGGCGTCACTGACAAGGCCAGCATTTGTTCCCCTTCCCTAACTGCCCTTGAACTGATTGGCTTGCTAGGCCATTGCAGAGGGCAGTTAAGATTCAACCACATTTCTGTGGTTTGGAGTCACATGTAGGCCAGACCAGGTAAGGACAGCAGATTTCCTTTCTAAAGGACATTAGTGAACCATTTGGGTTTTTACGACAATCAATAGCAGTTTCATGGTCACCATTACTGAGACTAGCTTTCAATTCCATATTTTTATTAATTGAATTTAAATTCCACCAACTGCCATAGTGGGATTTGAACCCAGGGCATTAGTCCAATGACATTACTTTTACGCCACCATCTCACCCCAGATGTAAAGATTAACAGCTCTATAACTTTCTGGTGTCTCTCTCCCACCCTTCTTAAATAATGGAGTGTTAGTGGTAATTTTCCAATTCAACGGGACAATTCCTAAATCAAGACTGTTTTGGAAGGTCATGTCTATATCAGACTAGGTAGACCAACCATATAACAGGAATCTGGCAGAGGCTGAGTGTTCTGTGTGACCAGTAGCTTACCTCCTGATTCTTCAGTGTCTTCACCATCTATAATGCTCATCAGGAATGTGAATGGGTGCTTACACAACAAAATTTAACAAGTATGATGTCAGCTAGGATGAAGCCTGGTTAATTGACAATGATCTCTATAACTACCACTGTAGCTGCTGTTGGTACAATCTACAGGATGCACTGTAACAGCTTTCCAAACTTACCTCAACAGCACCTTCCAGCCCAATGCCACTACCACCAAGGGCATCAAGAACAGCAGGATGATAGGAACACAATCACCTCCAAGTTACACACTATCCGGACATCAACATATATTGCTGTTCCTTCATAGGAACATAAGAAATGGGAGCAGATAGTAGGTCCCTTGAGCCTGCTCTAGCATTCAATATGATCATGGCTGATCTTCTGCCTCAACTCTACTTTTCCACCTGCTCCCCATACCCCTTGATACCCTGAGACTCAAAAAATGTGCCTATTGCACATTTAAATTTACTCAACAATGGCGCACCCACGACTCTCTGGGGTAGTGTGTGCCAAAATTAGCTGAAGAAATTTCTCACATCAGTCCTAAATTATTGACCATGTTCTAGATTCTCCAGCCAAAAGAAACAACCTCTCAGTGTCAACCCTGTCAAGTCCCTTCAGAATTTTGTATGTTTCAATGAGGACACCTTTCATTCTTCCAAACTCCAGAGAATACAGATCCAATTTTTTCAGCCTCTCACTATGGGGCAACTCTCTCATCCCCAGGAGCTAATTTAGTATACTGCCTCCAAAAGGCAACTTTATATTTCTTTCTATAGAGACCAAAACTGCGCATTGTGCACCAGGTGTGGCCTCATTAAGGCCGCAAACAATTGTCACATTCCTTGTTTTTTACTCCAGTTCCCTTGCAATAAAGGTCAACGTGCCATTTACCTTTCTAATTGTTAGCTGTTACCTGCATGTTGTGTTCTTTGTAAGAGTACCCAAGTCCTTCTGAACATCAACATTTAAAAGTTTCATTCCTTTTATAAAACATTTTATTTTTACTACCAAAGTGAACTTCTCCATATTATCCAATATCTGCACTCTGCTTCCTGTCCATTAACCAAATCTCCATCCATGTTTCCTCATGACTATGTCTGGCTAACTGGCCTGTAGCTCCCAGTTTCCTCTCTTTCTCCCTTCATGAAGAGGTGTTACATTTGCTAACTTCCAATCTGCTGGGGCCGTTCCAGGATCTAGGGAAATTTTGGAAAATCAGCTAACTCAGCACAGAAAAGTGAATTAGACTTTGAGAGTTTTTCTCAAAATTAAAGTTACAGTGGTTGGCAAGTTAAAGCTAAATCTAGTAAAAATATTTAGGTCCACCAAACAATTTAAACATCCTTCCTGTATTAAGTAGCAATGACAGTAGAAACACTCCTTTCTTGAACAGTGGTGTCACATTTGCTCACTTCCAATTCCAATCCACTGGGGCCAGGGGAATTTTGGAAAATTATTACCAGTAAATCAGCTTTCTCTGTAGCTCCCTTTTTTGGAACCCTAGGATGCAGGCCATCAGGTCATGGGATTTGGCAGCTTTCGGATCTAAAACTTTGTCCCATAAGTTTCTCCAATAATTTTTAACTGCTGATACTAATTACTTCAATTTCCTCCCTCTTATTAGCCCGTTACTAGTCCATTTCATGTTACGATGTGCCCTGCTCAGACTCTCCATCTTCTCCTAAGTACATTCAGCAAATTTCTTTGTTCACTCTCCTCTGCACAATATCATTTGTTACGATTTCTGTCCAGCAGGTCATTTCCATTCTCTTCATCCACATTTTAAAGCTATTTAACAAGTTCAATGCCTTTTCAATGAGTTCCATGTCTCACATCTATACAAAACAACACTGAAAATCAAGCTCTCAACAAGTCGCTTGTTGAGTTACTAACTCAGCCTTCTGGTTAGCAAGTCTCCTCTTATGAAATACAGCCTTTCCCATTGTTGTCCTTGCTCTTATTTCTTTGTTGCACCTTCCATCTGCAGATATTAAGCTTCATAAATACTTGAATTCTTGCACCTTTTCTAGTTCTCTTCCTTCTATGAATATTTCTTGGTGATTTGGAGATAGGCATTATGATTAAGATGTTATGGAGGGAAAAGTTCAAGTAAAAAGAGGAAGATGAAGGAAGAGAATATCAAATAGTCATTTGGTAGTACAGAACTTGAGTACTGCTGAAAAAATATGAGAGACATGTCTAAGCTTTTCGTCTTGCACTCATCAGGACACTCACAAGAATATCAATATAAGGGGGAAGGCAACAGTTTATACTGTATGTGAAGAGACCGGCGATGCCATGGAGAATGCACCACTGGCTGACTAACTGTTAACTGCCAAGCATTGTTTGAAATTTAAACCAGTCAGCTGGAGCCTGATTCGTCAAGGCATTGCCCTGAGGAATGAGTCAGCAAATGGCTGTGACTTATTTAGTTTAGCTGAAACAGGCGCAATGTATGTGCATGTTCTTTCTGTCTGCAAGGAACAGGGCCCTGTGTATTAATATTTGTAGCTTCCAGTATATGCAAATACACCACACTGCCAGCCCGACTGACAATTTTAAACTGATTGTCAGCGTAATTCTTATTACACTGAGGATTATTTAGCAAATGTTGTCCAAACGCGGAATCACGTCTAATACTGGACACCATGTTTTGAGTTTTGCAAGCAGGGGGTAATTAGGTACGGTCTGTACCCTGCTCGTTGCAAACAGTGGCTGGGACGTGCTGATATGATCCGCCAGTCTTCGGATTGTAAAGCCTACATACCTAGCATCAAATTGGCACTGAATTTCATATACCACATTTTGGCTTGATGGCAGCATCCTGTTAGTGGCAAATACCACTTATGCTGCTACTCCATAGTAGCAGCATGAAACAGCTAACTTCAGCTGTTGCTCAACTTTTAAGATACCTTGCCCTTCCAGGGTAATCTGAGGTAGACTGGGCACTTCAGGGGCGAAAGTGACGGTCTTAGGCCCGTTCATGAGCTTGCATGATACACAGTGCAAAATGATCTGATCAGGGTAACCATTATCCTGCAGGATGCTGCTGACGTGCCCTGTTTCAGTATCAAGCTTGATAGTGAGCAAATGGCTCAGGCCCTATTTACAAGGTTGCCAAAAAGACCAATCTTATCGTGCATGGTACAGTAAGAATCCCAACACATATATTGACCAGTGAAAGTAGGCTTGCTTTAAACCATGGTAGAGAATCCCCTGGCAGATTTCTCAACTAGTGTGTCAAGGAAGGAGAGTTCATTCCACATACACAGTGAAGGATTCCTTCACATTTGCAAAGACCATACAGGACTTGCATATCGATAGCAATGCTGTGTCCATGTGCTCACTTGACATTGCTAGCCTATTCACCAATATTCCACTTAAGGAAGCCATAGGTATTTGTGCTGCAGCACTGTATCATGGCAATCTAGACCTGCCACCATTGTGTGAATCAGTATTCATTGAACATATGAACTCGGCAACTTGCGCAGTTGAGTTCAGTTTTAATGACACCATGAATGCCCAAATAGATGGTATTGTCATGGGATCCCCTTTAGGCCCAGCTCCCACAAACATCTTTGTTAGGTTCCATGAGAAACGTGTCTTTGATGGAATGACACCAAGCCTCCTACTCTTTGCATACTTCTGATTTGTGGATGATACGTTTGCTATATTTAAATCTGCAGCTGCATGTAACAATTTCCTTACACGTCTTAATGGGCTCCATCCTGCGCTCACCTATGAAATGGAGCAGACAAGTGAACTCCTCTTTCCTGACATATCAAAAATTGGTATCTCAAAAAGTTGAGCAACTGCTGAAGCTGGCTGTTTCACACTGCTACTATGCAGTAGCGACACTGTCACGACTCACTGCGGAAAGTGCACTGTAAAATATCAAGACCCACTGTTCCCCAAGCTGCAACAAATGTGAAAAGTTTGACCAAACCACCAGATTGCCTCAATTCTACCTAACTGTTTAATTTAGGTTAACAGAATACGAGCACCAGGTTTGTAACCTTAATAAGTAAATAACTGTTTATTGATCAAGCTGTCGTTAACCAGCGGCAAAATACAGAAATACAAACTGATAACTTCTACCACTATAACTTAAACTCTACCCCTTCTTAAATCCCTATACACATACACAAAACATGAATTTTAAGAGTGGGATAAAACAGTTCAACAGCATTAATCCGGAGCACAAGATTCGATCGGTTGATTTTGATTGATGTCTTTCAAATTCCTTTCAGCTCTTGTTGATGACAGGAAGTGGTCTTCCAGCACTTTCAGAATTTAGCTCACTGGTTGAGCACTTGCCTTTCAATGTATCTAAATGATTTTTCCTTTTGCTTCTTGACAGGGGTTTTCAGAAAGAGAGCAGGTTATAGAGATATGAGGAAAAGAGATTTTAGATGTTTACTCTTTGCAGGCCAGGAGCTTTCTGCTCACTGCTACCACAGAAAACCTGGTCACCTGATCAGGCACCAATTAAAATGCTGTTGTCAGGCAGCTCCCTTGGTCCTGGACTCCTTTCCGGCACCATCCTGTCTTTCATGGCACTCTGTTCCAAAACTGCAATACATCTGTATATTTTTCATCCTGTTCCAGTGGACATGTCTTTCAAACTGCAGCCATTGTACTTCTAATTCACAGTCCAACAAAAAATAAAAAGATATGTTCTTTACAACACAAATGGTATTTGCCACTAACAGGATGCTGCCATCAAGCCAAAAAGACGTTCTGCCTATCAGACAAATGAGTAATGAGGTATACGAATTTTAGTACCAGTTCGATGCTGGGTGTGTGGGCCTTACATCCCAAAGACTGGCGGATCCTATCAAACAGCATGTCCCTACTGCTGTTCGCAACGGGCAAGATACAGACCTTATCTAAACAGCTCATGCTTGCAAAACTCAAAACAGTGTCTCACATTAGGTGTGAACCCATGATTGAGGATTATTTAGCAAATGTTGTCCAATGTGATAAGAATTACGCTGACAACCAATTCAAAATTATCAGTCGGGCTCGCAGTGTGGTGCATTTGCACGTACTGGAAGCTACATATATTAGTACACAGGGCCCTGTTCCTTGTAGACAGAAATAATATGTATACACATTGTGCCTGTTTCAGCTAAACAAAATAAGTGACAGCCATTCCTGACTCATTCCTCAGGCCTTGATTGCCTGGGACAATCTGCCTGGTTTAAATTTCAAACAGTTAATGCTTAGCAGTTAACCGTCAGTCACCATCAGTGGTGCATTCTTCATGGCAACGCCACTTGCCAACCTATCAGCACTCTCTTCACATACAGTATAATTGTCTTTTCCATATATTGATATTCCTGTGAGTGCCCTGATGAATGCATGATGAAAAGCTTAGTCATGTCTCTTTTATCAGCAATACTGAAGAGAATATCAATGTTGGATGGCATGAAAATTGAAGGTTATTGGAAAATGAAAAGACTGGCATAGGACAGAGAGGCACAGAGAAGACTGAGCCAAGGGCCTGTCATTGGACAAAGCACACATGGATTAAACTCTATTTCTGGTATTTAATTTTTGTCTTGTACTGTGAAGACAGCCATTAAATACTTGTTCAACATCTCTGATATTTCCTCATTCCCCATGGTAATTTCTCCTGTCTCTGCCTCTACAGGATGAATGTTTACTATAGCCACTCTGCACCTAGTTTCTTACCTTAAAATGAAGCAATTCCTACCGCGCCCGACCTTCCGGTTCAGGCTGGGTGAGATCACTGCAGCACAGCGGGCTTCCATAGCCAACTGTCGAGTCCAGGAAAGTCAAAGGCAAGTAAGCCATGTCCTCTTTTTTAATGGCACTAGCTGCCATAAATCAGATTCATATAAAGGTCTAGCCATTTTTGACAACTTATACACTTCCCTTCTCCTTGTTCTAAGTGGGTAGGATTTTGGCAGGGGTGGGTGGTTTGGGAGTGCTGAAGGTCAGGTGAGGCCTGGGGAGGGGGAGTGGGGTTGCTGCGTCAGGTCAGGTAGGGCCAGCAGGTGAAAGTGGGGGTGTTGTCCCATGGGTGGTTTGGGGGTGTCGTCCCATGGGTGGTTTGGGGAGTCCTATGGGGGCATCAGGGAAGTCAGTCCAATAGTTACCCAGAAGCTACAAGTTAATTCTTCTAACTTTTTCTGTATGGCAGTCAGAACAATCTGAAGTTTGCAATTTAAATCGTATTTTTGGATAGTTCCCAGTGCTGGGCGATTGCCCAAAGAAAGTTTGAATTTCCCATGCATTTGCCATGCAATCCTTACCTGGGAACTTCCAGGGAGTGGGGAATCCCCAGCACATCTTTGGGTTAACCCCTGGATACTCTGCCCCGGAGCTTGGCAGTTACGGGCCTAAAAGTCTCATCCTTTAATCTCATACTAACTCTCTAGTAAGCCATAGGTGGATCTTTCCCCAATGGAATGTATTTTTGTTGAAAATTTTTAATAATTTCTTTAAATGTTTCCTACTGTTTATGTACTGCCATTTCTTGTGGTCTATTTATCCAATTAACCTTAGCCAGCTTTCCCCTCATACCTACATAATTGGCTATTTTGAAGTTTGAAATTTTTAGTTTTGTCGCTCTCAAATTTAATGCGGAATTTAATTGTATTATGATCACATTTTCCCCACAGGACATTTTACTGTGAAATTACTAATAAAGCCACCCCTCATTACACAATACTAGATCTAAAACTATTTCTTTCCTACTTGGTTCCACAATGTATTCTTCTAGGAAGCTATTGTGAAAGCATTCCACAAATTCATTTCCCAATTTACTTTTGTCAATTTGATTTGTCCAATCTATAAGATTAAAACCCCACAATTATTACATTGTCTTTGATACAAGCTCCAATTATTTCTTACTTGATGTCTATCCTATTCTGAGACACGATCCTTTCTTACTACTGCCCTTATGTCATCGTTTATCAGGGCAATCTTGGCCTTTTCCATGATACCTGGCTTTTTGAAATGTGCACCCTGAAATATTTGTTTGCTGACCCTTGGTCACCTCACAACCATATCTCTGCGATGGCGATCAAATCAAACCCATTTATCTCCATTTGTGCCGCTATCTTGTTACAAATGCTTTGAGCGTTCAAATAGTCTTTTTTTTAAACTTTATTCTTTGGTTGGACCTTATTTGCAGGTGCACTGTTACCATTAAACTCTGACCCTTCTTTTTCCACTATGCCTGTCTTTACCCAAATTACTGCACTGCTCCTCAATTTTTCTTTTTGATTTCCAAATTTCCCTTCACCTGACTCCTCAAACCCTGCTTTTAGATTAGTTACATGATTCATCAGCACACTGCTCCCAGCCTGGTTTAAGTGAAGCCCATCCCACTGGAATTGCTCCCTCTTTCCACAGTACTGGTGCCATTGCTCCACAAATCAAAATCCCTACTCACGCCACTTTTTGAATCATGTGCTTAAGTCTCTATTCTGCTTGACCCTGTAGCAATTGCAATGTGGCTCAGACAACAATCTAGAGATTATAATCTTTGAAGTTGAGTTTTTATTTGGACCTACTCTTCAAACTCTCTCAGCAGGACATTATTCCTGCTTCTACCTACGTAGCTGATTCCTACATGGGCCAAGACAATTTGATCGTCCATTCCCCCAAGCTCATCTGCAGCTCTTAGATCTCTTTAAACCAGGCAGCAGACAGGCAACACAACCAGTGCAACACCCATTCTTGACTGCAAAGAACTCTAAAGCTTTACTTAACCCACGGGGTGAGACTGCCTCCTGGGATGTGTCCAGGTAACCATTCCCCCTACCTGATGCTCCACAGCGTCTGCAGCTTGGACTCCAGCTCAACGATTCTGAGCCGAAGTTTCTGGAGTTGCAGAATATAATTGCAGATGTGTTTGCCCAGGATCACAACGCTTTCCACAAACTCACATGCGCTTCTATTATAGCGCATCACCTGCCCTGCCATGGTAACTCTTTCGAGTACAAACACGTTCCTTCATCTGTTCCTATTCAGATGAAGTTACATTGTTTCATAGTTTGCCATTGTGAGAGTTGAACTCTTGATCTTGGGGTTACAAACCCAGTACTATAACCACTTGGCTATTTAGGCCAAGCCTGCCCTGCCATCTACCCTTATTCATCTGATTAGTTAAATAGCCACTGTTTTGATAAAGTTGCTGGACCAATATCCTGGAATTTCCTACGCTGCAGCATCACCAGAAGGACTCCATTAGCTCAAGAAAGCTCACAATCAGCTTCTCAGGGCAAACGAAGTTCAGCCTTGTCAACACCAGTCACATCCCAAGAGTAAATTAATAGAAAAAAAAGACTAATATCCCTTCTGTACAACATCCCAGGAACAGTAATGTGATGAACGTACAGCCACACTTTTTTTTTGGGGGGGGGGGGAAGAATATTTGTTGGCACGGATATATTCAGCTACATTAGCAGAACTCCCTAAGCATTGCTCTGAGAGCTGTAAAGCTGCCCCTGGGAAATCATAAAGGGCCTATTCTGAAGGTCTCAGTGCGGGGGAAGGTGAGGATCGCTGATGGGGCCGCAATCCCGCTTTGTGTTGCACTGAGGCCTCAGCCACGAGTTTGAGTCCGGCAAAGTTACATTGACGAGACCAGACTGAATTATTTATGAACCCCTCCCCTCCGGCCGATGCGATTTAATTTCCCGGCCAAAGTCACCGGAAAGCGGTTAAAATGGCGGAACCAGCAAACTGCCAGATGGTGGAGTGGGAAGGAGAGATCCTGCGTCCCCGTCCGAAATTAAAACTATCTTATAACGCCCGTCCCCTAACTTAAACTGTTCCGCCTCCTTCCACAGCTTGTACAGAGGCCTCACTTACCCGGGGACGCGTTCTTACCGATTTAACATCGACCTCCAATCTCTTTCTCGCCGCCTCGCCTCAAAGCGCAGGAGCTCGGAGAGCTCGTTCAGGCTGCGCGCGCACGCGGCCGCCTGAGCTCCGGAGATAGGAGACTTTCAGGAGCGCGGGGTACTCTGGGTGTTGTGAATTGCCATTTCTTCACTGCCCGGCGCCAGGATTAGTCTCCATCAATATTTTTTTAAAGATATGTTAATTTCCTCCCCCCGCTCAAGTTAAGTGTAAATAAATTGGTTTTTAGTGCGTAATCACAAGCTTTAGATATTAAAACAGAAGCAAAATGGATGCAGCTGGATGGTGAGTAAGGAGTCTTAATTTTTAAAAATCTTTTTCTAAAATCTAATTTTTTTTAGTTAGTATTTAACTGAAATATAGTGTTTAAATTCTAAAATTTCCAGCCTTTAACAGGGTTTTAACAAAGTCTACACTGGATGAGCAGTTAGTTAATTAAAGAAGCAGCTGAAACGGGTTCCTTTGTGACTGGTTCACCGAGTCTTTGTTTTAGCAGCATATAAAGTTAGTGCAACTTAGAATAGAGTGCTGGCATTTGGGTGATCAAGGGAGTTATGGGAGGAATGGAAAGAGGTGCTCCTATGTTTCTGCTTTTGGCATTTGATAATGAGAGAGCGGCAGCAGCCTTAGAGTCAGGGGAACCAGGCCTGAAACCAGTGTGGGACTGAGAGCCAGTGTGACAGGTGATAGTGTGCCAGTGTGATAAGTAGGACTTGATGAGTATTTCTACTGTCCAGTCTTTAAAGTAAAAATTGGTCTTTAGTTTAGATTAAGTAGTGTTCAAAGTATAAGAAGTAAGGTCCATAGTATATATTTAATATTCCTTAAACTAGAAGAAGTAAAGGGTGTAATTTAAGCGTAAGTCATGGTAAGGCAGCTCAGCCACATGGAATGCTCTTCCTGTGCGATGCAGGAAGTCAGGGACACTTCCAGTGTCCAGAGTGACCATGTGCGCAGTAAGTGTCTCCAGCTGTAGCTACTCGAGATCCACGTTTCAGAGCTAGAGCTGCAGCTGGAGTCACTGTGGAGTGTCTGTAAGGCTGAGATATTCTTGGAGAGTGAGGTGGTCACATTGCAGATAAAGAGTGCACAGACAGAAAGGTGATAGGTGACTGTCAAACAGAGTAAAAGCACTAGACAATTGTGCAGGGGTCCACTGGGTCCATCGCCCTCGCTAACAGATTTTCCAATTTGGATAATACTGGGGGAGATGGCTCTTGCTGCTTTCCCCTTAGAAACCAAGTCTGTGGCACCATGAGTGGCCCAGCTGCGGGCGGGGGGTTGGGGTTGTGGGTGGGGGTAGGGCAGAGGTGATAGGGGATTCTATTGTAAGGGGAACAGATGGACGTTTCTGTGGCTGCAGATGTGACACCAGGATGGTATGTTGCCTCCCTGGTTATAGAGTCATAGATTTATACAACACAGAAACAGGCCCTTCAACCCATCGTGTCCTTGCCAGCCATCAAGCACCTATCTATTCTAATCCTATTTTCCACCACTTGGCCCATAGTATGCTATATCTATGCTATAGCATTTCAAGTGCTCATCTAAATACTTCATAAATGTTGTGAGGTGCCAGGGTCAAGGATGTCACTGAGCGGCTGCAGGACATTCTGAAGGGGGAGGATGAACAGTCAGAGGTTGAGGTCCATATCGGTACCAAAGACATAGGTAAAATGAGGGATGAGGTCCCGAGAGCAGAATATAGGAAGCTAGGAAATGAATTTAAAAGCAGGATCTCTAAGGTAGTAATCTCAGATTACTCCCAGTGCCATGTGCAAGTGAGATCAGGAAGAGGAGAATAGACCGGATGAATGCATGGCTGGAGAGAAGGTGTAGGAGGAAGGAATTTAGCTTACTGCGGCATTGGGACTGATTCGGGGGAAGGTGGGACCTGTACAGGCAGGACGGGTTGAACCCCAGCAAGAGGGGGGCCACTGTCTTTGCCGGGGTATTTGCTAGTACTGTAGGGCAGGGTTTAAACTAGATTTGTAGGGGGATGGGAACCTGAGTGGGGAGAGACACAAAAAGGGAAACCAAGGTAGTAATGAAAGACAGAAAAGTAGGAAGCAAAAGCAGAAGGCAGAGGAAACAAGGGCTGGAAGCAAATAGGGCCATAATACAAAACAAATGTGCAAAAATGTTAAAAAGACACATCTAAAGGCACTGCATCTGAATGCTTGCAGCATTCACAATAAAGTAGATGAATTAACAGTGTAAATAGATGTAAATGGTACAATATGATTGCGATTACGGAAACATGACTGCAGGGTGACCAAGGCTGGGAACTGAATATCCAAGGGTATTCGATGTTTAGGAAGGACAGGCATAAAGGAAAAGGAAGTGGCGTGGTGTTGTTAGTTAAAGCTGAAGTTCATGCAATAGTGAGAGAGGATATTGGTTCAGAAAATCTAGATGTAGAATCAGTCTGAGTGGAGCTAAGAAGCAACAAGGGGCAGAAAACATTAGTGGGAGTTATCTATAGGGCTTCAAACAGTAGTGATAAGGTAGGGGATGGCAATAAACAGGAAATTAGAGATGCATGTAATAAGGGTGCTACAGTAATCATGGGTGACTTTAATCTGCATATGGCAAACCAAATTAGCAATAATACTGCGGTGCCTAAATTCCTAGAGTGGACAAGATTTTTTAGACCAGTATCTGTTTTTTTTAAACCAGTACCTCAAGGAACCAACTAGGGAACAAGCTATCCTAGAGTAGGTATTGTGCAAAGGGAAGGGGTTAATTAATAATCTTGTTGTGAGAGGTCCTTTAGGGAACAGTAACCATAACATGATAGAATTCTTCAAAAGGATGGAAGTGAAATATTCCAATCTAAAACTAAGGTCCTAAATCTAAACAAACAAAACTATGAAGGCATAAGTGGTGAGCTGGCTATGATAGATTGGGGAACTTAATTAAAAGTTCCATGATAGTGGATAGGCAATGGCTCATATTTAAGGAACCAAGGCATGCATTGCAATAGTTATACATTCCTTTCTGGTGCAAAAAACACAACAGGAAAAGCGGTCCAATCATGGCTAACAAAAGAAATTAAGGATAGTATTAGATCCAAAGAGGA
Source organism: Carcharodon carcharias (assembly GCF_017639515.1). Taxonomy (NCBI): domain Eukaryota; kingdom Metazoa; phylum Chordata; class Chondrichthyes; order Lamniformes; family Lamnidae; genus Carcharodon; species Carcharodon carcharias. The sequence goes on along the minus strand of NC_054467.1, from coordinate 222,622,193 downwards.
GTCATGTAAAGTTACTAGAAAAAGTAGGAAGCCTGAGAATTGGAAGCAGTTTAGAATTCAGCAAAAGAGGACCAAGAGATTGATTAAGAGCAGAAAAATAGAGTATGAGAGCAAACTTTCAAGGAACATAAAGGCGGACTGTAAAAGCTTCTATAAGTATGCAAAAAGAAAAAGATCAGTGAGGATAAATGTAGGTCCCTTACAGTCTGAAATGGGAGAATTTATAATAGAGGACAAGGAAATGGCAGGGCAATTAAAGAACTACTTTAGTTCTGTCTCCATGGAGAAAGACACAAATAACTTCTCAGAAATTCTAGGGAACCAAGGGTCTAGTGAGAAGGAGGAATTTAAGAAAATTGGTATTACTAAAAAAATAGTGCTGGAAAAATTAATGGGACTGAAAGCAAATAAATCCCCAGGGCCTAATAATCTACATTCCAGGGTACAAAAGGAGGTGGTCATGGGAATAGTTGGTGCATTGGTGGTCATCTTCCAAATTCTACAGATTTTGGAACACTGGCTAGCATTTATTGCCCATCCCTAATTGCCCTTGTTCAGAGGGCATTTTTAAGAGTCCGGAGTCAATGTGGGTCTGGGTCTGGAGTGATATGTAGGCCAGACCAGGTGACAAGGATGGTAGATTTCCTTCCCTAAAGAGCATTAGTGAACCAGATGGGTTTTTACAACAATCAATTCATGGTCATCATTAGATTTTTAATTCCAGATAGTTATTGAATTTAAATTTTGTCACTGTTGGATTTGAACCCAGGTCCCCAAAGCATTAACCTGAGTTCTAGATTACTGGTCCAGCAACGATACCACTACACCACCGCTCTATACTTGCCATACAGTGAGAGCAGTGAAGGTTTACCAGACTGATTCCTGAGATGGCAGATTTGTCAAATGAGGAGTGATTGGGTCGACTAGGCCTGTATTCATTACAGTTTAGAAGAATGAGAGGGGATCTCATTGGACATAAATTCTGACAGGTCGGGACGGACTGGATGCAGGGACAGGGTCTGGCTGTGGTGGGTTCTAGAACAAGGGGCCACAATCTCAGGATATGGCTTAGGCCATTTAGGACTGAGATGAAGAGAAATGTCTTCACTCAGAGCATGGTGAACCTGTGGAATTCTCTACCACAGAAGGCTGTGGAGGCGAAGTCACTGAATATATTTAAGAAAGAAATAGATTTTTAGACTCTAAAGGCATCAAGGGGTGTGGCAAGAGGAGTATAGCATTGTGATGGAGGATCAGCCACGATCATATTGAATGGCACAGCAGGCTCAGAGGGCTGAATGACCTACTCCTGCTCCTATTTTCTATGTTCCTATGCTCTATGACCGCTGGGAATATGAACATATGAAGTCGGAACAGGAGTAGGCCACTTGGCCCCTTGAGCCTGCTCCGCAATTCAATAAAATCATGGCTGGTCTGATTGTTACCTCAACTCCGCATTCCTGCCTACCCCAGATATCTTTCATCCCCTTGTTTATCAAGAATCCATCTAGCTCTGCCTTAAAAATGTTCAAAGACTCTGCTTCCACTGCTTTTTGAGGAAGAGAGTACCAAAGACTCACGACCCATGAGAGAAAATATTTCTTCTCATTTCTGTCTTAAATAGGCGACCCCTTATTTTTAAACCATGACCCCTTGTTCTTGATTGTCCCACAAGAGGAACATCCTCTGCATATTCAGCCTGTCAAGACCCCTCAGGATCTTAAAGATTTCAATCAAGTTGCCTCTTATTCTTCTAAACTCCTGTCTAACCTGTCCAGCATTTCCTCATAAGACAATCCCATCCCTGGTATTAGTCTAGTAAACCTTCTCTGAACTGCTTCCAACACATTTACATCCTTCCTTAAATAAGGAGACAAATAATGTACACAATACTCCAGATGTGATCTCGCCCTGTATAACTGAAGTATAACCTCCCTACTTTTGTAATCAATTCCCCTCACAGTAAATGATAATATTCTATTAGCTTTCCTAATTACTTGCTGAACCTGCACACTAGCCTTTTGTGATTCATACACTCCGACACCAGATCCTTCTGAATCTCAGAGCTCTGCAATCTCTCACCATTTAGATAATATGCTTCATTTTTTATTCGTCCTGCCAAAATGGACAATTTCACATTTGCCCACATTATACACCAATTGTCGGATCTTTGCCTACTCACTTAACCAGTCTATGTCCCTTTGTAGCCTCCTTACGCCTTCTTCACAACTTACTTCCTTACCTATCTTAGTGTCATCAGCAAATTTAGCAACCACACCCTCGGTCCCTTCATCCAAATTATTTATATAAATTGTAAAAAGTTGAGGCCCCAGCGATGACCCCTGAGGTGCACATCTGAAATATGGAGACAAGAAGCCGGAAATGTTAAGCAGATCAGGCAGCATATGAGGAAAGAGAAACATGAGCTCTGCCTCTCTCTCCACAGATGCTTCCATCTCTGTTCAGTATTACCAACATTTTCTGTCATTATATATAAATGTTTATCAATATGTAAAATATAAATAAAAACAAAAGGTGCTGGAAAACTCAGCAGGTCTGGCACATCTGTGGAGGAAGAAACAGAGTTAACACTTTGAGTTTAATGTGACTCTTCGTCGCAACTGTTGGGAGGTAGAAATGTGATGGGTTTTGTACCACTGCAAGGGGGAGGAGAAGGTAGAACAAAGGGGAGACAGAAAAATCAGTGAGACTACAGAGAATGAGGAGTCAGAAAAAGCGATGAGATTTCAGGGAGTGAGGAGCCAGAAAAAGTAGCGAGACTTTGGGGAGTTAGGAGCAGCCTCTCCAGTCTGTGGATTAAGAACCCTAGTTTGGAAACAATAATCGGGGTGTAACATTGGCATTTTTTGATTTTATTTCAGATTTCCAGCATCCACAGTATTTTGCTTTCATCACGTGTCATTAGGACGGTGGTGAGTGATGACTTTGGTTCGAAAGAGCAAGATGCAGAATCAGTTTGGGTAGAGATGAGAAATAGTAAAGGTAAAAGGTCACTTGAGGAAGTAGTTTATGGGCCCCCTAACAGTAGTTACATGGTGGCATCGAGTATACAGGATTAAATAAGTGGGGTGTTAGAAATGTACCACACTAATCATGAGTAACTGTAATTGATACGTGGATTGGACGAATCAGATTGACAAAGGTAGCCTGGAATGTGGGTTCATGGAGGGTAGGAGAGCAGTATGTTCTCGAGTCAACCAGAGGTCAGGCTATCCTAGACTGGATAATGAGTAATGAGACAGGTTTAATCAATCACCTCATGGGAAAGGAGCCTCTAGGTGACAGCATGATAGAGCTTCATGTTCAGTTTGAAGGGAGGTGTTTTTTTCATTCATTCACAGGATGTGGGCTTTGCTGGCTGGCCCAGCATTTATTGCCCATCCCTAGCTGCCCTTGAGAAGGTGGTGGTGAGCTGCCTTCTTGAACTGCTGCAATCCATGTAGTATAGGTACACCCACAATGCTATTAGGAAGGGAGTTCCAGGATTTTGACCCAGCGACAGTGAAGGAACAGCGATATATTTCCAAGTCAGGATGGTGAGTGACTTGGAGGGGAACTTCCAGTTGGTGGTGGTCTCATCTATCTGCTGCCCTTGTCCTTTCTAGATGGTAGTGGTTGTGGGTTTGGAAGATGCTGTCTAAGGAGCCTTGGTGAGTTCCTGCAGTACATCTTATAGATGGAACACACTGCTGCTACTGTGTGTCAGTGGTGGAGAGAGTGAATGTTTGTGGATGTGGTGCCAACCAATTCGGCTGCTTTACCCTGGATGGTGTCAAGCTTCCTGAGCGTTGTGGGAGCTGCACTCATCCAGGCAAGTGGGGAGTATTCCATCACATTCCTGATTTGTGCCGTGTAGATGGTGGACAGGGAGTCAGGATGTGAGTTACTTGTCGCAGGATTCCTAGCCTCTGACCTGCTCTTGTAGCCACAATATTTATATGGCTAGTCCAGTTCAGTTTCTGGTAAATGGTAACCCCAGGACATTGACAGTGGGGGGATTCAGTGATGGTAATGTGATTGGACGTCAAAGGGCGATGGCTAGATTCTCTCGTTAGACATTGTCATTGCCTGACACTTGTGTGACGCGAATGTTACTTGCCTCTTGTCAGCCCAAGCCTGGATTTTGTCCATTTCATGCTGCATTTGGACATGGATTGCTTCAGTATCTGAGGAGTCGCGAATGGTGCTGAACATTGTACAATCATCAGTGAACAGCCCATTTCTGACCTTATGATAGAAGGAAGGTCATTGCTGAAGCAGCTGAAAATGGTTGGGCCGAGGACACTACCCTGAGGAACTCCTACAGTGATGTTCTGGAGCTGAGATGACTGACCTCCAACGACCATCTTCCTTTGTGCTAGGTATGACTCCAACCAGCAGAGATCTTTGCCCCTCATTCCCACTGACTCCAATTTTGCTAGGGCTCTTTGATGCCACACTCTGTCAAATGCGGCCTTGATATCAAGGGCAGTCACTCTCATCTCATCTCAGGAATTCAGCTCTTTTGTGCATGTTTGAACCAAGACTGAGCGGCGGAGACACGAGATAAAAGAGCGCAAGGAGAGCGGCGGAGACACGGGATAAAAGAGCGCGAGGAGACCGGCGGAGACACAGGATAAAAGAGCGCGAGGAGAGCGGCGGAGACACAAGATAAAAGAGCGCGAGGAAAGCGGAGACACAGGATAAAAGAGCGCGAGGAGAGCAGTGGAGACACAGGATAAAAGAGCGCGAGGAGAGCGGTGGAGACACAGGATAAAAGAGCGCGAGGAGAACGGCGGAGACACAGGATAAAAGAGCGCGAGGAAAGCGGAGACACAGGATAAAAGAGCGCGAGGAGAGCAGTGGAGACACAGGATAAAAGAGCGCGTGGAGAGCAGTGGAGACACAGGATAAAAGAGCGCGAGGAGAGCAGTGGAGACACAGGATAAAAGAGCGCGAGGAGAGCAGTGGAGACACAGGATAAAAGAGCGCGAGGAGAGTTCCAGGGAACAGAGTCGGAGGGTGGAGTTCCAGAGAGGTGAGTATAAAAACCTTACCTCGGGGATTCGCGGACCTCGGGTCTTAAAAAATATTATAAGTGACGTCACAGTAAACCTGATTGGCTGGTAGAGAATCTACACTGAATTTGAAACTAAAACATTGTTAACCTAATTAAACCAAATAAATTAATCACTTAATTAATAAGTAGAGAGTGTCTAGACCAGAATCAGGGGATTACTGTTCTTAGAATTTAGCTAGATTTCTAATCTAGCCCTAGGGAATGTATAGTTAATAAGGAGTCAATAAGCAGTTATTAGATTTAAATTAATTTATTAAGTAGTTCTAGAAATGGCAGTTGTTGGGGTGAAGTGCTTCACCTGTGGGATGTGGGAAATCTGTGATGCTTCAAGTGTCCCGGACAACTACATCTGCAGGAAGTGTACCCAATTGCAGCTCCTCAGACCGCATGGATCGGTTGGTGCAGCAGTTGGATACACTTAGGAGTATTCAGGTCACGGAAAGCGTCATTGACAGGAGTTTTGAAGACGTGGTCACACCCAAGGCACAGACAGATAAATGGGTGACCGCTAGAAGGGGCAGACAGTCAGTGCAGAAATCCCCTGTGGCTGTCCCCCTCTCTAACAGGTATACCATTTTGGATACAGTTGGGGGGGATGGCCTATCAGGGGAAAACAACAGCAGTAGCCAGAGCAGTGGCACCATGACTGTCTCTGTTGTTCAGCAGGGGGGTGGTCAGAGCACAGAAGAGCAATTGTTATAGGGGTCTCTGTAGTCAGGGGCTCAGATAGGCGCTTCTGTGGTCGTGAAAGTGACACCAGGATGGTATGTTGCCTCCCTGGTGCCAGGGTCCAGGATGTCTCTGATCGGGTACGGGACATTCTGAAGGGGGAGGGAGAACAGCCAGAGGTTGTGGTACACATTGGTACTAACGACATAGGCAGGAAGAGTGATGAGGTCCTGCAGCGGGAGTTCAGGGAGTTAGGCAGAAAGTTAAAAAACAGGATCTCTAGGTTTGTAATCTCAGGATTACTCCCTGTGTCACGTGCCAGTGAGGCTAGAAATAGTAAGATAGTGCAGCTAAACACATGGCTGAACAGATGGTGTAGGAGGGAGGGTTTCCTATATCTGGATCAGTGGGATCTCTTCAGGGGCAGGTGGGACCTGTACAAGAAGGACGGTTGCATCTAAACTGGAGGGGCACCAATATCCTGGCTTCAAGGTTTGCTGGTGTCACTCGGGACGGGTTAAACTAGTATGGCAGGGGGGTGGGAACCAGAGCAATAGGTCAACAGGTGAAATAAATGACTGGGAACCGGTGAATATGGCCAGTAGGACTAAGAGGAAGGGCAGACAGGGAGAAATTACTGAACACAGTGGGACTCGGGGTTTGAAATGCATTTGTTTCAATGCGAGAAGTATAACAGGCAAGGCAGATGAGCTTAGAGCTTGGATTAGTACTTGGGACTATGATGTTATTGCTATTACAGAGACTTGGTTGAAGGATGGACAGGATTGGCAGATAAACGTTCCAGGAATTAGATGTTTCAGGCAGGATAGAGAGGGATGTAGAAGAGGTGGGGGAGTTGCACTGCTGGTTAAGGGGAATATCACAGCTATACAACCGGAGGATACCTTGGTGGGCTCATGCAGCGAGGCAATATGGGTAGAGCTCCGGAATAGGAAGGGTGCAGTCACAATATTAGGGGTTTACTATAGGCCTCCCAATTACTGGCGGGAGATTGAGGAACAGTTATGTTGGCAGATTTTGGAAAGATGTAAAAGCAATAGGGTTGTTGTGGTGGGTGATTTTAATGTTCCCTATATTGACTGGGAATCACTTAGTGCTGGGGTTTGGATGGTGGAGAATTTGTAAGGTGCTTCCAGGAGGGCTTCCTGAGACAATATGTAGATAGTCCAACTAGGGAAGGGGCAATACTGGACCTGGTATTAGGGAATGAACCCGGCCAGGTGGTCGAAGTTTCAGTAGGGGAGCATTTCGGGAAAAGTGACCATAATTCAGTAAGTTTCAAGGTGCTGGTGGATAAGGATAACAGGAGTCCTCAGATTAAGGTGCTTAACTGGTGGAAGGCTAATTATAACAATATTAGGCAGGAACTGAGGAATCGAGATTGGAGGCGGATGTTTGAGGGCAAATCAACATGTGGGGGGGGCTTTCAAACATCAGTTGATAAAAATTCAGGACCCGCATGTTCCTGCTAGGATGAAGGATAAGCATGGCAAGTTTCAAGAACCTTGGATAATGAAGGATATTGTGAGATTAGTCAAAAAGAAAAGGGAAGCATTCATAAGGGCTAGAAGGCTGGGAACAGATGAAGCCCATGGTAGAAAGTAGGAAGAAACTTAAGCAAGGAGTCAGGAGGGCTAAAAGGGGTCATAAAAAGTCACTGGCAACCAGGATTAAGGAAAATCCCAAGGCCTTTAATACATATATAAAAAGCAAGAGGGTAGCCAGGGAAAGGGTAGGCCCACTCAGGGACAGAGGTGGGAATCTGTGTGTGGAGCCAGAAGCAATGGGAGAGATAATAAATAAGTACTTCTCATCAGTATTCACCAAAGAGAAGGACTTAGCGGTCGATTTGTCTAGGGAAGAGTGTGTAGATAGCCTGGATCATGTTGAGATCAAAAAAGAGGTGTTAGGCGTCTTGAAGAATATTAAGGTGGATACGTCCCCAGGGTCACAAGGGATCTACCCCAGAGTACTGAGGGAGGCAAGGGAGGAGATTGCTGTGGCCTTGACAGAAATCTTTGTATCCTCACTGGCTACGGGTGAGGTCCCAGAGGACTGGAGAATGGCCAATGTTGTTCCATTGTTTAAGAAGGGCAGCAGGGATAATCCAGGAAATTACAGTCCGATGAGCCTTACGTCAGTGGTAGGGAAATTATTGGAGAAGATTCTTTGTGACAGGATTTACTACCATTTGGAAGCCAATGGGCGTATTAGTGAGAGTGTGAAGGAGAGGTCGTGTCTCACTAACTTGATTGAGTTTTTTGAGTAAGTGACAAAGATGATCGACGATGGAAGGGCAGTGGATGTTATCTACACGGATTTCAGTAAGGCCTTTGACAAGGTCCCTCATGGCAGACTGGTACAGAAGGTAAAGTCACACGGGATAAGAGGTGAGCTGGCAAGATGGATACAGAATTGGCTTGGTCATAGAAGACAGAGGGTAGCAATGGAAGGGTGCTTTTCTGAATGGAGAGCTGTGGCTAGTGGAGTTCCGCAGGGATCAGTGCTGGGACCTTTGCTGTTTGTTGTATACATAAATGACTTGGAGGAAAATGTAACTGGGCTAATTAGTAAGTTTGCAGACGACACTAAGGTTGAAGGAGGTGCAGATAGTGAAGAGGATTGTCAAAGGATACAACGGGATATAGATCGGTTGGAGACTTGGGCGGAGAAATGGCAGATGGAGTTTAATCCGGACAAATGTGAGGTAATGCATTTTGGAAGGTCTAATACAGGCAGGAATTATACAGTAAATGGCAGAACCCTTAAGTGCATTGACAGGCAGAGGGATCTGGGTGTACAGGTCTACAGGTCACTGAAAGTGGCAATGCAGGTGGATAAGGTAGTCAGGAAGGCATATGGCATGCTTGCCTTCATTGGCAGGGATATTGAGTATAAAAGCTGGGAAGTCATGCTGCAGCTGTATAGAACCTTAGTTAGGCCACACTTGGAATATTGCTTGCAATTCTGGTTGCCACATTACCAGAAGGATTTGGAGGCGTTGGAAAGGGTGCAGTGGAGGTTTACCAGGATGCTGCCTGGTCTGGAGGTTATTGGCTATGAGAGCTTGGAGAAACTCAGATTTTTTTCTCTAGAGCGACGGAATTTGAGGGGCGACTTGATAGAAGTTTATAAAATTATGAGTGGCATGGACAGAGTAGATAGTCAGAAGCTTTTTCCCAGGGTGGAAGAGTCAATTACTAGGGGACATAGATTTAAGGTGAGAGGAGAAAACTATAGAGGAGTTGTGTGGGGTAATTTTAAGCAGAGGGCAGTGAGTGTCTGGAATTCACTGCCAGAGGAAGTGGTGGAAGCAGGTACGATAGTGGTGTTTAAGAGGCAGCTTGACAAATACATGAATAGGATGGGAATAGAGGGATACGGACCCCGAAAGTACAAAATGTTTTAGTTAACGGGCAATATGATCGGCGCAGACTTGGAGGGTCGCAGTTCCTGTGCTGTACTTTTCTTTGTTCTTTGTCATGTGGCCAGGAGCTGAGTGGCCCTGGCGGAACCCAAACTGGGCATCAGTGAGCAGGTTATTGCTAAGCAAGTGCTGCTTGATAGCAATGTTGATGACCCCTTCCATTACTTTAATGATCGAGGGTTGGCTGATGGGGCTATAATTGGCCAGGTTGGATTTGTCCTGTTTTTGAGCATAGGACATACCTGCGCAATTTTCCACTGGAACAGCTTGACTCGGGGCAAGGCGTGTTATGGAGCACAAGTACTATTGCCGGAATGTTGTCAGGGCCCATAGCCTTTGCAGTATCCAGTGCCTTCAGCCACTTCTTGATATCACATGGGGTGAAATGAGTTGGCAGAAGATTGGCATCTGAGATGCTGGGCACCTCTGGAGTGGGCCAAGATGGATCATCCACTCAGCGCTTTTGGCTGAAGATTGTAGCAAATGCTTCAGCCTTATCTTTTGCACTGATGTGCTGGATTCCATCATTGAGGATGGAATATTTGTGGAATATTTGTGGAACCTCCTCCTCCTCCAGTGAGTTGTTTAACTGTCCACCCCCATTCACGACTGGATGTGGCAGGACTGCAGAGCTCAGATCTGATCCGTTGGTTGTAGGATCGCTTAGCCCTGTCTATCACTTGCTGCTTATGCTGTCTGGCATGCAAGTAGTTCTGTGTTATAGCTTCACCAGGTTGACACTTCATGACTGGTGCTGCTCCTGGCATGCCCTCCTGCACTCTTCATTGAGCAAGGGTTGATCCTCTGGCTTGATGGTAATGGTAGAGTGGGGGATATGCCAGACCATAAAGTTATAGATTGTCATCGAGTAAAATTCTGCTGCCGCTGATGGCTAACAGTGCTTCATGGATGCGCAGTCTTGAGTTGCTAGATCTGTTTGAAATCTATCCCATTTGGTATGGTGCTACTGCCCCACAGCACGATGGAGGTATCCTCAATGTGAAGGTGAGACTTCATCTCCACCATGACTCTACGGTGGTCAATCCTACTGATACTGTCACGGACAGATGCATCTGCGGCAGGCAGGTTGGTGAGGATGAGGTCAAGTATGTTTTTCCTTCTTGTTAGTTCTCTCATCACCTGCCCCAGACCCAGTCTAACAACTATGTCTTTTAGGACTCAGCCAGTAGTAGTGCTACCAAGCCACTCATTGTGGTGAACATTGACGTCCCCCACCCAGAGTACATTCTGCACCCTTGCCACCCTCAGTGCTTCCTCCAAGTGGTGTTCAACTTGGAGGAGCACTGTTTCATCAGCTGAGGGAGGGCAGTATGTGGTAGTCAGCAGGAGGTTTCCTTGCCCGTGCTTGACCTGCTGCCATGAGACTTCATGGGGTCTGGAGTCTGTGTTGAGACTCCCAGGGCAACTCTCTCCTGACTGTATACCACAGTGTTGCCACCTCTGCTCGGTCTGTCTTGCTGGTGGGACAGGACATACCCAGGGATGGTGATGTTTGGGATAGTATCTGTAAGATATGATTCTGTAAGGATGATTATGTCAGGCTGTTGCTTGACTAGTCTGTGAGACAACTTTCCCAATTTTGTCTCTAGCCCCCTGAAGTTAGAGAGGAGGATTTTAATGGTCGACAGGGCTGATTTTGCTATTGTTGTTTCCGGTACCTAGGTTGATACCAGGTGGTCTGACCGGTTTCAATCCTTTTTGAGGCTTTGTAGCTGTTTGATACAACGGTGTGTGTTGCTAGGCCATTTCAGAGGGCATTTAAAAGTCAGCCACATTGCTGTGGCTCTGGAGTCATGTGACTCCCATCAGCCAGACTGCAGTCAACGTTCACAGATGCAATGTAAGGATCTATGGTATCTCCTCACTGCATATCGTCATCATTCTCCACAAGTGTAGCAGCTATGAGGGCCTCTTGAGCGCACCTACCTCATCTGGCCAATGCGATGGCCTCAATGCCATCATCCTTGCCTTTGAGGACCTCCTTACCCTTACTCCCGTCAACGTCCTCATCGGAGGATACGTGCAGTTCCTCTCCCGGTTGCGGTTGTGAAGGGCGCAGCAGGTGTCAACTGTGCATGACACCCTGTGGACTATACCAAACTGGTCCAGGCACCAGAACCTAAGTTTCAACATCCTGATGGTTTTCCCCACCAAGGTGCAAGTAATAAAATTATCATACTTGGATAGGCAGTAGACAACAATGATTCTGAATGAGAGGTGGAAACAAGACAAGATGCTCAAAGGAGGAAAACATACCAGGTCAGGCCAGTGTGATCTGGAGTTAAGTGGCACACCCACATCATACTTTGATAGGTTAAGTGATGGAAGATACAACCAAATGGGAAAGGGGCAAGGTGTCATCACCTCCACAGACTTCTGTTAATGCCATCATACATTCATAGATGGAAAAATAATGGTTAATTTTCAGCGTCGGAGAGGATGACTAGAAGTAATTCACATTTACTATATCACTAAAAGGGTATTTGGACTGGAATGGGCAAGACTTAAACTGAAACAAAAACAGAATTACCTGGAAAAACTCATCAGGTCCGGCAGCATCGGCGGAGAAGAACAAAGTTGACGTTTTGAGTCCTCATGACCCTTCAACAGAACTGAGTAAAAATAGGACAGGGGTGAAATATAAGCTGATTTAAGGTGGGGGGGGGGGGGGGTTGTTGTAGGGACAAGCAAGCAGTGATAGGAACAGATAATCAAAAGATGTCACAGACAAAAGAACAAAGAGGTGTTGAAGGTGGTGATATTATCTAAAAGAACGTGCTACTTAAGAATGGATGGCAGGACACACAAGGTACAGCTCTAGTGGGTGTGGGGTGAAGTAAGGCTAACAGGGCATAAAAGGTATAGATTTAAAAATAATGGAAATAGGTGGGAAAAGAAAAATCTATATAAATTATTGGAAAAAACAAAAGGAAGGGGGAAGAAATGGAAAGGGGGTGGGGATGGAGTTCAAGGTCTAAAGTTGTTGAATTCAATATTCAGTCCGGAAGGCTGTAAAGTGCCTAGCCTGAAGATGATGTGCTGTTGCTCCAGTTTGCGTTGAGCTTCACTGGAACAATGCAGCAAGCCAAGGACAGACACGTGGGTAAGAGAACAGGGTAGAGTGTTAAAATGGCGAGCGACAGGGAGGTTTGGGTCATTCTTGTGGATGGACTGAAGGTGTTTTGCAAAGCGGTCGCCCAGTTTGCGTTTGGTCTCTCCAGTGTAGAAGAGACCGCATTGGGAGCAACGAATGCAGTAGACTAAGTTGGGGGAAATATAAATGAAATGCTGCTTCACTTGAAAGGAGTGTTTGGGCCCTTGGATGGTGAGGAGAGAGGAAGTGAAGGGGCAGGTGTTGCATCTTTTGCGTATGCATGGGGAGGTGCCGTAGGTGGGGTTGAGGAATAGGGGGTGATGGAGGAGTGGACCAGAGTATCCCGAAGGGAATGATCCCTACGGAATGCTGCCGGGGGGGGGTGAAGGGAATATGTGTTTGGTGATGGCATCATGCTGGAGTTGGCGGAGGATGATCCTTTGAATGCGGAGGCTGGTGGGGTGATGTCATGATAAGGGGGACCCTATCATGGTTCTGGGAGGAAGAGGAAGGTGTGAGGGTGGATGAGCCAGACACAGTTGAGGGCCCTGTCAACCATTGTGGGTGGAAAACCTCGGTTAAGGAAGAAGGAAGACATGTCAGAGGAACTGTTTTTGAAAGTGGAACAGATGCAACGGAGGCGAAGGATCTAAGAGAATGGGATGGAGTCCTTACAGGAAGTGGGGTGTGAGGAGCTGTAGCTGAGGTAGCTGTGGGAGTCAGTAGGCTTGTAATGAATATTAGTGGACAGTCTATCGCCAGAAATTGAGACAGAGAGGTCAAAGTACGGAAGTTTCAAGAGGTGGACCATGTGAAAATGATGGAGGGGTGGAAATTGGAAGCAAAATTAATGAATTTTTCCAGGTCCAGACAAGAGCATGAAGCAGCACCAAAGCAATCATTGATGTACCGGAGAAGAGTTGTGGGAGGGGCCCGGAGTAGGACTGGAACAAGGAATGTTCCACATACCCCATAAAGAGACAGGCATAACTGGGGCCCATGTGGGTACCCACAGCCACACCTTTTATTTGGAGGAAGTGAGAGGAGTTTAAGGAGAAATTGTTCAGTGAGAGAACAAATTCAGCCAGGAGAGTAGTGGTGGATGGGGATTGTTCGAGCCTCTGTTTGAGGAAGAAGCGGAGAGCCATCAGACCATCCCGGTGGGGGATGGAGGTGTAGAGGGATTGGACGTCCATGGTGAAGAGGAGGCGGTTGGGGCCAAGGAATTGGAAATTGTTGATATGATGTAGGTGGGAAGGGACTGGACAAGGGGAGTGAATGGAGTCAAGATAGCAAGAAATGAGTTCCGTGGGGCAGGAACAGGCCGACATGATCGGTTTGCAGGGACAGTCCTGATTGTGGATTTTGGGTAGGAGGTAGAAGCGGGCCGTCCAAGGGTGGGAGACTATCAGGTTGGAAGCTGTGGAAGGAAGATCTCCAGAGGAGGTGAGGTCAGTAACAGTCCTGGAAACAATGGCTTGATGTTCAGTGATGGGGTCATGGTACAGGGGGAGGTAGGAGGAAGTGTCTGCAAGTTGACGCTCAGCCTCTACGAGGTAGAGGTCAGTGCGCCAGAAAGCATCAAGGATGTTTGGTTTTAGAGGCATAGAGCACGCAAGCAACTGAAGTTTGAGAGAGAAAATACTCAACCATCATTTTGTGAATTTATTTTCAAAGTATTTTTGCATCATTTCCTAGCAATTGTGCCCGCTGCCAAATGATATTTAAAATACAAATCATATGTAATAAAATTAATTTTCTGCCCTTCCTCTTTCAGTCTCCTGCATCATCCCTGGGCAAGTAGTCATTTAATTCCAGGGTTTTTCCAATAGTGCTCCACAACTGGTCCATGAGGATGGCAAGCGCACCTGACTTTTGGACCATCACCCCACAGTTTAGCCCTGACAATGCCAGTGACAAAACATGGGGAAGTCCCATGTGCACGTTCTAGTGAAGTCACACTTCAATTGTGTTTCAATGGTCCCTGAAAATGCTGAAGGACAGCCACTCATATGCTTCAAAAGGGCAGGAGCACACTACATACTCCACGTGCGATATTAAACTCAACTATGCTACACAGCAAAAGGGGCATGTTCAGGCCACTGGCGTAGTTTTTAGCAGCTGCAGGAAGCGTAATGACAGAGATGATCTAGCAGAGAGTGTTTTTGGACATTGGTCAAAAATAGCTTTTCAAAAAGGAAAAAAAGACTAACCTCACTTGAACTTCCCTATCTCTAGTTTTAGCTAGGAATATTTGCTGTTCACTCAACACTCCAATTCCACAGTGAAGGTTAGTCTGACAATTCTGGCTGGCAGTTTTACCAGCAAAGTCTAATCATTCCTCCCTGCCAATTTTGTCTTGCTTCTCCTGAAGGTATTGCCTCTTGTTTGGTATCTAGGAGGCTACATCCATTAGCCCTGTACATGTACAAGTCTAGATAGTGTGAAATCTAATTGCCTGTGAAGGACATCACTATCAATAAAATAAATTTGGTCCAGGATGAAAATCTCACCTCACATTTCTCCCAGCTCAAGAGTTTGAGGTTATCTGCACCAGTTTAATTTCTGTTTCAGCTAAGACCAGCACAGTGCAGAATAGGTATTAAATACGGAAATTCACTGTCAATATAGTTTAATGCTACTATAGGTAACCAGAAATCTCAAATAGTTTAAGTCTCCTTGTATGATACAGGCCCCTCCTAAAGTTACAAGCATCACACTGCACTTTTCCTCTTCTTTTACAAGGGAAGTGCCCAACCTCTGAATCATCCCCTTGGGGCTATAAATATAATCCATCTACTACTACAATTCAAGCCAACCATGTTACCCTTCACTCACTTGATAAAATACATCATACCTCAAACTCTTTGCACTATCCACTATCCATGCGTTTACTAGCAGGTGGTTTCATAGTGATTCAACATCACTGAAACCTATCACTGTCATTCATATATCAGACAAATGGGATACAAATAAGAAGGTGGATATTCTGATGATTTTTCCTCTCCCTCTGTCAATTTAGCAGATTACATTCATTAACATAGAAAAACATCCCAATTTAATCAAGGATGCTATATTATTACAAGAGCCACCAAGGTCAATTACATTTCCTTAAATCAACAATTACCAGGGGATGAAGCAGAGATCTACTGGTTCACTTGTCTTATGATACCAACCTGTGGCCAAAAGATGGTGATTTTTTCCCCCCTCAGATTTAACCAGGACATTTCCCTTTAACCAATTACAAAACACCACTAACATGGTAGACTGTGATCTCAGCTAAGGAGTACACATCAACACAACAATAACACCTCTAGATCATCAAATGCACATAGGATAATTGTCCATCAAAGAAATAGGAACTATATTACAGCATTAAAGAAAGCCATTAAATAACATGGTAAAGTGCAATACAACAGAGTGACAAGACATCATTGACCACTATAAATTTCAAATGATTAATAAATCTACTTCAATTTTTTAAAATATTGCTATCAGAACACATTATGCAAGGTGATTTCTTGATGGAAGTCTTAATCAGTCTTTTTGGCCAAATTATCTGGTGGTCCTTCTGTGGTGATGCCGTCTGTAGATTTGTCAATGCAATTCCGTTCTCCATTCATTGATGGATATTCAGACTAAAGGAAAAGACACACCATCAGTTACATGACTTTGTGGGGGAGCAAAAGGAAAATAATAAAGGCACATCTACATGTTATTTTTCCTCTTTAACAATTTTCTCTCCAGAAGACACCTACTGTCTTGACTTAATGGCTGTCAGCCAACATGAGGGTTCATGACTCTGCAGGCAGAGTTGTAACTCCAAACCACTGAGGTCAATTAACTGTGTCTAGACTGCCAAAACTGGCTACAATTACCATGATTAACTTTTAAAGTCCCATTCGACTTGCTGTTTTGAGTGATGCAAACAGCAACAAAGCATACGGATTTGGTATCATCGTTGTGCAGTGCCAAGTCAACCAAATTTCAAGACTGGCCATCAAACTACCACCTCCCCCTGCTCTGTCCCCTGGTGGTCATTCTCCATGTGAGTTTGCTCAGTTGGGTATTTTGACTATAGATGGGAAAGGTGGATATCATAGTTGAGCTCAATCCTATCAGAAATTCAGGAGTTATTAGAAACAAACACACTGACCAGCTTCTGATCAGATAAGCAAGCCTAAAACAAATATTGAACAAAATACCTTGATATGTATCAGCCATTTCAAGGGTTAAATAAGGGGACATTATCAGCCACCACTCTTACAGAATATTCATTATTAAAGATGAGTTGGTGGGAAATAATGCAGATCCACAGGCAAACAAGACAAAATTATAAAGTGAAACTGTAGCAAAACCCCATAAAGTAAAACACATGAACAGACAAAATTCTTGGCTACAAAAGATATAGGCTACATAAAGGTAGGTTATGTGAGTGGGCAAAGATCTGGCAAATGGAGTATGTGGGAAAATGTGAAATTGTCCATTTTGGCTGGAAGAATAAAAGAGAAGCATATTATCTAAATGGAGAGAGATTGCAGAGCTCTGAAGTGCAGAGAATTCTGGGTGTCCTAGCGCATGAATCACAAAAGGCTAGTATGCAGGTACAGCAAGTAATTAGGAAAGCTATTAGAATGTTATCACTTATTGCGATGGGAATTGAATACAAAAGGGAGGTTATGCTTCAGTTGTACAGGGCACTAGTGAGACCACATTTGGAGTACTGTGTACAGCATTGGTCACTATTTAGGGAAGGATGTAAATGCAGTTCAGAGAAGGTTTACCAGACTAATACCTCGAATGGGCAGGTTGTCTTATGGGCAAAGGTTGGACAGACTAGGCTTGTATGTGCTGGCTTTAGAAGAGTAAGAAGCGACTTGCTTGAAACATACAAGATCCTAAGGAATCTTGACAGGGTGTATGTGGAAAGGATGTTTTCTCCTGTGGGAGAGTCTAGAACTAGGGGTCACTGTTTAAAAATAAGGGGTCGTCCATTTAAAAACAGGGATGAGGTGAAAATTTTTCACTCAGAGGATCGTGAATCTTTGGAACTCTGTTCTTGAAAAGGTGGTGGAAGCAGTGCTTTTGAATGTTTTTAAGGCAGAGGTGGATAGCTTCTTGGTAAGCAGGGGAAATGATAGGTTAATCGGGGTGGGCGGGAATGCAAATTTCAGGTTACAATCAGATCAACCATGATCTTATTAAATGGTGGAGCAGGCTTGAGGGGCTGAATGGCCTAGCCCTGCTCCTTGTTCGCACTCATGTAAAAATCCCAGCTAGCAGTAGGAACTATTGAGAAAATCCACAAAGAGAAAGACAGCACAAGTTAGAACATTCTCCTTGCAGTGGTCCAGCCCAGAGGGAACAGATAAAAGTCTTCTCCCTTCTCTACATTCAAAACCAATTATGTTCACTGTGGCTTCAAGTGGGTATAAATTTTCAACACAAGCTACCTAACACGCATGCACACAGGTCTCCAGGTCTGCAACTGTGGCTGGGAAGGAATAATAAACTAAAACACAAACATGGCAGGGATTGAATAAAATATTGAGGCACAGCTAGTCAGATACAAGAGGCTTTGTTAACAGTAGAAACAAAGAAAAATTGGTGGCCCTGCATCTCTTAGATTTCAGCAGCCAGTGCCTGCAGAGTCACCTGCCCAACAAAGACTTTGTGTGGCAACCTTAAGACGAAGAATGGATTATAGTAGGGCCAAAACACAAAGAACAGTATTACCTACCTTCCCCTAACATTGAGGATGTACAAATTAATAAAAGAAATAGGTTGAAAATTGCTATTGCCAAAAATAGCTATATTTGATGGACACCACCAAAGCACTAGCTATGTTTGAAACTCTCATCAATGGACTGCACCATCTGATCATTGACTGTTTTTAAAAGGCAGTTATCAAGCTGTCTTGTCAAAGTTTGTACTGCATTACTAGTAGAATCTTATGCTGCTGTGGCTGAGAGAGTCCCACTGACTGTTCTTGTAATGCTCTGGAGTCATGAACTAGGCATTTTTGATGGTGATGGGGGCTGAAACACTTCCCATTAAGGCAGTTCATTTGAGAAAACATAAAAAGACCAAAAATACATTTTTCTTTATATTCATTGGTGGGATGTGGGTGTTGCTGGCTAGGCCAGCATTTATTGCCCATCCCTAATTGCCCTTGTTCAGACGGCATTTTTAAGAGTCAACCACGTTTTAAACAACTGCATGAAGCAGGCATGAAGACAACTGATGAAGTGTTCTCAAATTATTTTAGCTAGTATACCAGGAAAGTAAGCTGGTACCTCAGAAGGAGGCAGAAAACATACAAACAACTCCAGGTGCTCTCACATTCAGAAACAGGTCTACAGTGCCACTGCTAGGGGAGCTAAGCCTTTATGTCTGCCTTCTCAGGTTAGGTGACAGTATGTACCAACTGTAATATTTAAAACAAAAAGCTAGGGTTGGAAAGAGTTTGAATTCAGGTCTTGCTCCCAGTTCATCAAGCATTTCAACCTTTTCAAAACTTCTTCCACATTATGTTCAGTCAAGCATTGGGTGACTTTGTACTGGTTTTAGAACCTCAGATCAACATTGCAGATGTTATCTGGAAGAGGAGAATGGATGTAGGGCCTATGTGGAATTTCAAGGATAAGGTGAAATCTCTGTGTTGGAATGATCAATGAATAATTTCACTTTGCTCAGATCTAGGAGAGTTTAACTGTTTGAACATATACATCCTTCCAGTCCTGGGCTATAAAGAACCACTATGGACACTACAGTAGAGAAGTACTTTGTTCCTTTATTAGTGCCAGCTGGTTAATGAATTCATTCAGTGGTCAGTGCAGCACTGTAGATGTTATCTGTGCTAAAACTCTACTGTTAGCAGTTTCTGAGCTTTGATCTCACATGCCTTCACTTTCTTACGTTTGTTCTTTCTCTCCTGTAACAACTATAACAGAAAAGTGAGTAATGAAAAAAAAGTGAGGGGTTAGCATGTGGTGACATGAAGTAGGACAACAATGAATTGGACAATTATTAGAACGTAGACACTCAATATCTAGTCGATTGTTACTGAATTCTGATCCAAAGCATAATTCTATTGTATGCCAGCTTGATTACTTCTAAAAAAGACATCTTATTCCTAACTCTCAACCTAATCAGCTGAGCCACATGGACCAGGGAGCTCAGTGTGTACTGAGTTAAACAATTGCCTTCTACATCTCAATCCTAAATGGCTTACCTCTTATTCTGAGACTGTATCCCCTCGCTCTAGAACCCAAAGCCAGGGAAAAACATCCTTCCTTTATCTATCCTGTTGAGCCCAGGCTCCTCAATCTTTCCTCATTGGACAATTCTGCCATCCCAGGCATCAGTACAAGACTGTTTAAAATCTTCTTCAAACTAAATGCAGCTAGGCTACCACTTAAATCAGCTAATTGTCAGTGTTTACATGGGGTGCTATTAATTTCAACCACCCCCATCATCTCTTTTCTACTAAATGGATGGGCTGGGAATCTGTTCCCAAGCCATTGACAGTTACCAGAATATGTCCCAGAACAAGTAAGGTTTGGAAAGAAGTAGAGGGGAAGCTTTCTCTGATTTTCCCTCAAATGTCTGGCTTCTACTCAGAACCATTGTTTGGTGGCACAACTGAAACATGTGTGGAATCATGGCTGCAAATCCACTTCTCATGAATCCATGGCAACAGAAACTGGAGTCCCCAGAATCACCTTCAACATCAGCCCAATTAAAATTCTCCACACTTAATCCAACCACGCTAAATTCCAGAATGCAAAAGAAAGATAGTGCCTACAATAAGTTAGAACTGCAGTTGTATTACCTTAATTGTTCCATTACATGCTTCTGTTTTTGGTGTAGCAATTTCCTCTTTCACTGCTTGCTTAGGCCATAGGCGGGAAATAAAGGGAGAGATGAAAGGATACAAGATAGGCTCCAAGAACTTCTTGTAAACCCACAATAGAACCGGAATGACTATGCAAGGAATGCAGACCATTGCTGTGGGTCAGAACAGGGAGAAAAGAATCAATTTATATTATAAATGAACAAGACGTTCTGCAGTTCAAATAGTAATTTTCTCAACATACTCATCATTCCCAAGACAGCAGGCATGCAATCAATTGTCTATGCCAAAAGATTGAAAGAGCTGCTTGAGTCAAATTCACACTGATATTGAAAAATTGCTTTATGTTTCTGCATTTTCACTAGTAGCATTTTACTGGATTTCAGGTGAATAGGCACTGCAAAGCCTCATACTTTTGCTCACGCTTTTATTTTCATATAATTCTAAACAAGAAACACAGCAGGCTATTTGACTAAGTGAAGCATCACAGCTGAAATCAATCTTGTCCTCACTTGTACAATATGTTGTGTGAAAAACGTCACAAGGTTTTTAGAAAAATTAGTTGTGGCAATCATGGCCTAGGGAACAGTGATCAATAACTGCCTAGATCCAGCTGAGAGCAAACCAGCAAGACAGATCTTCTGGTCTTGATTAGCTCAATACCACCCTAACCATCAGAACAACACTGCTAGTGACAGACCTATACAACTGAATAACATGTTCTTAACTGAAATGCCGACTGTATTCAGATTAAGGAGTGACATTTTACAGGGGAGCGGTCTGCTTCGGGCCAGTGTGTTGCAATGGACCTATACATATCAAAATCTTATTATACCTTACATACTATAAATTGTAAAATCACAACAAACATTGCAGTTCAAGAAAACAGCCCTAAACCATTGCAGCGCAACTATGCATAGCCATTGATGTCCACTTCTCAGAAATATTTCTTTAAAATTAGTTCAAATTATGTTGTGAATTAACAATTGTACAATAAGTTATGTAGTGGGTACATAAATATCAGCCAAAATTGAACTTCATTTTTATACAATTCAGGTTAAATTAGTGTATTTAAAAAATTAAAAGCAGTTTGTAAAGTATAATTCTGTAAGTGTATTTCATATAGAAATACTTTAACAATGTCCACTTGTACATGAGAATACTGGCTGAAATAGCCTGTGGTGTTAACAACTCTACGAACTTCTTCCCATTACAATTACCTCATCTAAGCTTTTCAACAATATTTCTATTCCTTTTTCTCATCTGTATTTTCCTTTTAAACGTAGATAAGCAACTTGCCTCAACCTTTGCCTGTGGCATCAAGTTCCAGATTCTAATTGCTAAGAAATTTCTCCTTACACCCCTAATGGATTTATTAACTTTTTATTTATTTATCTGCCCCTAGTTTTGGATTCTTCCACAAATGCAAACATTCTCTCCCTGCCCAACCCATTCATAGTTTTAAAGACATCTGTCAGCTCTCCTCCAAGACTTCTCAAATAAAACCCTAACCTGCTCAATCATTCTCAACAGCTCTAATCTCAGTTCTGGTACCATCCTAGTCAATATTTTGCACTCTAGGGTTTGCTTGTTCTTATAGAATGGATACCAGAACTCTGCACAATACTACAAATGCAGGCTGACCAAGGTCCTATCTTTGAATTCTATACTTTTATTAATAAATCCCAGGGCTTTGGTAGCATTTTTAATTGTTTTGCTTACCTAAAATGTTGTTTTTAATGATTTGTTCACCTGTATCCTAGATCCATTTGCTCTTCTACCCCATTCATTATTTTTAAGTACAGGCAATGATTTTACTTACTGTACCTCAAATTTATCTGTGAAGGTTCATTAGCCACAACTGCCAATTCTGCAAACTTTCTAATGATTTCTTCTATTATGTTGCATTCTTCCTCTGTGTTAGCTATCACTCCTTCCTCCAGTTTGGTATCATCTGCAAATTTTGATATTGGGTTATTTGTTCCTAGCTCCAAATCATTATTGGTCCCTGCACCGATCCTTGTGGAACATCACTTTCGGTTTTCTCCAAACTTAATCACAACTGTCTTATCTCTACACTTTGATTTCTAGTTTTTAGTTCATTTGATATTCACAGCTATTTGTTCCCTGACTCCAAAGATCCTTAACCTTTGTCACCCTTCACCCCTGTGCTCATTACACTGGCTCCCAGTTAAGCAACATCTTGATTTGAGAATCCCAACATGGCCACCACTCCCTATCTCTGTAATCTGCTACAGCCCCACAACTCTCCCAGGTAGCTGCGCTCTTTAGTATTCCCATTTAAATCGCTCCACCATTGGTGCCTGCGGCTTTAGCTTCCTGGTACCAACGTCTGGAAATCCCTCCCAAAACCTCCTCACTTCTCTCTCTTTTTTGCTCTTCAAGGAACACTCTAAAACATACCCCTTGACCAAGTTTTTAGCTATCTACCCTAGTATGATCTCATGTAGCTTGGTGTCAAGTTTTCTTGGATAACGCCCCGGCTAGCGTCTTGGGACGTTTTATTACTTTAAATAAGCTGTAAAAATGCGAGCCCTTGTTGCTGAGCCTCCGTGGTTCTAGCAAATATGGCCTTCGAAGACGCAGCAAGACTTTCCTTTGCGGTGGAGCCCTTACTGCTTGATTAGTGTTTCCTGGGCCTGAGTGACAGCGCCGTGGGTTAACTTACAAGTAGCAGCAAGCTCCTGACCCTTTGCTGGGCTACAGTGCTTACAACTACCCCTACTCACCGACAACCGCTCAAAAGCCTCGCTCAGACAATAAGCCTCCCAAAACCAGCGAGCTTCCTCTACTACTCCTCCCCCCAGCTGACCTCAGTTCCACGAGGGCAGATTCTCCTCCCTGACTGGCTGCTTATGACACAATCTGCTTCGTTGCTGTCGCTCATTGGTTCCTCAACAGCCTCAGCTTCAAGCGCTATGCTGGTTGGTTGCTGTGTGAGGGCTACGCGTCCCGATTGGCTAGGTGTAATTGTCAGAAGTCACAAGCGTACAACGTCACAGAGGCTGCATACCAAATACCCAATCAGGAGGCATCTGAGCAAAAGAAGGGGGACTAAGAAAGTTGGTGGTGTAATTGTGTGTGGTGGGAAGGAAAGGGGGGAGATAGTGAACGGGTTGGGTTGGGTTTCACACGAACAACTGTTGTTCACGAATTTCAAGAACCAGAAGGCTTCAGTGAGTAGTCATGGAATGAAGTTGCAGGACAACGAAGAGGAAGCCATTCTCGCCATCTCTCATCACTCACAACTTCGTTCTCCAGGTCCAATTCCTCATCTCACCTGAGCCTCAATCTCACCTTTCATTCCCCAAAATCCATCTCTCTCCACCATTTATATTCTCCAAAGTTTTCTTCACCATAGTAGCTGAAGGTATAGCTATTAATTGTGGGGCAATGGAAACCAGGGATTCTTAAAAGGCCAGAACTTATAAGTAGGGGTAGTTAAAAGAACTGGAGGAGCAGAGATCTCAGAAGGGTAGAGAGTTGCAGGCTACAGAGATACAGTGGACAAGGCCAATAATGAAGGATTTGAAAACAAGAATTATGCTGGACTTGTGATACTTGCTAAAAACTGACTTTAGTGGTGGGAAAATTGAGAATCTAGAACAAAATTATCAGTCACTTGGACATGAGTGACTTAATTAAGGAAAGCCAGTGTCATTGTTGGTTTCCTCATTATTAAAGAGCCTACGTGCATTGAGCTATCTGTTGTGTGTTCCAATGTGGCTGTGGAGCCCGATGGTCAGAATTTGGCGGTGGTTTGTAGAGTATCTCCTCTGTCTTCCGTAAGCTGATGATTAGTGCATTATCATCAGCCACTTTTGAAAAACAGTCCATGATCTTTGGCCATGCTCAAAGTGTGACACAAGGGCACAATCATCGGCAAACAGCAATCGCAGTATATTATCTCGGATACATTATTTGAGGATTTCAATTGTCAGGTTGAAGAGATTGCCATCTGTCCTGAATTGATGTATATTTGATCAAAATTTCCATCACATGCCCTAAAAAGCATAGCAGCAAAGAATATAGTGAAGAGCACAGGGGTCATGACACACTCTTTCTTCACACTGCTTGTTACATCGAAGGGGTCAGTATATTCACTGCAGTCAGCAACTCTAGCCGTCATTTCATCTTAAAACTGCTATATCAGATTTACTGCTGTATCAGATTTACAGTATCAGGACATCCAAGGTGGCTAAGACTCTCCACAAGGCTTCTCTTATTTTCTGTGTCAAAGACCATCATCAAGTCAATAAAGACAGAGTAGAGTCCCATCTGTTGTTTCAGCATTTCTCTTCATTTGCGATAGGGTGAAGATCATGAAATGCCTCTCCCTTTCCTGAACCCACTTTGACTTTCTCAGAGTGCACATTCTGCTATGTGGCTTACTTTTGCTGGTAGAACTTTTGCTTGAACCTTACCAGCTACACCACAAGCAGCGAGATTACTCTGTGTCAGTCAGACCAAATCCACAAGGGAAACTTGGTCACGCTATCACAATGGTTTTGCAATTTGTATTTATCATGAGATGTGTGCACTGAATTCAGAAGTAGAGTCCACCAAGACCTTTAAAGATTTTAAAAATTAAATTAAAATATTTATTAACAAAGTAAAAGATTTCACACATACGTAAGACTACAATTACTTGCGACTATAACAAAACCTAAAATTCCTAATTAGCCAGATTCCCAGTTATACCTCACCTTTAAGGCAACAGTCCAAAATAGATTTTAGATTTAAAACAGAACCAACAAGTTAACACAATACCCATTTGACAAGAGAAATCCAAATGGTTTCCCAAACTTCAAAAAGAACAGAAAATACTGGAAAAACTCAGCAGGTCTAGCAGCATCTGTGGAGAAACAGTCAATATTTCGAGTCCGTATGACCCTTCTTCAGAATTATTGATTTGAAAATTGATCATGCCACTTTAACAACATCATTTGGGTTTTCTTCAGAGGACAGCTGTTCCTCAAGTCTGAGCCTGAATTGTTTGTAGCACTCTCTGGATGCCAGTTTCTACACATCTATCCTTCTTGAGGGTCTAATGCATGTTGGTCTTATTTTCAGTGAGATAGTAAATTTCATCTTGGAGTGTAGCACCCTGTGGTCCATAGAGCTCTTTGCTCCTCTCATAACCCTGGTGATCATAACATATTTTATGTTGCTCTGCCATGTGATGATGAGGTCAACCTGATGCCAGTTTAGGCCCTGGGTGCAACCAAGTGTTTTGTGATTTGCCTTCGGTCTAAAGATGGTATTGGTGATTGACATATTCCAGCTGGTGCAAAGACTCAAGGGGCTGAAGAACAAATTTCGGAATGATAAGGTTTGGTACAACATTAAACATGAATTTTTAAAAAAAACATGTATGAAAAGAAACAACTTGCTAAGCAAAAAAAAGTCAAAATAAGAAATTGATATTTTTTAAAAAATGAGTAATAAATAAGATGACCATTCGAGTGTGAAAGGGTAAGAGTGTGTGTGCATGTGTGTCCAGCTCTCTCCCAGGCTCGGGTGCTCACTCACTCACCCACTATAAGAGTGGGTGAGAGAGAGAGTGATGATATGTGCGGTTGAGGGTAAATGACAGCCCTGAGACTGAGTGTGAGCCAGGCACACACTCTCTCCTCCCTCTCACACAATCACCCACCACTCTCATACCCACTCTTCTCACATGCACACTCACCATTCTTAAGCACACATAATTAACATTATAAGAATGGTCAGTCCTGTGTTTGGATGGGTAATAAGAGTAGACAGGTCAGTCAGGTATCTGGATTGGATGTTTACAGTAAAAGTGATGTCAATAATCCATATGGATGGGTGTTCCAACGCTCCAGTTTTGCTAAAACAAATTGGATTGTGCTGTAATCTTAGTTAAAAATCCACCTATTGTATGGTTCAGGGACATTGTGTGCAAACCACCCACTTCTCACACCCACTCACCCTCACTCGCTAATTCGGCAGGGAGGGGGTGCAATAAGAGGGGGTGGGGAATGTGGCAAGAGCCAGGGAAGTGGGAGAGAACAGGGGGAAAGCGGCAAGAGCCCAAGGAAATTGCAGAGAGCCGCTGGGAAATGGTGAGAGAGCAGCGGAAATGTGATGGGAGCTGGCAGAAGTGGAAGAGAATGGGGGGAAACACGATGGGAGCTAGGGGATTGTTGCGAGAGCCAGTTGGGGAAGCAGTGAGAGTCGGTGGGGGGAAGCGGGGTGAGAGCCAGGGGCAAGTGGGGTGAGAGTTGGGGGCAAGTGGGTGAGAGCTGGAGAAGTGGGGAGAGAAAATGGGTGGAATATGTGAGTGGGGGGGAATGGGGAGAGAGCTGGAGAAGCAGGGAGAGAAAATGGGGGGAATGTGTGAGCAGCGGGGGAGGGGATTTGTGGAGAGAGCATTAGGAGCAGGGGTGTGCAGGGAGAGAGCTCTTTAGCTTGCCTATTGAG
This sequence comes from Carcharodon carcharias, assembly GCF_017639515.1. Classification (NCBI taxonomy): domain Eukaryota; kingdom Metazoa; phylum Chordata; class Chondrichthyes; order Lamniformes; family Lamnidae; genus Carcharodon; species Carcharodon carcharias. The sequence goes on along the minus strand of NC_054467.1, from coordinate 222,595,561 downwards.
AAGAATGTGTAGTCTACTGATGGATACATTAGCTGGCTCTCCTCCTCAAGGTGGGTTTTGCTTCAAGCAGCAATGTCAATATTGTGTTGCGATAGCTACCTGTCAACCAGAACAATTCTGCATTGGGGTTGGGAGCTGTTGTCTTTATCAAGTAGAGTTCATACGTTTCAAGAAGCTAAATAGTTTCCTTTTCTTCTTTTTATCTCACCTGCAATTTACTATATCATACGGGTGCATACTAAGGGAGTGCACTTCAGGAAATAACTGGATACGTGAAGAAGTCGGTAAGGTGTACACACAAGACATACCTGCGCATGAATAGATTACGTTGGAGATGGATTGGCCAGCCCCACCTTCTCGGTCTTGCACATCTGTTCTTAATGGCTTGACAAGGAGATGCGGTCAACTGCAGTGGATGATCAGCATCTTCTGCGCCCAATCCAATGAACTTTGCAGCTGTCCACACAGCTGTGCTGCAATGCTTTCAATTCCAGTAAGGAAATACCATTTCTTCTGCTACATCCGTCAAGGCACTTTTTTCTTGTGCACTTGAGAGGGTGGTTTGAGATGGGCGTTCTCCCTCATGTAGACACCAGCCCATATGCCACACGGCCTGATCTGCAAACTGACAGTTACCAAGATGTGGCCACTGTTGTGCACAAGTAGCTACATGGAGCTACTGGTGAGAGCTGGGTATTGAGGACTAGGTGTAGTTATCCATCCAGCTATGAAGTAGGATATGGCTGACTCCTGCAAAAGGGATTACCTCCAACAGACATTCCACACATCTCTTTCCAGCACAGACATGCTAAATGCATCATGTTTAACTTGATTGGATATTTTGATGACGTAACAGAGAGGGTTGATGAGGGTAATGTGGTGTACGTGGACTTCCAAAAGGTATTTGATAAAGTGCCACATAATAGGTTTTGCAGAAAAGTTGAAGACAATGGAATAAAAGGAACAATGAGCGCATAGATATGAAACAGTAGTGATGAATGGTTGCTTTTCAGATTGGGGAAGAAGGTACATTGTGGGGTTCTCCTGGTGTCGGCACTGGAACCCACTGTTTTTCTTGATATATATAATGACCCAGACTTGCGTAGTGGTGTGGTGTTAAGTTCACTCAGGGAGTCCGACTTGCTGAGTCAATATGCACTTTTTAACATGCATGCTGTAGTCTGGATCCATGAATATTATGATGAGGCTCCAATGTTCTTTCCACGGCTGACCAGCAATCTCTCCTGCTCTTTCTGCATGCCATTGGTGTGTGTTGGAAGGATTTGCAAATTGATACTTGACCTGGAGTTGGACTTGAACCTGGAGCTTCTGGCTCAGAGGCTGCGACACTATCCACTGCATAAGACACCCCAGACTTGTGTAGAGGGCACAATTTCAAAATTTGCATATGACACAAAACTTGGAAGTACTGAGAGTTGTGAGGATAGTGATAAACTTCAAGAAGCCAAAGATAGGATGGTGGAATGGATAGAGAATAGCTGATGAAATTTAACAGTAAATTGTGAAGTGATACATTTTGGTAGAAAGAGTGATAGACCTTATAGAAAGTGGTACAATTATAAAGTATTGCAGGAACAGAGATTTTGGGGGTTGGGGGTGGAGGTGCACAAATCATTGAAGGCAGCAGGGCAGGTTGAACAAGTGGTTATAAAGGAATACAGGATCCTGGACTTTGTAAATAGAAGCATAGAGTACAAAGACAAGGAAATTATGAAGAAAGTTTATAAAACAAGGAGGATGTAAAAGCTTTAGAGGCTACAGAAAAGATTTGAGAATTATTCCAGGGTTGAGGGACTTCCGTTATGTAGGTAGTACCTGAAAAGAGAAACACTTGCAGGGCATTACAGGCTGAATGGTCTTCCGTGCTGTAACCATGCTGATTCAATTAGACAACAGACAAGAACAGAATCAGGCTCACCTGGATTTCCAGTTAGGAACAGATTTATGGCACAGGGTGACATTTCACCTAATCTTTTTTTGCAGTGCATGGATGATTTATTTAAGTATATAGTTCATTTTTTTGTACAGCCATGCTTGTGTTGTAATTTAAAGGGGCAGACCTGTGTGCAGCCTGTGCTGTGAATTTCAGGTAACTGTGCAGCTTACATTTATATAGCACCTTCAGTGTAATAAAATATCCCAAGGTGCTTCATAACATTATAAAACATGACACCAAACCACGTAAGGAGATATGTCAGATAGCCAAAAGCTTGGTTCAAAGGAATGTCTTAAATTGGGATGTTCAAGGTGCTAGAATTAGATGAGTACAGATATGAAGGTTATAGGGCTGGAGATTACAGAGATAGGGACTGCAAGCCATGGAGGAATTTGAAGGTCAGTGAGCACTGGGGTGATAGGTGAACAGAACTTTTTAAATGCAATAAGGGTTTCTACTTCTATCATCTTTCAGAATCCCAATACTCGTTACTCGTTGGGTGGAAAACAAATGACTAGATTTCCCTCCAATCCTTCCAAGATTATTAGTCATAGGCATCTGTCTGTTAGAGAGACAAGGTTATTTAGATTAACAGGCACCACTGTGGATCAGGCATGGCAAGGCAAGGAAGCAGGCCTCTATGAACTAATACAACGTATTACTTGAAAGTTATACCCTTTGATGATTGATCTCTGCTAACAAAGAGTGGACAGGAAGAACCTATCTAGCCCCTCAATTTTATTCACCTGCTAAATTGCTCTCAGCCTCTGCACCAAAGAAAATAAGCCCAGTCTAATTGTTCTTAAGCTAAAATTCTTCATTCCAGGCACTATCATCTCTTCCATAGAGATAAAAACAAAAAAACTGCGGATGCTGGAAATCCAAAACAAAAACAAAATTACCTGGAAAAACTCAGCAGGTCTGGCAGCATCGGTGGAGAAGAAAAGAGTTGACGTTTCGAGTCCTCATGACCCTTCGACAGTTATCCTTTTGTTTACCTTCTGTGGGCCAATGTATTTGTATAAAACCTGCAGTGACCTCAGCATGTCAGCATTCAATGCACATAATGCAGAACATGACCGTGCTGGATTACGTACCCAGAGTAGCTCATCAAAATCCACTCAGACAAGAATGGCCACTTGGTAAATACAGCAGTAATAGGCCATTTGAGCCTGCTGCACCATTCAATAAGATCATGGCTGATTTGGTTGTGGTCTCAGCTCCAATTTCCTGTCTGGCCCACATAACCCTTGGCTTCCATGCCCAACAAAAATCTAACTCTGCCTTGAATAAATTCCAATGACCCAAGCTCCACTGTTCTGGGGAAGAGAATACTACACACTGATGATGCTTTGGGTGGAAAAAATTCTCATCTTTGTACTAAAAGGATGTCCTCTTATTTTTAAACACGTCCCTAAATTTTTGGCCCCCTCCCCACAAGAGGAAACATCTGGGTATCCAGGTAAGATACTTTAATGAACCAGAGTTCATCAACAAAACATCTTTGTCCCTCTGCAATATGTTTCACCCATTATTGCTAAAACTCAATCTGGCTCCATTTGCTTCCAGCTTGGAAATTGAATACCCTTATGGCTTCCATCATAAACTCCACCCTACAAAATCCTAAAATAAAAGCAAAATACCGTGGATGCTGGAAATACTCGGGTCTGGAAGCATCTGTGGAGAGAAGCCGAGTCGCTGTTTCAAATCGAACATGACACTTCTTCAGAATATTTTGAGCACATTGTTTTTATTCCACCATCTACTGTTTGCAGCCTGGGCCCTTTGGGAAAGACTGGTCTGCCTTTTTTCCCACCAATATAAAACTGATTAGTCTACCTATTGGAAGCCTCAAAACCTATTAGAATCCCATCTCATGCTATTTTCTTCCATACCAGGGGCAGATTGGAAGTCTGTTTCTGAAGTCAGCTGACGGAGGCTGAACAATAACCAGTCAAGTTCCAAAAGTGGTTTCAAATAGTTTACTGTATGTACAGAAATTGCTGCAAAACGAGTAAAATTTAATCCCGTGCCATAAGCTTTTGCTTCTTCAGCTTCTTCTGGGAAACCTAAAAAAGAAAATTGGAAAAAAGAAATCACTCCAGTGTTACCATGCAAAAGTTAAAAATAGCTACTCAAAACAACTCAATGTAAAGGTGATCAATAAAAAAGTGATTATTTTGTTCTAGAGCAGTACATTGAGTTGTAAACTCTGAACACCCAGATGTTAAATTTATGAAGTGCAAAACTGCAGAGTAGAAAGTGGAGCTGAATGTAATTGCTCAGATTATAAATTAGTTTGTTTTCATGGTTAATATCCAAAGGTGTCCTAAGTTGGTCATCACTGCAACTACACATTTCAGCAACCACAGTACAGGACACATTAAGTCTTGTACCATTACTCAAGTAATTAATTCAGAGAATTAACATCTAGCTTGGAACCAACAAGAAGCAGGTGCCAACTTAAATGCTGGGTTCTTAAAAAATAAGTAATTTTGTTGTGAAGTGAGAGAATGCAGGAAATACTCGGCTGTTCCGACACAGGGTTATTGACCAGAAACATTGTTTCTATTGACAGATGCTATCTGACCTGAGTATTTCCAAACATTTTCTGTTCTTACTTCAGAATTTCAGCATTTGCATACAAAGAACCCAGTCATTTGATATCTCATAATTCAGAGGGAGGAAATAAGAAATCACCTTTTTCTTCTGAACAACCTCCTCCTCTGGTTTCGGAACAATCTGCTCCTTCTCAGTGAGGATCATCTCTATGTGGCATGGTGAGCTCATGTATGGGTTGATACGACCATGGGCACGGTAGGTCCGTCGGCGCATCTTAGGTGCCTTGTTCACTTGAATGTGCTCAATCACTAAGGAATCCACATCCAGACCCTTAAAAAGTAATTACTTTAAATAAATAGAATATTTATTTATCCACAACCAATGCAATCATTCCAGTGGTCACATTCTCCTAATACTTAGTCTAAACTGATCAATCGCTACAGCACATGGCTCACTTGTTTGAAATCTACAGCAGTGTAGTATTAGAATACCTACCACATTTTTACCGCATCAATTTTTACTACAAACAAGCACATGATAAACATCACAGTACAGTCAGCAACTTTATAATAGGGCTATATTGAATGATCAGCATCTATTCAAAGTGCACGGATGATACGACAGTTGGAAGCATTGCGAACTGTGGAGGATAGTATAGAACTTCAAGAGGACATAGACAAGTTGGTGGAATGGGCAGACACGTGGCAGATGTGGTTCAATGTGGAGAAATGTAACACGATTCAATTTGCTAGGAAGAACATGGAGAGTCAATATAAAGGGCACAAGTCTAAAACAGGTGTGGGAGCTGAGGGACCTTGGTGTATACCTGCATAAGTCATTGAAGGTGGCTGGACAGGTTGAGAATGGTTAATAAAACAAATGGTATTCTGGGTTTTATCAATAGGCATAGGGTACAAGAGCAAGGAGGCTATGTTGAACTTAGTTTGGCCTCAGCTAGAAGTTTTGACTTCAGTTCTGGGCACCGCACTTAAGGATGTGAAGGCATTAGAGAGGGTGCAGAAAAGATTCACGGGAATGGTTGCAGGAATGAAGCACTTAGGTTGTGAAGATAGTTTGGAGATGTTAGGGTCGTTTTCCTTAGAGAAAAAAAAATATATCTGATAGAGGTATTCAAAATCATGATGGTCTGGACAGGCTCTCATTCAGAGCCAGTAAAGACACAATGGGCCAAATGGCCTCCTTCTGCACCACAATAATTCTGATTCCATGATCTCGTCTGATGTGGATGTCAAAACGCAAATCTTTTTACTTTCCCATTATACCATTAACTTTTTGAAAAAAAACAAAGCTAAACTAGGGCAAGGGAAGGTTCATACAACAACTTTCTCCAAGCAGCGCTAAAATGACAACCCACACCAGTGCCAATTTTTAAACTGACACCGCACCGCAAGTTCTGTCAGATGGGTGCAGCTGCAATAACACTCAAGGTCCTCAACACTATCCAGGAGAAAGCAGTGTGCTTTATCAGCAACGTATTCACTAGCCTAAGCATGTACCTCTTCCATAACGGATGTATCTTGGCTGCAATGCAGACTATCCACATAAATACAGCAGATATTGAAGACCTACTGTACCTTCTCAAAACAATAAATGCCGACAATGCAAGTGACAGCAAAAGTGCATGTAATCATGAGATGGGAACTTTTTATGGTGCAATGGCAAAAATGTGAGGCCGATTCAAGACATAGAAATAAAGATATGGTCACTGAGAAAAATATATTGTTTTCATGTAGTCAAAGAAGTCCTGAGATGGTCACCATCATAACTACAATGTATTTCAAAATTAAGTCACACTGAAATAAAGTGCTCCCCAGAAAACTTCATTCAATTACAACTAAACCGATTCCACTTCTAAAGTTTCAGCAACGATGGATGCAAACATACTTTAAGATACATTGATCAGTATCACATACCTTGAGTTCTGCATTGCTCTCTGCATTCTTTAGCATGTGCAGCAGAAATTCTGCGCTCTTTTTAGGCCAACGACCTTGTGTCCATCGCCAGGCCTTAGCCTTTACAACAAAAGCAGAAGTTAATTTATTCCACATATACCTCAAGTAAATTTTAAAAATATCTGCTCCTGATGGGGCACCCAAATCTCCACCAGCTATTCAGCATAATTCTCGGTCTAAAAACTAACAAGGACTTCAATGGAAAACTTAGGAATGCAAGCTTGGCCTCAGGAACTCCCAATGCCTGTGCCCTTATACCCAACTACGTTTGATTTCTGGCAATGTATTTGAAGACCCTTCTTTGCTTCAGAACTACTGCTGCACCCAGCTGCTAGATTATACCCTCACCAGCAGATTGTTTCCTCCCCATAAAGCTCAAAATGTGGCAGCTCAGATATTTAATTGTTTTCACGATTATTCCAAAGGTGTCCTAAGATGGTCCTCACTGCAACCACATTCTGCGAAGTCAGAATTACAAAATATTCTGTTTTAAGCAAGATTCCCCAGTTCCTGACAGCGAATTACAATACGGTCAGATCAATTCTGCAGTTTTCACTTTAAGCTGATGATGTATGCTTATTGAAATTTACACCAATAAGAGTGTCCCTACGTCCCTGATGCAGAAGCCAGGAACATTTCCTCGTGTTTAAATAGCACGATACAAATTACTGCAAAAGATTACGTTAAGTGATATACATAGCAACTTATATGCATGATTTACTTTCTCTTAAACTTCAAACTCACTTGTGCACACCTGCCAACTCCACCGTTGTAACGTCGGAAAGGGACACACTGCCTCTTAATCACAACATCCTTCAGGAACTTGGTCGCTTTGCGGATGTGCATGCCTTTGATGGTCTGGGCAGTCTCGCGAGTATTCTAGGAAAATAACATTTTCGGTTACTGATTAAGCTAGTCACATTCACTGCCCCAGTTAGTACAGTCTATCTGAATGTGGTTGCTCAGGACATTTAATTATTTTTTCATGATTATTCCAAAGGTGTCCTAAGATGGTCATCACCGCAACCACATTCTGGGAAGTCAGAAATACAAAACTATTTACTATCCTTTCCACTTGACCAAAGGACAATAAAGGCCAATCATGTAATGGGTAGTAGGCCAGACTGAGTATGGGTGAAGGTCCCTTTCCTTGAATACAGCAAAACCTGTAAATCACATAACATGGACAGCATATTCTTTCATGGGATAGAAGTGTTCCTGGCAAGGCCAGCATTTGCTGCTCACACCTAATTGCCCTTAAGGTTGTTGGAAGGGGAAAGGTGTTGAGCTGTCTCCAATTTTAGTTTTTACTGTATTAACAAATGTGTTCAATTCAATTTCACCATAGTGCGACTTCAACACAAACTCTGGGTTGGAAGTACAGTACATCAAACAAGCCACTAGGGTACCGCAACCAACTTGAGGTCAACTACTTCAGCAAAGACAAGTAGTCTTCCTGGTCTATACATTACAGTAATACAGCCCCTTTATGTTTCGTGGCACTTTATTACATCGAGCCACTCAAGGTAATATTAGGGGAGATAGCCAAACATTTGATCAAAGCCCTAAGTTAAAAGGAATGCCTTAAACAGGGGGAAAAAAAAGTAGAGGGGTTTAGGAAGGGAACTCCATAGCTTAGGTCTTTGGGAGCCGAAGGCGCAATTGCTAATGGTGGAGCGATTACAGTCAAGGATGGTGAAGTGGCCAGAATTAGGAGAGTGCAGCTTTCTCGAGGTTTGTGTAGCTGCAAGATTGTAGGGATAGGTATGAGAGGCACCAAGGAGGGATTTGAAAACAAGAACGAGAATTTTTAAAGTGACAAGACAATGCAATAAACCACCAAACCACACGAATATTTTGTTGTAAAACCTAGTCCACCTATCCCTAAATTAAGTTACGAATAACATTGTATCATTGATCTTTTGTAGGTCAAATTCATTCTGATCATTCCTGCTTATATCTTACTAGCAAGAAAGAACTTTCATAGAGCAGAAGTAAGACTTACCTTGAAGTGCACTCGCAAGTTGGAGCCCCTTGCCTTGCATGCTGTGAAAAAATACAAAGGCAGGTAAACCAGCTGCATTACCCACTCACTACAAGTTAAGACTTTACAAAAAGTAAATTACTTACATTTGGTGGGGTTCTCTGGGTCTAATGAATAGCGGACCATTTTCAGAGAACTAGGAAGAAAGGCAAGGTAAATTTAAGTTCATTAAATATTATTCCACATTAGAAACATAAAATTCTAAAATTTTATAGCCTAACCCTAGATTTTAGTTCTACTTCTAACATAGGACTTATCTTCATAATGCTTCAGAATAACTAATACCCATCGACTGTAAAAGCCTTAGCAGGGCATGGGATAAGTACTTCTGCAAAGACTCACAAGTGGAAGCTCAGAATTAGAAATGTTTTCATGATTATTCCAAAGGTGTCCTAAGAAAATCATCATTGCAACCACATTACGGAGCCCTGTTCCAAGGTGCCCCTTTTGTAAAAAAAAAAGCAAAGCATTTAATTGTCAAACATACACCCCCAGAGGCGTTTCACACTAGATAATCGATAATCAGGAGTACTCAAACCGGATGGATAACTAAAACACATGTGAACCATGATTAAAAATCAGTTCACAATAGGCGATTCGCAACTCGACAAGATAAAGACCGAAACAAATAATTAAAAATGGAATAAGAAAAGTCCAGCCGCCCAACCGAGTCTTTTCATTCGGCAGCTCCTGTGTGGGTTAAAGCCGAAACCTGGCAGCTTCGGGCCCACCTAGAAGGCGAATATCCAAGATCGTCGAACATAAACCCTGTAGCCCCAACATTTTTTAAAAAAACCTCACAATCAAAAGGGAAAAACTCTAACATAAAGGCTTTTCACAGTGCGGGGCCCATCCAGGCAGTCATTTTGTTGCGCGCTCGGCCTCTGCAGCTTTCAAACCAGTTTTGATTTTTTATAGCAAAAACTGATTCGAAAGGCAACATCGAGCGGTTAAAGTCGTTTATCGAGCTGTGGCACCATTACTCGTGAGGATGTGGTATCTGGAGTTCGGATGGCTGAGATTGGGAGTGGATTGTTTATCTGTCTTAACCCCCCCATAATGTCTCTGCCTCACACTCACCTCGGCCGCCAACAGGGAAAGAGAGAGCAGAGGCTCACGGGAGCACAAATCGCAGGGCTCCTCTCGCGAGACTTTCCCCCAATCCTGACGCACCGCCTCTCGCGACACTTCCCCACCATGACGCCTCTGGTTTGCTGCCAACGCTGGGCATGCGCATTACAAAAATAAAATAATGCGGATACTGGACATCTGAAACAAAAGCAGGAAATGCTGGAACAACTCAGCAGGTCTGATAGCATCTGTAGGTGAAGGGTCATACGGGGTCGAAACATTAACTCTGTTTCTCTCTCCACAGATGCTGCTGAGCTGTTCCAGCATTTCCGGTTTCTGTTCCGGGCATGTGCACTGGTACTGTTTTACTCAATGATGTCATTGCCAGCGGCCAGGAGCAGGGATGCTTTTCAACAGCTCATAAAGACGGTGATTAAAAAAGCCTCACCTTCACCCTGGTCCACTCCTCCATCACCCTCTATACCTCAAACCCCTCCCAGGGCACCTTCCCATGCAACCGCAGAAGGTGTAACACCTGTCCCTTTACTTCCCCTCTCCTCACCGTCCAAGGGCCCAAACACTCCTTTCAAGTGAAGCAGTATTTCACTTGCACTTCCCTCAATTTAGTCTACAGCATTCGCTGCTCCCAGTGCGGTTTCCTCTACATTGGAGAGACCAAACACAGACTGGGTGACCGCTTTGCAGAACACCTTCGGTCTGTCCGCAAGTATGACCCAGAACTCCCTGTCGCTTGCCATTTCAACACTCCACCCTGCTCTCATGCCCACATGTCCGTCTTTGGCCTGCTGCAATGTTCAATGCAAATTGGAGGAACAGCACCTCATCTTCCGATTAGGCACTTTACCGTCTTCCGGACTTAATATTGAGTTCAACAATTTCAGATCATGAACTCTCTCTTCCATCCCCACCCCCTTTCCGATCCCCCTTTTCCAATAATTTATAATTTTTTTACAAATATATTTTTCTTTTCCCTCCTATTTTTAAATTTATTTCGATCTATTGTTTCATCTCCACCTTTTAGCCTATTTCGATCCCTTCCCCCCACCCCACCCCCACTAGGGCCATCTGTCACATGCTCATCCTGCTTTCTACCCTTAATGTCCCCATTAGCACATCCTTTAGATAATATCACCACCATCAACACCTCTTTGTCCTTTTGTCTATGACATCTTTGGCAGTCTCTTCTTGGCCTCCACCTATCGCTGGTCCCCTATCGAGCTCTATCTGTCCTACTCACCCCCCTCTACCAGTTTATATTTCATCTCATTTCTATACGTCTTATTTCTGATGAAGGGTCATACGGACTCGAAACATCAACTGTATCCCTCTCTGCAGATGCTATCGGACCTGCTGAGTTTTTCCAGGTATTTTTATTTTTGTTCTAGATTTCCAGCATCCGCAGTATTTTGCTTTCACCCAGTTTCTGAGCAGGTGGGCTTCTTCTTAGACTGTCCCTCGGGGTCGAGGATGACTTGCTTCCACACTAAGAATGTGTTCTCAGGTGATTGAAGTGTCCAACGTGTGACCTACTGTCACAGGTGGGGCAGAGGTGGTAGGGGGGAACGGGTGGGTGAGATACCTGGATTGCCACGCGCTCCTTTTGCTGTCGACGCTTGGCTTCAGCTAGCCCTTGGCAATGAGACTCGAGATGTTCAACTCCTTCCTGGATGCTTTCCTCCCACTGCAGGTGGTCTTGGGCCATGGATTCCCAGATATTGGTGGGGATGTTGCACTTTTTCAAGGAGGCTTTGAAGGTGCCCTTAAAGCGTTTCCTCTGCTCTCCTGGGGCTTGCTTGCCGTGTCGAAGCTCTGTGTAGACCGTTTGTTTCGGGTGTCTCGTGTCAGGCATTTGGACGATGTGGCCTGCCCAGCGAAGCTGATAGAGCATGATCAATGCTTTGATGCTGGGGATGTTGGCCTGTTGATCCAGGTCCCTGGAAACCACTTGCAACGATGTCATGGAGTAAAACAGTAGAATTGCACACACACGGCATTGGCAGCAAACGCAGCCAAGATTTCCCGTTCCTGGCACACCGCCTGTTGTGAGATTTCCCGTTCCTGGAACACCGCCTGTCGCGAGATTTCCCATTCCTGGCACACCGCCTGTCGCGAGATTTCCCATTCCTGGCACACCGCCTGTCGCGAGATTTCCCGTTCCTGGCACACCGCCTGTCGCGAGATTTCCCGTTCCTGGCACACCGCCTGTCGTGAGATTTCCCGTTCCTGGCACACCACCTGTCACGAGATTTCCCATTCCTGGCACACCGCCTGTCGTGAGATTTCCCGTTCCTGGCACACCGCCTGTCTTGAGATTTCCCGTTCCTGGCACACCGCCTGTTGTGAGGTTACCCCAACTTGGCACACCACCTCTTTTGAGATCTCATGTTAGGTGTTAGGGACTGTCTGCATTTATCTATTAACTCTTCATTTCCTAAAATAACCCAGAGACGTAAAATGATTACAGCCGAGAAGGAGGCCATTTGGCCCATGGTGTTTGCACCCTCCAATCCCTTTTCCCCATAGCCTTGCAAATTTTTTCTCTTCAGCTGTTTTTGAAAGCCACAATGAATCTGCCTCTACCACACTCAGGTAGCTCATTCCAAAAACTACTTGCTGCAAAAAATGTTTCCTCATGTTGCTGTTGGTTCTTTTGCCATTTACTTTTAATTGGTATCCTCTGTTGCTCGGCCCTTTGCCAGTGAGAACTGTTTCTCTCTGTTTACTCCGTCCAGAGCCCTCATGATCTTGAACACTCCTATCAATTCTCCTTGAACATCTCCATCCTTAAAGAGGGCAGAGTTCAGTATTTAAGTGCCAAAGAAATAGCTGGCCATTTGCAACACCTTTGGCCATGTCTTAAGGTCTGCACTATTATAGATTAGTGTGACCAGATGTCCTGGTTTTGCTGAGACTGTCCCAGTTTTTCATTCAATGTCCAGTGTTCTGATAATTGCTTCAAAATAGTCCAAATTTCCTGGTTTTTGCCTTTTCACTTTGTGACAAATGGAAACTGGGCCTGGGGTGAGAAAAACTGTGTGAAATTTCATCCTTCCTGTAAACATTGCATTGCATTGCATGCTGCAGACCTGATTCGTCCCCCCACCGCTCGACCTTGATGATTTCAAGGCAGTTATCACTATATTTTTTGCCCCAAAGGCTCCATTGCTGTAGAATAGGGTTGCCAACTCTGGCTGGACATATTCCGAGAGATGTCATTATATCCCCCAGACTCCTGCTGTTGGTTGCCCAACATGTCAATCACCATGCAGCAAAAACAGAAAATGCTGGAAAAACTCAGCAGGTCTAAAATCATCTGTGGAGAGAAAAACAGAGATAACGTTTCAATTCGCTATGATTCTTCTTCAAAGATCATCATGATCATCAGAGATCATCATCATGGAGCCCTGCCTTCCCATGGCTTTTCGATGTGTCCCTGTTTTGACTTTTGAAAATCTGGTCACCCTGTCGTAGCTGCCAGTCTTCAGCCAATTCAATTATCTCTACGTGACATCAAGAAATGGCCAAGTACACTGAACACATCAAAAGTGACAGGTTCCAACAGCATGCCAAGTGTGTCGTTGAGGACCTGTGCTCTTGAGCGAGCTGCACCTCTAGCCAAGGTTTTTCCAGTACAGCTAAAACACTGTTATCAACTCGGCAACATGAAATGCTGCCCAACTATCTCCTGTCCACAAAAATCAGAACATATTCAACATGGTCAATCACCAACTTATTATCCTTTTCTCAAAGAGATGGAAGGTGTTGTCAACACATACCACTTGCCAATAACCTCCTCACTGATGCTCAGTTTGGATGCTGCCAGGATCACTTATCACCAGACCACATCAGAGGTGACGGTTAATTATCGGTGATAATTAGAAACCATGCTAATCATTAACATAGC